>NC_140271.1:25044182-25091682 GCF_964030765.1 Micromesistius poutassou
TTTACCCCAAATGAAAATAGCTTACAGCACCTGGTATTCCCATGCGGTCTCCCATCCAGGTAACAACCAGGCCCGACCGTGCTTAGCTTCCGAGATCAGACGAGATCGGGCGTGTTTGCAGTGGTGTGGCCGTAAGCAATTGCTCCTGGCACCAGACAGGACTTTAAACAGGAGAAAGGATCATTTTTTTTACCCCAAATGAATACAGATTACAGCACCTGGTACTCCCAGGCGGTCTCCCATCCAAGTACTAACCAGGCCCGACCGTGCTTAGCTTCCGAGATCAGACGAGATCGGGCGTGTTCACGGTGGTGTGGCCGTAAGCAATTACTTCTGGCACCAGACAGGACTTTAAACAGGAGAAAGGATGATTTTTTTTACCCCAAATGAAAATAGCTTACAGCACCTGGTATTCCCAGGCGGTCTCCCATCCAGGTAACAACCAGGCCCGACCGTGCTTAGCTTCCGAGATCAGACGAGATCGGGCGTGTTCGCAGTGGTGTGGCCGTAAGGAATTGCTCCTGGCACCAGACAGGACTTTAAACAGGAGAAAGGATGATTTTTTTTACCCCAAATGAAAATAGCTTACAGCACCTGGTATTCCCAGGCGGTCTCCCATCCAGGTACTAACCAGGCCCGACCGTGCTTAGCTTCCGAGATCAGACGAGATCGGGCGTGTTCGCAGTGGTGTGGCCGTAAGCATTTGCTCCTGGCACCAGACAGGCCTTTAAAAAGGAGAAAGGATCATTTTTTTTACCCCAAATGAAAATAGATTACAGCACCTGGTATTCCCAAGCGGTCTCCCATCCAAGTACTAACCAGGTCCGACCGTGCTTAGCTTCCGAGATCAGACGAGATCGGGCGTGTTGGCAGTGGTGTGGCCGTAAGCAATTGCTCCTGGCACCAGACAGGACTTTAAACAGGAGAAAGGATCATTTTTTTTACCCCAAATGAAAATAGATAACAGCAGCTGGTACTCCCAGGCGGTCTCCCATCCAAGTACTAACCAGGCCCGACCATGCTTAGCTTCCGAGATCAGACGAGATCGGGCGTGTTCACGGTGGTGTGGCCGTAAGCAATTACTTCTGGCACCAGACAGGACTTTAAACAGGAGAAAAGATGATTTTTTTTACCCCAAATGAAAATAGCTTACAGCACCTGGTATTCCCAGGCGGTCTCCCATCCAGGTAACAACCAGGCCCGACCGTGCTTAGCTTCCGAGATCAGACGAGATCGGGCGTGTTTGCAGTGTTGTGGCCGTAAGCAATTGCTCCTGGCACCAGACAGGACTTTAAACAGGAGAAAGGATCATTTTTTTTACCCCAAATGAATATAGATTACAGCACCTGGTACTCCCAGGCGGTCTCCCATCCAAGTACTAACCAGGCCCGACCGTGCTTAGCTTCCGAGATCAGACGAGATCGGGCGTGTTCACGGTGGTGTGGCCGTAAGCAATTACTTCTGGCACCAGACAGGACTTTAAACAGGAGAAAGGATGATTTTTTTTACCCCAAATGAAAATAGCTTACAGCACCTGGTATTCCCAGGCGGTCTCCCATCCAGGTAACAACCAGGCCCGACCGTGCTTAGCTTCCGAGATCAGACGAGATCGGGCGTGTTCGCAGTGGTGTGGCCGTAAGGAATTGCTCCTGGCACCAGACAGGACTTTAAACAGGAGAAAGGATGATTTTTTTTACCCCAAATGAAAATAGCTTACAGCACCTGGTATTCCCATGCGGTCTCCCATCCAGGTACTAACCAGGCCCGACCGTGCTTAGCTTCCGAGATCAGACGAGATCGACGTGTTCGCAGTGGTGTGGCCGTAAGCAATTGCTCCTGGCACCAGACAGGACTTTAAACAGGAGAAAGGATCCTTTTTTTTACCCCAAATGAAAATAGATTACAGCACCGGGTATTCCCAGGCGGTCTCCCATCCAAGTACTAACCAGGCCCGACCGTGCTTAGCTTCCGAGATCAGACGAGATCGGGCGTGTTCACGGTGGTGTGGCCGTAAGCAATTCCTCCTGGCACCAAACAGGACTTTAAACAGGAGAAAGGATGATTTTTTTTACCCCAAATGAAAATAGCTTACAGCACCTGGTATTCCCATGCGGTCGCCCATCCAGGTACTAACCAGGCCCGACCGTGCTTAGCTTCCGAGATCAGACGAGATCGACGTGTTCGCAGTGGTGTGGCCGTAAGCAATTGCTCCTGGCACCAGACAGGACTTTAAACAGGAGAAAGGATCATTTTTTTTACCCCAAATGAATATAGCTTACAGCACCTGGTATTCCCAGGCGGTCTCCCATCCAGGTACTAACCAGGCCCGACCGTGCTTAGCTTCCGAGATCAGACGAGATCGGGCGTGTTCGCAGTGGTGTGGCCGTAAGCAATTGCTCATGGCACCAGACAGGACTTTAAACAGGAGAAAGGATGATTTTTTTTACCCCAAATGAAAATAGCTTACAACACCTGGTATTCCCAGGTGGTCTCCCATCCAGGTACTAACCAGGCCCGACCGTGCTTAGCTTCCGAGATCAGACGAGATCGGGCGTGTTCGCGGTGGTGTGGCCGTAAGCAATTTCTCCTGGCACCAGACAGGACTTTAAACAGGAGAAAGGATGATTTTTTTTACCCCAAATGAAAACAGCTTACAGCACCTGGTATTCCCAGGCGGTCTCCCATCCAGGTACTAACCAGTCCTGACCGTGCTTAGCTTCCGAGATCAGACGAGATCGGGCGTATTCACGGTGGTGTCGCCGTAAGCAATTACTCCTGGCACCAGACAGGACTTTAAACAGGAGAAAGGATGATTTTTTTTACCCCAAATGAAAATAGCTTACAACACCTAGTATTCCCAGGCGGTCTCCCATCCAGGTACTAACCAGGCCCGACCGCGCTTAGCTTCCGAGATCAGACGAGATCGGGCGTGTTCCCGGTGGTGTGGCCGTAAGCAATTACTCCTGGCACCAGACAGGACTTTAAACAGGAGAAAGGATGACTTTTTTTACCCCAAATGAAATCAGCTTACAGCACCTGGTATTCCCAGGCGGTCTCCCATCCAGGTACTAACCAGGCCCGACCGTGCTTAGCTTCCGAGATCAGACGAGATCGGGCGTGTTGGCAGTGGTGTGGCCGTAAGCAATTGCTCCTGGCACCAGACAGGACTTTAAACAGGAGAAAGGATCATTTTTTTTTACCCCAAATGAAAATAGATTACAGCACCTGGTATTCCCAGGCGGTCTCCCATCCAAGTACTAACCAGGCCCGACCGTGCTTAGCTTCCGAGATCAGACGAGATCGGGCATGTTCACGGTGGTGTGGCCGTAAGCAATTACTCCTGGCACCAGACAGGACTTTAAACAGGAGAAAGGATGATTTTTTTTACCCCAAATGAAAATAGCTTACAGCACCTGGTATTCCCAGGCGGTGTCCTATCCAGGTACTAACCAGGCCCAACCGTGCTTAGCTTCCGAGATCAGACGAGATCGGGCGTGTTCGCAGTGGTGTGGCCGTAAGCAATTGCTCCTGGCACCAGACAGGACTTTAAACAGGAGAAAGGATCATTTTTTTTTACCCCAAATGAAAATAGATTACAGCAACTGGTATTCCCAGGCGGTCTCCCATCCAAGTACTAACCAGGCCCGACCGTGCTTAGCTTCCGAGATCAGACGAGATCGGGCGTGTTCACGGTGGTGTGGCCGTAAGCAATTACTCCGGGCACCAGACAGGACTTTAAACAGGAGAAAGGATGATTTTTTTTACCCCAAATGAAAATAGCTTACAGCACCTGGTATTCCCAGGCGGTGTCCTATCCAGGTACTAACCAGGCCCAACCGTGCTTAGCTTCCGAGATCAGACGAGATCGGGCGTGTTCGCAGTGGTGTGGCCGTAAGCAATTGCTCCTGGCACCAGACAGGACTTTAAACAGGAGAAAGGATCATTTTTTTTACCCCAAATGAAAATAGATTACAGCAACTGGTATTCCCAGGCGGTCTCCCATCCAAGTACTAACCAGGCCCGACCGTGCTTAGCTTCCGAGATCGGGCGTGTTCACGATGGTGTGGCCGAAAGCAATTACTCCGGGCACCAGACAGGACTTTAAACAGGAGAAAGGATGATTTTTTTTACCCCAAATGAAAATAGCTTACAGCACCTGGTATTCCCAGGCGGTCTCCCATCCAGGTACTAACCAGGCCCGACCGTGCTTAGCTTCCGAGATCAGACGAGATCGGGCGTGTTCGCAGTGGTGTAGCCGTAAGCAATTACTCCTGGCACCAGACAGGACTTTAAACAGGAGAAAGGATCATTTTTTTTACCCTAAATGAAAATAGATTACAGCACCTGGTATTCCCAGGCGGTGTCCCATCCAAGTACTAACCAGGCCCGACCGTGCTTAGCTTCCGAGATCAGACGAGATCGGGCGTGTTCACGGTGGTGTGGCCGTAAGCAATTGCTCCTGGCACCAGACAGGACTTTAAACAGGAGAAAGGATGATTTTTTTTACCCCAAATGAAAATAGATTACAGCACCTGGTATTACCAAGCGGTCTCCCATCCAGGTACTAACCAGGCCCGACCGTGCTTAGCATCCGAGATTTGACGAGATCTAGCGTGTTCGCAGTGGTGTGGCCGTAAGCAATTGCTCCTGGCATCAGACAGGACTTTAAACAGGAGAACGGATCTTTTTTTTTACCCCAAATGAAAATAGCTTACAGTACCTGGTATTCCCAGGCGGTCTCCCATCCAGGTACTAACCAGGCCCGACCGTGCTTAGCTTCCGAGATCAGACGAGAACGGGCGTGTTCGCAGTGGTGTGTCCGTAAGTAATTGCTCCTGGCACCAGACAGGACTTTAAACAGGAGAAAGGATCATTTTTTTTTTCCCCAAATGAAAATAGCGTACAGCACCTGGTATTCCCAGGCGGTCTCCCATCCAGGTACTAACCAGGCCCGACCGTGCTTAGCTTCCGATATCAGACGATATCGGGCGTGTTCGCAGTGGTGTCGCCATAAGCAATAGCTCCTGGCACCAGACAGGACTTTAAACAGGAGAAAGGATCATTTTTTTTACCCCAAATGAAAATAGATTACAGCACCTGGTATTGCCAGGCGGTCTCCCATCCAAGTACTAACCAGGCCCGACCGTGCTTAGCTTCCGAGATCAGACGAGATCGGGCGTGTTCCCGGTGGTGTGGCCGTAAGCAATTGCTCATGGCACCAGACAGGACTTTAAACAGGAGAAAGGATGATTTTTTTAACCCCAAATGAAAATAGCTTACAGCACCTGGTATTCCCAGGCGGTCTCCCATCCAGGTACTAACCAGGCCCGACCGTGCTTAGCTTCCGAGATCAGACGAGATCGGGCGTGTTCGCAGTGGTGTAGCCGTAAGGAATTGCTCCTGGCACCAGACAGGACTTTAAACAGGAGAAAGGATGATTTTTTTTACCCCAAATGAAAATAGCTTACAGCACCTGGTATTCCCATGCAGTCTCCCATCCAGGTACTAACCAGGCCCGACCGTGCTTAGCTTCCGAGATCAGACGAGATCGACGTGTTCGCAGTGGTGTGGCCGTAAGCAATTCCTCCTGGCACCAGACAGGACTTTAAACAGGAGAAAGGATCATTTTTTTTACCCCAAATGAAAATAGATTACAGCACCTGGTATTCCCAGGCGGTCTCCAATCCAAGTACTAACCAGGCCCGACCGTGCTTAGCTTCCGAGATCAGACGAGATCGGGCGTGTTCACGGTGGTGTGGCCGTAAGCAATTCCTCCTGGCACCAAACAGGACTTTAAACAGGAGAAAGGATGATTTTTTTTACCCCAAATGAAAATAGCTTACAGCACCTGGTATTCCCATGCGGTCTCCCATCCAGGTACTAACCAGGCCCGACCGTGCTTAGCTTCCGAGATCAGACGAGATCGACGTGTTCGCAGTGGTGTGGCCGTAAGCAATTGCTCCTGGCACCAGACAGGACTTTAAACAGGAGAAAGGATCATTTTTTTTACCCCAAATGAATATAGCTTACAGCACCTGGTATTCCCAGGCGGTCTCCCATCCAGGTACTAACCAGGCCCGACCGTGCTTAGCTTCCGAGATCAGACGAGATCGGGCGTGTTCGCAGTGGTGTGGCCGTAAGCAATTGCTCATGGCACCAGACAGGACTTTAAACAGGAGAAAGGATGATTTTTTTTACCCCAAATGAAAATAGCTTACAACACCTGGTATTCCCAGGTGGTCTCCCATCCAGGTACTAACCAGGCCCGACCGTGCTTAGCTTCCGAGATCAGACGAGATCGGGCGTGTTCGCGGTGGTGTGGCCGTAAGCAATTTCTCCTGGCACCAGACAGGACTTTAAACAGGAGAAAGGATGATTTTTTTTACCCCAAATGAAAACAGCTTACAGCACCTGGTATTCCCAGGCGGTCTCCCATCCAGGTACTAACCAGTCCTGACCGTGCTTAGCTTCCGAGATCAGACGAGATCGGGCGTATTCACGGTGGTGTCTCCGTAAGCAATTACTCCTGGCACCAGACAGGACTTTAAACAGGAGAAAGGATGATTTTTTTTACCCCAAATGAAAATAGCTTACAACACCTAGTATTCCCAGGCGGTCTCCCATCCAGGTACTAACCAGGCCCGACCGCGCTTAGCTTCCGAGATCAGACGAGATCGGGCGTGTTCCCGGTGGTGTGGCCGTAAGCAATTACTCCTGGCACCAGACAGGACTTTAAACAGGAGAAAGGATGATTTTTTTTACCCCAAATGAAAATAGCTTACAGCACCTGGTATTCCCAGGCGGTCTCCCATCCAGGTACTAACCAGGCCCGACCGTGCTTAGCTTCCGAGATCAGACGAGATCGGGCGTGTTGGCAGTGGTGTGGCCGTAAGCAATTGCTCCTGGCACCAGACAGGACTTTAAACAGGAGAAAGGATCATTTTTTTTTACCCCAAATGAAAATAGATTACAGCACCTGGTATTCCCAGGCGGTCTCCCATCCAAGTACTAACCAGGCCCGACCGTGCTTAGCTTCCGAGATCAGACGAGATCGGGCATATTCACGGTGGTGTGGCCGTAAGCAATTACTCCTGGCACCAGACAGGACTTTAAACAGGAGAAAGGATGATTTTTTTTACCCCAAATGAAAATAGCTTACAGCACCTGGTATTCCCAGGCGGTGTCCTATCCAGGTACTAACCAGGCCCAACCGTGCTTAGCTTCCGAGATCAGACGAGATCGGGCGTGTTCGCAGTGGTGTGGCCGTAAGCAATTGCTCCTGGCACCAGATAGGACTTTAAACAGGAGAAAGGATCATTTTTTTTACCCCAAATGAAAATAGATTACAGCAACTGGTATTCCCAGGCGGTCTCCCATCCAAGTACTAACCAGGCCCGACCGTGCTTAGCTTCCGAGATCAGACGAGATCGGGCGTGTTCACGGTGGTGTGGCCGTAAGCAATTACTCCGGGCACCAGACAGGACTTTAAACAGGAGAAAGGATGATTTTTTTTACCCCAAATGAAAATAGCTTACAGCACCTGGTATTCCCAGGCGGTGTCCTATCCAGGTACTAACCAGGCCCAACCGTGCTTAGCTTCCGAGATCAGACGAGATCCGGCGTGTTCGCAGTGGTGTGGCCGTAAGCAATTGCTCCTGGCACCAGACAGGACTTTAAACAGGAGAACGGATCATTTTTTTTACCCCAAATGAAAATAGATTACAGCACCTGGTATTCCCAGGCGGTCTCCCATCCAAGTACTAACCAGGCCCGACCGTGCTTAGCTTCCGAGATCAGACGAGATCGGGCGTGTTCACAGTGGTGTGGCCGTAAGCAATTACTCCGGGCACCAGACAGGACTTTAAACAGGAGAAAGGATGATTTTTTTTACCCCAAATGAAAATAGCTTACAGCACCTGGTATTCCCAGGCGGTCTCCCATCCAGGTACTAACCAGGCCCGACCGTGCTTAGCTTCCGAGATCAGACGAGTTCGGGCGTGTTCGCAGTGGTGTGGCCGTAAGCAATTGCTCCTGGCACCAGACAGGACTTTAAACAGGAGAAAGGATGATTTTTTTACCCCAAATGAAATAAGCTTACAGCACATGGTATTCCCAGGCGGTCTCCCATCCAGGTACTAACCAGGCCCGACCGTGCTTAGCTTCCGAGATCAGACGAGATCGGGCGCGTTCGCAGTGGTGTGGCCGTAAGCAATTGCTCCTGGCACCAGACAGGACTTTAAACAGGAGAAAGGATGATTTTTTTACCCCAAATGAAATTAGCTTACAGCACCTGGTATTCCCAGGCGGTCTCCCATCCAGGTACTAACCAGCCCCGACCGTGCTTAGCTTCCGAGATCAGATGAGATCGGGCGTGTTCGCAGTGGTGTAGCCGTAAGCAATTGCTCCTGGCACCAGACAGGACTTTAAACAGGAGAAAGGATAATTTTTTTTACCCTAAATGAAAATAGATTACAGCACCTGGTATTCCCAGGCGGTCTCCCATCCAGGTACTAACCAGGCCCGACCGTGCTTAGCTTCCGAGATCAGACGAGATCGGGTGTGTTCGCAGTGGTGTGGCCGTAAGCAATTAGTCCTGGCACCAGGACTAAGGACTACCCCAAATGAAAATAGCTTACAGCACCTGGAATTCCCAGGCGGTCTCCCATCCAGCTACTAACCAGGCCCGACCGTGCTTAGCTTCCGAGATCAGACGAGATCGGGCGTTTTCGCAGTGGTGTGGCCGTAAGCAATTCCTCCTGGCACCAGACAGGACTTTAAACAGGAGAAAGGATCATTTTTTTTACACCAAATGAAAATAGATTACAGCACCTGGTATTCCCAGGCGGTCTCCCATCCAAGTACTAACCAGGCCCGACCGTGCTTAGCTTCCGAGATCAGACGAGATCGGGCGTGTTCACGGTGGTGTGGCCGTAAGCAATTGCTCCGGGCACCAGACAGGACTTTAGACAGGTGAAAGGATGATTTTTTTTACCCCAAATGAAAATAGCTTACAGCACCTGGTATTCCCAGGCGGTCTCCCATCCACGTACTAACCAGTCCCGACCGTGCTTAGCTTCCGAGATCAGACGAGATCGGGCGTGTTCACAGTGGTGTGGCCGTAAGCAATTGCTCATGGCACCAGACAGGACTTTAAACAGGAGAAAGGATCATTTTTTTTACCCCAAATGAAAATAGATTACAGCACCTGGTATTCCCAAGCGGTCTCCCATCCAAGTACTTACCAGGCCCGACCGTGCTTAGCTACCGAGATCAGACGAGATCGGGCGTGTTCACGGTGGTGTGGCCGTAAGCAATCGCTCCTAGCACCAGACAGGACTTTAAACAGGAGAAAGGATCATTTTTTTTACCCCAAATGAAAATAGCTTACAGCACCTTGTATTCCCAGGCGGTCTCCCATCCAAGCACTAACCAGGCCCGACCGTGCTTAGCTTCCGAGATCAGACGAGATCGGGCGTGTTCACGGTGGTGTGGCCGTAAGTAATTGATCCTGGCACCAGACAGGACTTTAAACATCAGAAAGGATCATTTTTTTCACCCCAAATGAAAATAATTACAGCACATGGTATTCCCAGGCGGTCTCCCATCCAAGTACTAACCAGGCCCGACCGTGCTTAGGTTCCGAGATCAGACGAGATCGAGCGTGTTCCATGTGGTGTGGCCGTAAGCAATTGCTCCTGGCACCAGACAGGACTTTAAACAGGAGAAAGGATCTTGTTTTTTACCCCAAATGAAAAAAGATTACAGCACCTAGTATTCCCAGGCGGTCTCCCATCCAAGAACTAACCTGGACCGACCGTGCTTAGCTTCCGAGATCAGACGAGATCGGGCGTGTTCACGGTGGTTCGGCCGTAAGCAATTGATCCTGGCACCAGACAGGACTTTAAACAGGAGAAAGGATGATTTTTTTTACCCCAAATGAAAATAGCTTACAGCACCTGGTATTCCCAGGCGGTCTCCCATCCAGGTACTAACCAGGCCCGACCGTGCTTAGCTTCCGAGATCAGACGAGATCGGGCGTGTTCGCAGTGGTGTGGCCGTAAGCAATTGCTCCTGGCACCAGACAGGACTTTAAACAGGAGAAAGGATCTTTTTTTTTTACCCCAAATGAAAATTGATTACAGCACCTGGTATTCCCAGGCGGTCTCCCATCCAAGTACTAACCAGGCCCGACTGTACTTAGCTTCCGAGATCAGACGAGATCGGGCGTGTTCGCGGTGGTGTGGCCGTAAGCAATTACTCATGGCACCAGACAGGACTTTAAACAGGAGAAAGGATAATTTTTTTTTAGCCCAAATGAAAATAGACTACAGCACCTGGTATTCCCAGGCGGTCTCCCATCCAAGTACTAACCAGGCCCGACCGTGCTTAGCTACCGAGATCAGACGAGATCGGGCGTGATCACGGTGGTGTGGCCGTAAGCAATTGCTCCTGGCACCAGACAGGACTTTAAACAGGAGAAAGGATGATTTTTTTTTCCCCAAATAAAAATAGCTTCCAGCACCTTGTATTCCCAGGCGGTCTCCCATCCAGGTACTTACCAGGCCCGACCGTGCATAGCTTCCGAGATCAGACGAGATCGGGCGTGTTCGCAGTTGTGTGGCCGTAAGCAATTGCTCCTGGCACCAGACAGGACTTTAAACAGGAGAAAGGATCATTTTTTTTACCCCAAATGAAAATAGATTACAGCACCTGGAATTCCCAGGCGGTCTCCCATCCAAGTACTAACCAGGCCCGCCCGTGCTTAGCTTCCGAGATCAGACGAGATCTGTCGTGTTCACGGTGGTGTGGCCGTAAGCAATTGCTCCTGGCACCAGACAGGACTTTAAACAGGAGAAAGGATCATTGTTTTTTAACCCAAATGAAAAAAGATTACAGCACCTGGTATTCCCAGGCGGTCTCCCATCCAAGAACTAACCAGGCCCGACCGTGCTTAGCTTCCGAGATCAGACGAGATCGGGCGTGTTCACGGTGGTGTGGCCGTAAGCAATTGTTGCTGGCACCAGACAGGACTTTAAACAGGAGAAAGGATGATTTTTTTTACCCCAAATGAAAATAGCTTACAGCACCTGGTATTCCCAGGCGGTCTCCCATCCAGGTACTAACCAGGCCCGACCGTGCTTAGCTTCCGAGATCAGACGAGATCGGGCGTGTTCGCGGTGGTGTGGCCGTAAGCAATTGCTCATGGCACCAGACAGGACTTTAAACAGGAGAAAGGATCATTTTTTTTACCCCAAATGAAAATAGATTACAGCACCTGGTATTCCCAGGCGGTCTCCCATCCAAGTACTAACCAGGCCCGACCGTGATTAGCTTCCGAGATCAGACGAGATCTGGCGTGTTCACGGTGGTGTGGCCGTAAACAATTGATCCTGGCACCAGACAGGACTTTAAACAGGAGAAAGGATGATTTTTTTTACCCCAAATGAAAATAGCTTACAGCACCTGGTATTCCCAGGCGGTCTCCCATCCAGGTACTAACCAGGCCCGACCGTGCTTAGCTTCCGAGATCAGACGAGATCGGGCGTGTTCGCGGTGGTGTGGCCGTAAGCAATTTCTCATGGCACCAGACAGGACTTTAAACAGGAGAAAGGATCATTTTTTTTTACCCCAAATGAAAATAGATTACAGCACCTGGTATTCCCAGGCGGTCTCCCATCCAAGTACTAACCAGGCCCGACCGTGCTTAGCTTCCGAGATCAGACGAGATCTGGCGTGTTCACGGTGGTGTGGCCGTAAGCAATTGCTCCTGGCACCAGACAGGACTTTAAACAGGAGAAAGGATGATTTTTTTTACCCCAAATGAAAATAGCTTACAGCACCTGGTATTCCCAGGCGGTCTCCCATCCAGGTACTAACCAGGCCCGACCGTGCTTAGCTTCCGAGATCAGACGAGATCGGGCGTATTCGCAGTGGTATGGCCGTAAGCAATTTCTCCTGGCACCAGACAGGACTTTAAACGAGAGAAAGGATCATTTTTTTTACCCCAAATGAAAATAGATTACAGCACCTGGTATTCCCAGGCGGTCTCCCATCCAAGTACTAACCAGGCCCGACCGTGCTTAGCTTCCGAGATCAGAGGAGATCGGGCGTGTTCACGGTGGTGTGGCCGTAAGCAATTGCTCCGGGCACCAGAAAGGACTTTAAACATGAGAAAGGATGATTTTTTTTACCCCAAATGAAAATAGCTTACAGCACCTGGTATTCCCAGGCGGTGTCCCATCCACGTACTAACCAGGCCCGACCGTGCTTAGCTTCCGAGATCAGACGAGATCGGGCGAGTTCGCAGTGGTGTGGCCGTAAGCAATTGCTCATGGCACCAGACAGGACTTTAAACAGGAGAAAGGATCTTTTTTTTTTACCCCAAATGAAAATAGATTACAGCACCTGGTATTCCCGGGCGGACTCCCATCCAAGTACTAACCAGGCCCGACCGTGCTTAGCTTCTGCTATCAGACGAGATCGGGCGTGTTCACGGTGGTGTGGCCGTAAGCAATTACTCCTGGCACCAGACAGGACTTTAAACAGGAGAAAGGATGATTTTTTTTACCCCAAATGAAAATAGCTTACAGCACCTGGTATTCCCAGGCGGTCTCCCATCCAGGTACTAACCAGGCCTGCCCGTGCTTAGCTTCCGAGATCAGACAAGATCGTGCGTGTTCGCAGTGGTGTGGCCGTAAGCAATTGCTCCTGGCACCAGACAGGACTTTAAACAGGAGAAAGGATCATTTTTTTACCCCAAATGAAAATAGCTTACAGTACCTGGTATTCCCAGGCGGTCTCCCATCCAAGTACTACCCAGGCCCGACCGTGCTTAGCTTCCGAGATCAGACGAGATCGGGCGTGTTCACGGTGGTGTGGCCGTAAGCGATTACTCCTGGCACCAGACAGGACTTTAAACAGGAGAAAGGATGATTTTTTTTACCCCAAATGAAAATAGCTTACAGCACCTGGTATTCCCAGGCTGTCTCCCATCCAAGTACTAACCAGGCCCGACCGTGCTTAGCTACCGAGATCAGACGAGATCGGGCGTGTTCGCAGTTGTGTGGCCGTAAGCAATTACTCCTGGCACCAGACAGGACTTTAAACAGGAGAAAGGATCATTTTTTTTACCCCAAATGAAAATAGATTACAGCACCTGGTATTCCCAGGCGGTCTCCCATCCAAGTACTAACCAGGCCCGACCGTGCTTAGCTTCCGAGATCAGACGAGATCTGGCGTGTTCACGGTGGTGTGGCCGTAAGCAATTGCTCCTGGCACCAGACAAGACTTTAAACAGGAGAAAGGATGATTTTTTTTACCCGAAATGAAAATAGCTTACAGCACCTGGTATTCCCAGGCGGTCTCCCATCCAAGTACTAACCAGGCCCGACTGTGCTTAGCTTCCGAGATCAGACGAGATCGGGCGTGTTCGCGGTGGTGTGGCCGTAAGCGATTACTCCTGGCACCAGACAGGACTTTAAACAGGAGAAAGGATGATTTTTTTTACCCCAAATGAAAATAGCTTACAGCACCTGGTATTCCCAGGCTGTCTCCCATCCAAGTACTAACCAGGCCCGACCGTGCTTAGCTACCGAGATCAGACGAGATCGGGCGTGTTCGCAGTTGTGTGGCCGTAAGCAATTACTCCTGGCACCAGACAGGACTTTAAACAGGAGAAAGGATCATTTTTTTTACCCCAAATGAAAATAGATTACAGCACCTGGTATTCCCAGGCGGTCTCCCATCCAAGTACTAACCAGGCCCGACCGTGCTTAGCTTCCGAGATCAGACGAGATCTGGCGTGTTCACGGTGGTGTGGCCGTAAGCAATTGCTCCTGGCACCAGACAAGACTTTAAACAGGAGAAAGGATGATTTTTTTTACCCGAAATGAAAATAGCTTACAGCACCTGGTATTCCCAGGCGGTCTCCCATCCAGGTACTAACCAGGCCCGACCGTGCTTAGCTACCGAGATCAGACGAGATCGGGCGTGTTCGCAGTTGTGTGGCCGTAAGCAATTACTCCTGGCACCAGACAGGACTTTAAACAGGAGAAAGGATCATTTTTTTTACCCCAAATGAAAATAGATTACAGCACCTGGTATTCCCAGGCGGTCTCCCATCCAAGTACTAACCAGGCCCGACCGTGCTTAGCTTCCGAGATCAGACGAGATCGGGCGTGTTCACGGTGCTGTGGCCGTAAGCAATTGCTCCGGGCACCAGAAAGGACTTTAAACAGGAGAAAGGATGATTTTTTTTACCCCAAATGAAAATAGCTTACAGCACCTGGTATTCCCAGGCGGTCTCCCATCCAAGTACTAACCAGGCCCGACTGTGCTTAGCTTCCGAGATCAGACGAGATCGGGCGTGTTCGCGGTGGTGTGGCCGTAAGCAATTACTCATGGCACCAGACAGGACTTTAAACAGGAGAAAGGATAATTTTTTTTACCCCAAATGAAAATAGACTACAGCACCTGGTATTCCCAGGCGGTCTCCCATCCAAGTACTAACCAGGTACGACCGTGCTTAGCTACCGAGATCAGACGAGATCGGGCGTGTTCACAGTGGTGTGGCCGTAAGCAATTGCTCCTGGCACCAGACAGGACTTTAAACAGGAGAAAGGATGATTTTTTTTTCCCCAAATAAAAATAGCTTCCAGCACCTTGTATTCCCAGGCGGTCTCCCATCCAGGTACTTACCAGGCCCGACCGTGCATAGCTTCCGAGATCAGACGAGATCGGGCGTGTTCGCAGTTGTGTGGCCGTAAGCAATTGCTCCTGGCACCAGACAGGACTTTAAACAGGAGAAAGGATCTTTTTTTTTTACCCCAAATGAAAATAGATTACAGCACCTGGTATTCCCAGGCGGTCTCCCATCCAAGTACTAACCAGGCCCGACTGTGCTTAGCTTCCGAGATCAGACGAGATCGGGCGTGTTCGCGGTGGTGTGGCCGTAAGCAATTACTCATGGCACCAGACAGGACTTTAAACAGGAGAAAGGATAATTTTTTTTACCCCAAATGAAAATAGACTACAGCACCTGGTATTCCCAGGCGGTCTCCCATCCAAGTACTAACCAGGCCCGACCGTGCTTAGCTACCGAGATCAGACGAGATCGGGCGTGTTCACGGTGGTGTGGCCGTAAGCAATTGCTCCTGGCACCAGACAGGACTTTAAACAGGAGAAAGGATGATTTTTTTTTCCCCAAATAAAAATAGCTTCCAGCACCTTGTATTCCCAGGCGGTCTCCCATCCAGGTACTTACCAGGCCCGACCGTGCATAGCTTCCGAGATCAGACGAGATCGGGCGTGTTCGCAGTTGTGTGGCCGTAAGCAATTGCTCCTGGCACCAGACAGGACTTTAAACAGGAGAAAGGATCATTTTTTTTACCCCAAATGAAAATAGATTACAGCACCTGGAATTCCCAGGCGGTCTCCCATCCAAGTACTAACCAGGCCCGCCCGTGCTTAGCTTCCGAGATCAGACGAGATCTGGCGTGTTCACGGTGGTGTGGCCGTAAGCAATTGCTCCTGGCACCAGACAGGACTTTAAACAGGAGAAAGGATCATTTTTTTTAACCCAAATGAAAAAAGATTACAGCACCTGGTATTCCCAGGCGGTCTCCCATCCAAGAACTAACCATGCCCGACCGTGCTTAGCTTCCGAGATCAGACGAGATCGGGCGTGTTCACGGTGGTGTGGCCGTAAGCAATTGTTGCTGGCACCAGACAGGACTTTAAACAGGAGAAAGGATGATTTTTTTTACCCGAAATGAAAATAGCTTACAGCACCTGGTATTCCCAGGCGGTCTCCCATCCAGGTACTAACCAGGCCCGACCGTGCTTAGCTTCCGAGATCAGACAAGATCTGGCGTGTTCGCGGTGGTGTGGCCGTAAGCAATTGCTCATGGCACCAGACAGGACTTTAAACAGGAGAAAGGATCATTTTTTTTACCCCAAATGAAAATAGATTACAGCACCTGGTATTCCCAGGCGGTCTCCCATCCAAGTACTAACCAGGCCCGACCGTGCTTAGCTTCCGAGATCAGACGAGATCTGGCGTGTTCACGGTGGTGTGGCCGTAAACAATTGATCCTGGCACCAGACAGGACTTTAAACAGGAGAAAGGATTATTTTTTTTACCCCAAATGAAAATAGCTTACAGCACCTGGTATTCACAGGCGGTCTCCCATCCAGGTACTAACCAGGCCCGACCGTGCTTAGCTTCCGAGATCAGACGAGATCGGGCGTGTTCGCAGTGGTGTGGCCGTAAGCAATCGCTCCTGGCACCAGACAGGACTTTAAATAGGAGAAAGGATCTTTTTTTTTTACCCCAAATGAAAAAACATTACAGCACCTGGTATTCCCAGGCGGTCTCCCATCCAAGTACTAACCAGGCCCGACCATGCTTAGCTTCCGAGATCAGACGAGATCGGGCGTGTTCACGGTGGTGTGGCCGTAAGCAATTGCTCCTGGCACCAGACAGGACTTTAAACAGGAGAAAGGATCATTTTTTTTAACCCAAATGAGAAAAGATTACAGCACCTGGTATTCACAGGCGGTCTCCCATCCAGGTACTAACCAGGCCCGACCGTGCTTAGCTTCCGAGATCAGACGAGATCGGGCGTGTTCGCAGTGGTGTGGCCTTAAGCAATCGCTCCTGGCACCAGACAGGACTTTAAATAGGAGAAAGGATCTTTTTTTTTTACCCCAAATGAAAATAGATTACAGCACCTGGTATTCCCAGGCGGTCTCCCATCCAAGTACTAACCAGGCCCGACCGTGCTTAGCTTCCGAGATCAGACGAGATCGGGCGTATTCGCGGTGGTGTGGCCGTAATCAATTGCTCATGGCACCAGACAGGACTTTAAACAGGAGAAAGGATCATTTTTTTTACCCCAAATGAAAATAGACTACAGCACCTGGTATTCCCAGGCGGTCTCCCATCCAAGTACTAACCAGGCCCGACCGTCCTTAGCTACCGAGATCAGATGAGATCGGGCGTGTTCACGGTGGTGTGGCAGTAAGCAATTGCTCCTGGCACCAGACAGGACTTTAAACAGGAGAAAGGATGATTTTTTTTACCCCAAATGAAAAAACATTACAGCACCTGGTATTCCCAGGCGGTCTCCCATCCAAGTACTAACCAGGCCCGACCGTGCTTAGCTTCCGAGATCAGACGAGATCGGGCGTGTTCACGGTGGTGTGGCCGTAAGCAATTGCTCCTGGCACCAGACAGGACTTTAAACAGGAGAAAGGATCATTTTTTTTACACCAAATGAAAATAGATTACAGCACCTGGTATTCCCAGGCGGTCTCCCATCCAAGTACTAACCAGGCCCGACCGTGCTTAGCTTCCGAGATCAGACGAGATCGGGCGTGTTCACGGTGGTGTGGCCGTAAGCAATTGCTCCGGGCACCAGACAGGACTTTAAACAGGTGAAAGGATGATTTTTTTTACCCCAAATGAAAATAGCTTACAGCACCTGGTATTCCCAGGCGGTCTCCCATCCACGTACTAACCAGTCCCGACCGTGCTTAGCTTCCGAGATCAGACGAGATCGGGCGTGTTCACAGTGGTGTGGCCGTAAGCAATTGCTCATGGCACCAGACAGGACTTTAAACAGGAGAAAGGATCATTTTTTTTACCCCAAATGAAATTAGATTACAGCACCTGGTATTCCCAAGAGGTCTCCCATCCAAGTACTTACCAGGCCCGACCGTGCTTAGCTACCGAGATCAGACGAGATCGGGCGTGTTCACGGTGGTGTGGCCGTAAGCAATTGTTGCTGGCACCAGACAGGACTTTAAACAGGAGAAAGGATGATTTTTTTTTCCCCAAATGAAAATAGCTTACAGCACCTGGTATTCCCAGGCGGTCTCCCATCCAGGTACTAACCAGGCCCGACCGTGCTTAGCTTCCGAGATCAGACGAGATCGGGCGTGTTCGCGGTGGTGTGGCCGTAAGCAATTGCTCATGGCACCAGACAGGACTTTAAACAGGAGAAAGGATCATTTTTTTTACCCCAAATGAAAATAGATTACAGCACCTGGTATTCCCAGGCGGTCTCCCATCCAAGTACTAACCAGGCCCGACCGTGCTTAGCTTCCGAGATCAGACGAGATCTGGCGTGTTCACGGTGGTGTGGCCGTAAACAATTGATCCTGGCACCAGACAGGACTTTAAACAGGAGAAAGGATGATTTTTTTTACCCCAAATGAAAATAGCTTACAGCACCTGGTATTCACAGGCGGTCTCCCATCCAGGTACTAACCAGGCCCGACCGTGCTTAGCTTCCGAGATCAGACGAGATCGGGCGTGTTCGCGGTGGTGTGGCCGTAAGCAATTGCTCATGGCACCAGACAGGACTTTAAACAGGAGAAAGGATCATTTTTTTTACCCCAAATGAAA
Source organism: Micromesistius poutassou (assembly GCF_964030765.1). Taxonomy (NCBI): domain Eukaryota; kingdom Metazoa; phylum Chordata; class Actinopteri; order Gadiformes; family Gadidae; genus Micromesistius; species Micromesistius poutassou. The sequence continues at coordinate 25,062,592 of NC_140271.1, forward strand.
ATAGATTACAGCACCTGGTATTCCCAGGCGGTCTCCCATCCAAGTACTAACCAGGCCCGACCGTGCTTAGCTTCCGAGATCAGACGAGATCTGGCGTGTTCACGGTGGTGTGGCCGTAAACAATTGATCCTGGCACCAGACAGGACTTTAAACAGGAGAAAGGATGATTTTTTTTACCCCAAATGAAAATAGCTTACAGCACCTGGTATTCACAGGCGGTCTCCCATCCAGGTACTAACCAGGCCCGACCGTGCTTAGCTTCCGAGATCAGACGAGATCGGGCGTGTTCACGGTGGTGTGGCCGTAAGCGATTACTCCTGGCACCAGACAGGACTTTAAACAGGAGAAAGGATGATTTTTTTTACCCCAAATGAAAATAGCTTACAGCACCTGGTATTCCCAGGCTGTCTCCCATCCAAGTACTAACCAGGCCCGACCGTGCTTAGCTACCGAGATCAGACGAGATCGGGCGTGTTCGCAGTTGTGTGGCCGTAAGCAATTACTCCTGGCACCAGACAGGACTTTAAACAGGAGAAAGGATCATTTTTTTTACCCCAAATGAAAATAGATTACAGCACCTGGTATTCCCAGGCGGTCTCCCATCCAAGTACTAACCAGGCCCGACCGTGCTTAGCTTCCGAGATCAGACGAGATCTGGCGTGTTCACGGTGGTGTGGCCGTAAGCAATTGCTCCTGGCACCAGACAAGACTTTAAACAGGAGAAAGGATGATTTTTTTTACCCGAAATGAAAATAGCTTACAGCACCTGGTATTCCCAGGCGGTCTCCCATCCAAGTACTAACCAGGCCCGACTGTGCTTAGCTTCCGAGATCAGACGAGATCGGGCGTGTTCGCGGTGGTGTGGCCGTAAGCGATTACTCCTGGCACCAGACAGGACTTTAAACAGGAGAAAGGATGATTTTTTTTACCCCAAATGAAAATAGCTTACAGCACCTGGTATTCCCAGGCTGTCTCCCATCCAAGTACTAACCAGGCCCGACCGTGCTTAGCTACCGAGATCAGACGAGATCGGGCGTGTTCGCAGTTGTGTGGCCGTAAGCAATTACTCCTGGCACCAGACAGGACTTTAAACAGGAGAAAGGATCATTTTTTTTACCCCAAATGAAAATAGATTACAGCACCTGGTATTCCCAGGCGGTCTCCCATCCAAGTACTAACCAGGCCCGACCGTGCTTAGCTTCCGAGATCAGACGAGATCTGGCGTGTTCACGGTGGTGTGGCCGTAAGCAATTGCTCCTGGCACCAGACAAGACTTTAAACAGGAGAAAGGATGATTTTTTTTACCCGAAATGAAAATAGCTTACAGCACCTGGTATTCCCAGGCGGTCTCCCATCCAGGTACTAACCAGGCCCGACCGTGCTTAGCTACCGAGATCAGACGAGATCGGGCGTGTTCGCAGTTGTGTGGCCGTAAGCAATTACTCCTGGCACCAGACAGGACTTTAAACAGGAGAAAGGATCATTTTTTTTACCCCAAATGAAAATAGATTACAGCACCTGGTATTCCCAGGCGGTCTCCCATCCAAGTACTAACCAGGCCCGACCGTGCTTAGCTTCCGAGATCAGACGAGATCGGGCGTGTTCACGGTGCTGTGGCCGTAAGCAATTGCTCCGGGCACCAGAAAGGACTTTAAACAGGAGAAAGGATGATTTTTTTTACCCCAAATGAAAATAGCTTACAGCACCTGGTATTCCCAGGCGGTCTCCCATCCAAGTACTAACCAGGCCCGACTGTGCTTAGCTTCCGAGATCAGACGAGATCGGGCGTGTTCGCGGTGGTGTGGCCGTAAGCAATTACTCATGGCACCAGACAGGACTTTAAACAGGAGAAAGGATAATTTTTTTTACCCCAAATGAAAATAGACTACAGCACCTGGTATTCCCAGGCGGTCTCCCATCCAAGTACTAACCAGGCACGACCGTGCTTAGCTACCGAGATCAGACGAGATCGGGCGTGTTCACAGTGGTGTGGCCGTAAGCAATTGCTCCTGGCACCAGACAGGACTTTAAACAGGAGAAAGGATGATTTTTTTTTCCCCAAATAAAAATAGCTTCCAGCACCTTGTATTCCCAGGCGGTCTCCCATCCAGGTACTTACCAGACCCGACCGTGCATAGCTTCCGAGATCAGACGAGATCGGGCGTGTTCGCAGTTGTGTGGCCGTAAGCAATTGCTCCTGGCACCAGACAGGACTTTAAACAGGAGAAAGGATCTTTTTTTTTTACCCCAAATGAAAATAGATTACAGCACCTGGTATTCCCAGGCGGTCTCCCATCCAAGTACTAACCAGGCCCGACTGTGCTTAGCTTCCGAGATCAGACGAGATCGGGCGTGTTCGCGGTGGTGTGGCCGTAAGCAATTACTCATGGCACCAGACAGGACTTTAAACAGGAGAAAGGATAATTTTTTTTACCCCAAATGAAAATAGACTACAGCACCTGGTATTCCCAGGCGGTCTCCCATCCAAGTACTAACCAGGCCCGACCGTGCTTAGCTACCGAGATCAGACGAGATCGGGCGTGTTCACGGTGGTGTGGCCGTAAGCAATTGCTCCTGGCACCAGACAGGACTTTAAACAGGAGAAAGGATGATTTTTTTTTCCCCAAATAAAAATAGCTTCCAGCACCTTGTATTCCCAGGCGGTCTCCCATCCAGGTACTTACCAGGCCCGACCGTGCATAGCTTCCGAGATCAGACGAGATCGGGCGTGTTCGCAGTTGTGTGGCCGTAAGCAATTGCTCCTGGCACCAGACAGGACTTTAAACAGGAGAAAGGATCATTTTTTTTACCCCAAATGAAAATAGATTACAGCACCTGGAATTCCCAGGCGGTCTCCCATCCAAGTACTAACCAGGCCCGCCCGTGCTTAGCTTCCGAGATCAGACGAGATCTGGCGTGTTCACGGTGGTGTGGCCGTAAGCAATTGCTCCTGGCACCAGACAGGACTTTAAACAGGAGAAAGGATCATTTTTTTTAACCCAAATGAAAAAAGATTACAGCACCTGGTATTCCCAGGCGGTCTCCCATCCAAGAACTAACCATGCCCGACCGTGCTTAGCTTCCGAGATCAGACGAGATCGGGCGTGTTCACGGTGGTGTGGCCGTAAGCAATTGTTGCTGGCACCAGACAGGACTTTAAACAGGAGAAAGGATGATTTTTTTTACCCGAAATGAAAATAGCTTACAGCACCTGGTATTCCCAGGCGGTCTCCCATCCAGGTACTAACCAGGCCCGACCGTGCTTAGCTTCCGAGATCAGACAAGATCGGGCGTGTTCGCGGTGGTGTGGCCGTAAGCAATTGCTCATGGCACCAGACAGGACTTTAAACAGGAGAAAGGATCATTTTTTTTACCCCAAATGAAAATAGATTACAGCACCTGGTATTCCCAGGCGGTCTCCCATCCAAGTACTAACCAGGCCCGACCGTGCTTAGCTTCCGAGATCAGACGAGATCTGGCGTGTTCACGGTGGTGTGGCCGTAAACAATTGATCCTGGCACCAGACAGGACTTTAAACAGGAGAAAGGATTATTTTTTTTACCCCAAATGAAAATAGCTTACAGCACCTGGTATTCACAGGCGGTCTCCCATCCAGGTACTAACCAGGCCCGACCGTGCTTAGCTTCCGAGATCAGACGAGATCGGGCGTGTTCGCAGTGGTGTGGCCGTAAGCAATCGCTCCTGGCACCAGACAGGACTTTAAATAGGAGAAAGGATCTTTTTTTTTTACCCCAAATGAAAAAACATTACAGCACCTGGTATTCCCAGGCGGTCTCCCATCCAAGTACTAACCAGGCCCGACCATGCTTAGCTTCCGAGATCAGACGAGATCGGGCGTGTTCACGGTGGTGTGGCCGTAAGCAATTGCTCCTGGCACCAGACAGGACTTTAAACAGGAGAAAGGATCATTTTTTTTAACCCAAATGAGAAAAGATTACAGCACCTGGTATTCACAGGCGGTCTCCCATCCAGGTACTAACCAGGCCCGACCGTGCTTAGCTTCCGAGATCAGACGAGATCGGGCGTGTTCGCAGTGGTGTGGCCTTAAGCAATCGCTCCTGGCACCAGACAGGACTTTAAATAGGAGAAAGGATCTTTTTTTTTTACCCCAAATGAAAATAGATTACAGCACCTGGTATTCCCAGGCGGTCTCCCATCCAAGTACTAACCAGGCCCGACCGTGCTTAGCTTCCGAGATCAGACGAGATCGGGCGTATTCGCGGTGGTGTGGCCGTAATCAATTGCTCATGGCACCAGACAGGACTTTAAACAGGAGAAAGGATCATTTTTTTTACCCCAAATGAAAATAGACTACAGCACCTGGTATTCCCAGGCGGTCTCCCATCCAAGTACTAACCAGGCCCGACCGTCCTTAGCTACCGAGATCAGATGAGATCGGGCGTGTTCACGGTGGTGTGGCAGTAAGCAATTGCTCCTGGCACCAGACAGGACTTTAAACAGGAGAAAGGATGATTTTTTTTACCCCAAATGAAAAAACATTACAGCACCTGGTATTCCCAGGCGGTCTCCCATCCAAGTACTAACCAGGCCCGACCGTGCTTAGCTTCCGAGATCAGACGAGATCGGGCGTGTTCACGGTGGTGTGGCCGTAAGCAATTGCTCCTGGCACCAGACAGGACTTTAAACAGGAGAAAGGATCATTTTTTTTACACCAAATGAAAATAGATTACAGCACCTGGTATTCCCAGGCGGTCTCCCATCCAAGTACTAACCAGGCCCGACCGTGCTTAGCTTCCGAGATCAGACGAGATCGGGCGTGTTCACGGTGGTGTGGCCGTAAGCAATTGCTCCGGGCACCAGACAGGACTTTAAACAGGTGAAAGGATGATTTTTTTTACCCCAAATGAAAATAGCTTACAGCACCTGGTATTCCCAGGCGGTCTCCCATCCACGTACTAACCAGTCCCGACCGTGCTTAGCTTCCGAGATCAGACGAGATCGGGCGTGTTCACAGTGGTGTGGCCGTAAGCAATTGCTCATGGCACCAGACAGGACTTTAAACAGGAGAAAGGATCATTTTTTTTACCCCAAATGAAATTAGATTACAGCACCTGGTATTCCCAAGAGGTCTCCCATCCAAGTACTTACCAGGCCCGACCGTGCTTAGCTACCGAGATCAGACGAGATCGGGCGTGTTCACGGTGGTGTGGCCGTAAGCAATTGTTGCTGGCACCAGACAGGACTTTAAACAGGAGAAAGGATGATTTTTTTTTCCCCAAATGAAAATAGCTTACAGCACCTGGTATTCCCAGGCGGTCTCCCATCCAGGTACTAACCAGGCCCGACCGTGCTTAGCTTCCGAGATCAGACGAGATCGGGCGTGTTCGCGGTGGTGTGGCCGTAAGCAGTTGCTCATGGCACCAGACAGGACTTTAAACAGGAGAAAGGATCATTTTTTTTACCCCAAATGAAAATAGATTACAGCACCTGGTATTCCCAGGCGGTCTCCCATCCAAGTACTAACCAGGCCCGACCGTGCTTAGCTTCCGAGATCAGACGAGATCTGGCGTGTTCACGGTGGTGTGGCCGTAAACAATTGATCCTGGCACCAGACAGGACTTTAAACAGGAGAAAGGATGATTTTTTTTACCCCAAATGAAAATAGCTTACAGCACCTGGTATTCACAGGCGGTCTCCCATCCAGGTACTAACCAGGCCCGACCGTGCTTAGCTTCCGAGATCAGACGAGATCGGGCGTGTTCGCGGTGGTGTGGCCGTAAGCAATTGCTCATGGCACCAGACAGGACTTTAAACAGGAGAAAGGATCATTTTTTTTACCCCAAATGAAAATAGATTACAGCACCTGGTATTCCCAGGCGGTCTCCCATCCAAGTACTAACCAGGCCCGACCGTGCTTAGCTTCCGAGATCAGACGAGATCTGGCGTGTTCACGGTGGTGTGGCCGTAAACAATTGATCCTGGCACCAGACAGGACTTTAAACAGGAGAAAGGATGATTTTTTTTACCCCAAATGAAAATAGCTTACAGCACCTGGTATTCACAGGCGGTCTCCCATCCAGGTACTAACCAGGCCCGACCGTGCTTAGCTTCCGAGATCAGACGAGATCGGGCGTGTTCACGGTGGTGTGGCCGTAAGCGATTACTCCTGGCACCAGACAGGACTTTAAACAGGAGAAAGGATGATTTTTTTTACCCCAAATGAAAATAGCTTACAGCACCTGGTATTCCCAGGCTGTCTCCCATCCAAGTACTAACCAGGCCCGACCGTGCTTAGCTACCGAGATCAGACGAGATCGGGCGTGTTCGCAGTTGTGTGGCCGTAAGCAATTACTCCTGGCACCAGACAGGACTTTAAACAGGAGAAAGGATCATTTTTTTTACCCCAAATGAAAATAGATTACAGCACCTGGTATTCCCAGGCGGTCTCCCATCCAAGTACTAACCAGGCCCGACCGTGCTTAGCTTCCGAGATCAGACGAGATCTGGCGTGTTCACGGTGGTGTGGCCGTAAGCAATTGCTCCTGGCACCAGACAAGACTTTAAACAGGAGAAAGGATGATTTTTTTTACCCGAAATGAAAATAGCTTACAGCACCTGGTATTCCCAGGCGGTCTCCCATCCAAGTACTAACCAGGCCCGACTGTGCTTAGCTTCCGAGATCAGACGAGATCGGGCGTGTTCGCGGTGGTGTGGCCGTAAGCGATTACTCCTGGCACCAGACAGGACTTTAAACAGGAGAAAGGATGATTTTTTTTACCCCAAATGAAAATAGCTTACAGCACCTGGTATTCCCAGGCTGTCTCCCATCCAAGTACTAACCAGGCCCGACCGTGCTTAGCTACCGAGATCAGACGAGATCGGGCGTGTTCGCAGTTGTGTGGCCGTAAGCAATTACTCCTGGCACCAGACAGGACTTTAAACAGGAGAAAGGATCATTTTTTTTACCCCAAATGAAAATAGATTACAGCACCTGGTATTCCCAGGCGGTCTCCCATCCAAGTACTAACCAGGCCCGACCGTGCTTAGCTTCCGAGATCAGACGAGATCTGGCGTGTTCACGGTGGTGTGGCCGTAAGCAATTGCTCCTGGCACCAGACAAGACTTTAAACAGGAGAAAGGATGATTTTTTTTACCCGAAATGAAAATAGCTTACAGCACCTGGTATTCCCAGGCGGTCTCCCATCCAGGTACTAACCAGGCCCGACCGTGCTTAGCTACCGAGATCAGACGAGATCGGGCGTGTTCGCAGTTGTGTGGCCGTAAGCAATTACTCCTGGCACCAGACAGGACTTTAAACAGGAGAAAGGATCATTTTTTTTACCCCAAATGAAAATAGATTACAGCACCTGGTATTCCCAGGCGGTCTCCCATCCAAGTACTAACCAGGCCCGACCGTGCTTAGCTTCCGAGATCAGACGAGATCGGGCGTGTTCACGGTGCTGTGGCCGTAAGCAATTGCTCCGGGCACCAGAAAGGACTTTAAACAGGAGAAAGGATGATTTTTTTTACCCCAAATGAAAATAGCTTACAGCACCTGGTATTCCCAGGCGGTCTCCCATCCAAGTACTAACCAGGCCCGACTGTGCTTAGCTTCCGAGATCAGACGAGATCGGGCGTGTTCGCGGTGGTGTGGCCGTAAGCAATTACTCATGGCACCAGACAGGACTTTAAACAGGAGAAAGGATAATTTTTTTTACCCCAAATGAAAATAGACTACAGCACCTGGTATTCCCAGGCGGTCTCCCATCCAAGTACTAACCAGGCACGACCGTGCTTAGCTACCGAGATCAGACGAGATCGGGCGTGTTCACAGTGGTGTGGCCGTAAGCAATTGCTCCTGGCACCAGACAGGACTTTAAACAGGAGAAAGGATGATTTTTTTTTCCCCAAATAAAAATAGCTTCCAGCACCTTGTATTCCCAGGCGGTCTCCCATCCAGGTACTTACCAGGCCCGACCGTGCATAGCTTCCGAGATCAGACGAGATCGGGCGTGTTCGCAGTTGTGTGGCCGTAAGCAATTGCTCCTGGCACCAGACAGGACTTTAAACAGGAGAAAGGATCTTTTTTTTTTACCCCAAATGAAAATAGATTACAGCACCTGGTATTCCCAGGCGGTCTCCCATCCAAGTACTAACCAGGCCCGACTGTGCTTAGCTTCCGAGATCAGACGAGATCGGGCGTGTTCGCGGTGGTGTGGCCGTAAGCAATTACTCATGGCACCAGACAGGACTTTAAACAGGAGAAAGGATAATTTTTTTTACCCCAAATGAAAATAGACTACAGCACCTGGTATTCCCAGGCGGTCTCCCATCCAAGTACTAACCAGGCCCGACCGTGCTTAGCTACCGAGATCAGACGAGATCGGGCGTGTTCACGGTGGTGTGGCCGTAAGCAATTGCTCCTGGCACCAGACAGGACTTTAAACAGGAGAAAGGATGATTTTTTTTTCCCCAAATAAAAATAGCTTCCAGCACCTTGTATTCCCAGGCGGTCTCCCATCCAGGTACTTACCAGGCCCGACCGTGCATAGCTTCCGAGATCAGACGAGATCGGGCGTGTTCGCAGTTGTGTGGCCGTAAGCAATTGCTCCTGGCACCAGACAGGACTTTAAACAGGAGAAAGGATCATTTTTTTTACCCCAAATGAAAATAGATTACAGCACCTGGAATTCCCAGGCGGTCTCCCATCCAAGTACTAACCAGGCCCGCCCGTGCTTAGCTTCCGAGATCAGACGAGATCTGGCGTGTTCACGGTGGTGTGGCCGTAAGCAATTGCTCCTGGCACCAGACAGGACTTTAAACAGGAGAAAGGATCATTTTTTTTAACCCAAATGAAAAAAGATTACAGCACCTGGTATTCCCAGGCGGTCTCCCATCCAAGAACTAACCATGCCCGACCGTGCTTAGCTTCCGAGATCAGACGAGATCGGGCGTGTTCACGGTGGTGTGGCCGTAAGCAATTGTTGCTGGCACCAGACAGGACTTTAAACAGGAGAAAGGATGATTTTTTTTACCCGAAATGAAAATAGCTTACAGCACCTGGTATTCCCAGGCGGTCTCCCATCCAGGTACTAACCAGGCCCGACCGTGCTTAGCTTCCGAGATCAGACAAGATCGGGCGTGTTCGCGGTGGTGTGGCCGTAAGCAATTGCTCATGGCACCAGACAGGACTTTAAACAGGAGAAAGGATCATTTTTTTTACCCCAAATGAAAATAGATTACAGCACCTGGTATTCCCAGGCGGTCTCCCATCCAAGTACTAACCAGGCCCGACCGTGCTTAGCTTCCGAGATCAGACGAGATCTGGCGTGTTCACGGTGGTGTGGCCGTAAACAATTGATCCTGGCACCAGACAGGACTTTAAACAGGAGAAAGGATTATTTTTTTTACCCCAAATGAAAATAGCTTACAGCACCTGGTATTCACAGGCGGTCTCCCATCCAGGTACTAACCAGGCCCGACCGTGCTTAGCTTCCGAGATCAGACGAGATCGGGCGTGTTCGCAGTGGTGTGGCCGTAAGCAATCGCTCCTGGCACCAGACAGGACTTTAAATAGGAGAAAGGATCTTTTTTTTTTACCCCAAATGAAAAAACATTACAGCACCTGGTATTCCCAGGCGGTCTCCCATCCAAGTACTAACCAGGCCCGACCATGCTTAGCTTCCGAGATCAGACGAGATCGGGCGTGTTCACGGTGGTGTGGCCGTAAGCAATTGCTCCTGGCACCAGACAGGACTTTAAACAGGAGAAAGGATCATTTTTTTTAACCCAAATGAGAAAAGATTACAGCACCTGGTATTCACAGGCGGTCTCCCATCCAGGTACTAACCAGGCCCGACCGTGCTTAGCTTCCGAGATCAGACGAGATCGGGCGTGTTCGCAGTGGTGTGGCCTTAAGCAATCGCTCCTGGCACCAGACAGGACTTTAAATAGGAGAAAGGATCTTTTTTTTTTACCCCAAATGAAAATAGATTACAGCACCTGGTATTCCCAGGCGGTCTCCCATCCAAGTACTAACCAGGCCCGACCGTGCTTAGCTTCCGAGATCAGACGAGATCGGGCGTATTCGCGGTGGTGTGGCCGTAATCAATTGCTCATGGCACCAGACAGGACTTTAAACAGGAGAAAGGATCATTTTTTTTACCCCAAATGAAAATAGACTACAGCACCTGGTATTCCCAGGCGGTCTCCCATCCAAGTACTAACCAGGCCCGACCGTCCTTAGCTACCGAGATCAGATGAGATCGGGCGTGTTCACGGTGGTGTGGCAGTAAGCAATTGCTCCTGGCACCAGACAGGACTTTAAACAGGAGAAAGGATGATTTTTTTTACCCCAAATGAAAAAACATTACAGCACCTGGTATTCCCAGGCGGTCTCCCATCCAAGTACTAACCAGGCCCGACCGTGCTTAGCTTCCGAGATCAGACGAGATCGGGCGTGTTCACGGTGGTGTGGCCGTAAGCAATTGCTCCTGGCACCAGACAGGACTTTAAACAGGAGAAAGGATCATTTTTTTTACACCAAATGAAAATAGATTACAGCACCTGGTATTCCCAGGCGGTCTCCCATCCAAGTACTAACCAGGCCCGACCGTGCTTAGCTTCCGAGATCAGACGAGATCGGGCGTGTTCACGGTGGTGTGGCCGTAAGCAATTGCTCCGGGCACCAGACAGGACTTTAAACAGGTGAAAGGATGATTTTTTTTACCCCAAATGAAAATAGCTTACAGCACCTGGTATTCCCAGGCGGTCTCCCATCCACGTACTAACCAGTCCCGACCGTGCTTAGCTTCCGAGATCAGACGAGATCGGGCGTGTTCACAGTGGTGTGGCCGTAAGCAATTGCTCATGGCACCAGACAGGACTTTAAACAGGAGAAAGGATCATTTTTTTTACCCCAAATGAAATTAGATTACAGCACCTGGTATTCCCAAGAGGTCTCCCATCCAAGTACTTACCAGGCCCGACCGTGCTTAGCTACCGAGATCAGACGAGATCGGGCGTGTTCACGGTGGTGTGGCCGTAAGCAATTGTTGCTGGCACCAGACAGGACTTTAAACAGGAGAAAGGATGATTTTTTTTACCCCAAATGAAAATAGCTTACAGCACCTGGTATTCCCAGGCGGTCTCCCATCCAGGTACTAACCAGGCCCGACCGTGCTTAGCTTCCGAGATCAGACGAGATCGGGCGTGTTCGCGGTGGTGTGGCCGTAAGCAATTGCTCATGGCACCAGACAGGACTTTAAACAGGAGAAAGGATCATTTTTTTTACCCCAAATGAAAATAGATTACAGCACCTGGTATTCCCAGGCGGTCTCCCATCCAAGTACTAACCAGGCCCGACCGTGCTTAGCTTCCGAGATCAGACGAGATCTGGCGTGTTCACGGTGGTGTGGCCGTAAACAATTGATCCTGGCACCAGACAGGACTTTAAACAGGAGAAAGGATGATTTTTTTTACCCCAAATGAAAATAGCTTACAGCACCTGGTATTCACAGGCGGTCTCCCATCCAGGTACTAACCAGGCCCGACCGTGCTTAGCTTCCGAGATCAGACGAGATCGGGCGTGTTCGCGGTGGTGTGGCCGTAAGCAATTGCTCATGGCACCAGACAGGACTTTAAACAGGAGAAAGGATCATTTTTTTTACCCCAAATGAAAATAGATTACAGCACCTGGTATTCCCAGGCGGTCTCCCATCCAAGTACTAACCAGGCCCGACCGTGCTTAGCTTCCGAGATCAGACGAGATCTGGCGTGTTCACGGTGGTGTGGCCGTAAACAATTGATCCTGGCACCAGACAGGACTTTAAACAGGAGAAAGGATGATTTTTTTTACCCCAAATGAAAATAGCTTACAGCACCTGGTATTCACAGGCGGTCTCCCATCCAGGTACTAACCAGGCCCGACCGTGCTTAGCTTCCGAGATCAGACGAGATCGGGCGTGTTCGCAGTGGTGTGGCCGTAAGCAATCGCTCCTGGCACCAGACAGGACTTTAAATAGGAGAAAGGATCTTTTTTTTTTACCCCAAATGAAAATAGATTACAGCACCTGGTATTCCCAGGCGGTCTCCCATCCAAGTACTAACCAGGCCCGACCGTGCTTAGCTTCCGAGATCAGACGAGATCGGGCGTATTCGCGGTGGTGTGGCCGTAATCAATTGCTCATGGCACCAGACAGGACTTTAAACAGGAGAAAGGATCATTTTTTTTACCCCAAATGAAAATAGACTACAGCACCTGGTATTCCCAGGCGGTCTCCCATCCAAGTACTAACCAGGCCCGACCGTCCTTAGCTACCGAGATCAGATGAGATCGGGCGTGTTCACGGTGGTGTGGCAGTAAGCAATTGCTCCTGGCACCAGACAGGACTTTAAACAGGAGAAAGGATCATTTTTTTTACCCCAAATGAAAAAACATTACAGCACCTGGTATTCCCAGGCGGTCTCCCATCCAAGTACTAACCAGGCCCGACCATGCTTAGCTTCCGAGATCAGACGAGATCGGGCATGTTCACGGTGGTGTGGCCGTAAGCAATTTCTCCTGGCACCAGACAGGACTTTAAACAGGAGAAAGGATGATTTTTTTTACCCCAAATGAAAAAACCTTACAGCACCTGGTATTCCCAGGCGGTCTCCCATCCAAGTACTAACCAGGCCCGACCATGCTTAGCTTCCGAGATCAGACGAGATCGGGCGTGTTCACGGTGGTGTGGCCGTAAGCAATTGCTCCTGGCACCAGACAGGACTTTAAACAGGAGAAAGGATCATTTTTTTTACACCAAATTAAAATAGATTACAGCACCTGGTATTCCCAGGCGGTCTCCCATCCAAGTACTAACCAGGCCCGACCGTGCTTAGCTTCCGAGATCAGACGAGATCGGGCGTGTTCACGGTGGTGTGGCCGTAAGCAATTGCTCCGGGCACCAGACAGGACTTTAAACAGGTGAAAGGATGATTTTTTTTACCCCAAATGAAAATAGCTTACAGCACCTGGTATTCCCAGGCGGTCTCCCATCCACGTACTAACCAGTCCCGACCGTGCTTAGCTTCCGAGATCAGACGAGATCGGGCGTGTTCACAGTGGTGTGGCCGTAAGCAATTGCTCATGGCACCAGACAGGACTTTAAACAGTAGAAAGGATCATTTTTTTTACCCCAAATGAAAATAGATTACAGCACCTGGTATTCCCAAGAGGTCTCCCATCCAAGTACTTACCAGGCCCGACCGTGCTTAGCTACCGAGATCAGACGAGATCGGGCGTGTTCACGGTGGTGCGGCCGTAAGCAATTGCTCCTAGCACCAGACAGGACTTTAAACAGGAGAAAGGATCATTTTTTTTACCCCAAATGAAAATAGCTTACAGCACCTTGTATTCCCAGGCGGTCTCCCATCCAAGTACTAACCAGGCCCGACCGTGCTTAGCTTCCGAGATCAGACGAGATCGGGCGTGTTCACGGTGGTGTGGCCGTAAGTAATTGATCCTGGCACCAGACAGGACTTTAAACAGCAGAAAGGATCATTTTTTTCACCCCAAATGAAAATAATTACAGCACCTGGTATTCCCAGGCGGTCTCCCATCCAAGTACTAACCAGGCCCGACCGTGCTTAGGTTCCGAGATCAGACGAGATCGGGCGTGTTCCATGTGGTGTGGCCGTAAGCAATTGCTCCTGGCACCAGACAGGACTTTAAACAGGAGAAAGGATGATTTTTTTCACCCCAAATGAAAATAGCTTACAGCGCCTGGTATTCCCATGCGGTCCCCAATCCAGGTACTAACCAGGCCCGACCGTGCTTAGCTTCCGAGATCAGACGAGATCGGGCGTGTTCGCAGTGGTGTGGCCGTAAGCAATTGCTCCTGGCACCAGACAGGACTTTAAACAGGAGAAAGGATCTTTTTTTTTACCCCAAATGAAAAAAGATTACAGCACCTAGTATTCCCAGGCGGTCTCCCATCCAAGAACTAACCTGGACCGACCGTGCTTAGCTTCCGAGATCAGACGAGATCGGGGGTGTTCACGGTGGTGTGGCCGTAAGCAATTGATCCTGGCACCAGACAGGACTTTAAACAGGAGAAAGGATGATTTTTTTTACCCCAAATGAAAATAGCTTACAGCACCTGGTATTCCCAGGCGGTCTCCCATCCAGGTACTAACCAGGCCCGACCGTGCTTAGCTTCCGAGATCAGACGAGATCGGGCGTGTTCGCAGTGGTGTGGCCGTAAGCAATTGCTCCTGGCACCAGACAGGACTTTAAACAGGAGAAAGGATCTTTTTTTTTTACCCCAGATGAAAATAGATTACAGCACCTGGTATTCCCAGGCGGTCTCCCATCCAAGTACTAACCAGGCCCGACTGTGCTTAGCTTCCGAGATCAGACGAGATCGGGCGTGTTCGCGGTGGTGTGGCCGTAAGCAATTACTCATGGCACCAGACAGGACTTTAAACAGGAGAAAGGATAATTTTTTTTACCCCAAATGAAAATAGACTACAGCACCTTGTATTCCCAGGCGGTCTCCCATCCAGGTACTTACCAGGCCCGACCGTGCATAGCTTCCGAGATCAGACGAGATCGGGCGTGTTCGCAGTTGTGTGGCCGTAAGCAATTGCTCCTGGCACCAGACAGGACTTTAAACAGGAGAAAGGATCTTTTTTTTTTACCCCAAATGAAAATAGATTACAGCACCTGGTATTCCCAGGCGGTCTCCCATCCAAGTACTAACCAGGCCCGACTGTGCTTAGCTTCCGAGATCAGACGAGATCGGGCGTGTTCGCGGTGGTGTGGCCGTAAGCAATTACTCATGGCACCAGACAGGACTTTAAACAGGAGAAAGGATAATTTTTTTTACCCCAAATGAAAATAGACTACAGCACCTGGTATTCCCAGGCGGTCTCCCATCCAAGTACTAACCAGGCCCGACCGTGCTTAGCTACCGAGATCAGACGAGATCGGGCGTGTTCACGGTGGTGTGCCCGTAAGCAATTGCTCCTGGCACCAGACAGTACTTTAAACAGGAGAAAGGATGATTTTTTTTTCCCCAAATAAAAATAGCTTCCAGCACCTTGTATTCCCAGGCGGTCTCCCATCCAGGTACTTACCAGGCCCGACCGTGCATAGCTTCCGAGATCAGACGAGATCGGGCGTGTTCGCAGTTGTGTGGCCGTAAGCAATTGCTCCTGGCACCAGACAGGACTTTAAACAGGAGAAAGGATCATTTTTTTTACCCCAAATGAAAATAGATTACAGCACCTGGAATTCCCAGGCGGTCTCCCATCCAAGTACTAACCAGGCCCGCCCGTGCTTAGCTTCCGAGATCAGACGAGATCTGGCGTGTTCACGGTGGTGTGGCCGTAAGCAATTGCTCCTGGCACCAGACAGGACTTTAAACAGGAGAAAGGATCATTTTTTTTAACCCAAATGAAAAAAGATTACAGCACCTGGTATTCCCAGGCGGTCTCCCATCCAAGAACTAACCATGCCCGACCGTGCTTAGCTTCCGAGATCAGACGAGATCGGGCGTGTTCACGGTGGTGTGGCCGTAAGCAATTGTTGCTGGCACCAGACAGGACTTTAAACAGGAGAAAGGATCATTTTTTTTACCCCAAATAAAAATAGATTACAGCACCTGGTATTCCCAGGCGGTCTCCCATCCAAGTACTAACCAGGCCCGACCGTGCTTAGCTTCCGAGATCAGACGAGATCTGGCGTGTTCACGGTGGTGTGGCCGTAAACAATTGATCCTGGCACCAGACAGGACTTTAAACAGGAGAAAGGATGATTTTTTTTACCCCAAATGAAAATAGCTTACAGCACCTTGTATTCCCAGGCGGTCTCCCATCCAAGTACTAACCAGGCCCGACCGTGCTTAGCTTCCGAGATCAGACGAGATCGGGCGTGTTCACGGTGGTGTGGCCGTAAGTAATTGATCCTGGCACCAGACAGGACTTTAAACAGCAGAAAGGATCATTTTTTTCACCCCAAATGAAAATAATTACAGCACCTGGTATTCCCAGGCGGTCTCCCATCCAAGTACTAACCAGGACCGACCGTGCTTAGCTTCCGAGATCAGACGAGATCGGGCGTGTTCGCAGTGGTGTGGCCGTAAGCAATTGCTCCTGGCACCAGACAGGACTTTAAACAGGAGAAAGGATCTTTTTTTTTTACCCCAAATGAAAATAGATTACAGCTCCTGGTATTCCCAGGCGGTCTCCCATCCAAGTACTAACCAGGCCCGACTGTGCTTAGCTTCCGAGATCAGACGAGATCGGGCGTGTTCGCGGTGGTGTGGCCGTAAGCAATTACTCATGGCACCAGACAGGACTTTAAACAGTAGAAAGGATAATTTTTTTTACCCCAAATGAAAATAGACTACAGCACCTGGTATTCCCAGGCGGTCTCCCATCCAAGTACTAACCAGGCCCGACCGTGCTTAGCTACCGAGATCAGACGAGATCGGGCGTGTTCACAGTGGTGTGGCCGTAAGCAATTGCTCCTGGCACCAGACAGGACTTTAAACAGGAGAAAGGATGATTTTTTTTTCCCCAAATAAAAATAGCTTCCAGCACCTTGTATTCCCAGGCGGTCTCCCATCCAGGCCCGACCGTGCATAGCTTCCGAGATCAGACGAGATCGGGCGTGTTCGCAGTTGTGTGGCCGTAAGCAATTTCTCCTGGCACCAGACAGGACTTTAAACAGGAGAAAGGATCATTTTTTTTACCCCAAATGAAAATAGATTACAGCACCTGGAATTCCCAGGCGGTCTCCCATCCAAGTACTAACCAGGCCCGCCCGTGCTTAGCTTCCGAGATCAGACGAGATCTGGTGTGTTCACGGTGGTGTGGCCGTAAGCAATTGCTCCTGGCACCAGACAGGACTTTAAACAGGAGAAAGGATCATTTTTTTTACACCAAATGAAAATAGATTACAGCACCTGGTATTCCCAGGCGGTCTCCCATCCAAGTACTAACCAGGCCCGACCGTGCTTAGCTTCCGAGATCAGACGAGATCGGGCGTGTTCACGGTGGTGTGGCCGTAAGCAATTGCTCCGGGCACCAGACAGGACTTTAAACAGGTGAAAGGATGATTTTTTTTACCCCAGATGAAAATAGCTTACAGCACCTGGTATTCCCAAGCGGTCTCCCATCCAAGTACTTACCAGGCCCGACCGTGCTTAGCTACCGAGATCAGACGAGATCGGGCGTGTTCACGGTGGTGTGGCCGTAAGCAATTGCTCCTAGCACCAGACAGGACTTTAAACAGGAGAAAGGATCATTTTTTTTACCCCAAATGAAAATAGCTTACAGCACCTTGTATTCCCAGGCGGTCTCCCATCCAAGTACTAACCAGGCCCGACCGTGCTTAGCTTCCGAGATCAGACGAGATAGGGCGTGTTCAAGGTGGTGTGGCCGTAAGTAATTGATCCTGGCACCAGACAGGACTTTAAACAGCAGAAAGGATCATTTTTTTCACCCCAAATGAAAATAATTACAGCACCTGGTATTCCCAGGCGGTCTCCCATCCAAGTACTAACCAGGCCCGACCGTGCTTAGGTTCCGAGATCAGACGAGATCGGGCGTGTTCCATGTGGTGTGGCCGTAAGCAATTGCTCCTGGCACCAGACAGGACTTTAAACAGGAGAAAGGATGATTTTTTTCACCCCAAATGAAAATAGCTTACAGCGCCTGGTATTCCTATGCGGTCCCCAATCCAGGTACTAACCAGGCCCGACCGTGCTTAGCTTCCGAGATCAGACGAGATCGGGCGTGTTCGCAGTGGTGTGGCCGTAAGCAATTGCTCCTGGCACCAGACAGGACTTTAAACAGGAGAAAGGATCTTTTTTTTTACCCCAAATGAAAAAAGATTACAGCACCTAGTATTCCCAGGCGGTCTCCCATCCAAGAACTAACCTGGACCGACCGTGCTTAGCTTCCGAGATCAGACGAGATCGGGCGTGTTCACGGTGGTGTGGCCGTAAGCAATTGATCCTGGCACCAGACAGGACTTTAAACAGGAGAAAGGATGATTTTTTTTACCCCAAATGAAAATAGCTTACAGCACCTGGTATTCCCAGGCGGTCTCCCATCCAGGTACTAACCAGGCCCGACCATGCTTAGCTTCCGAGATCAGACGAGATCGGGCGTGTTCGCAGTGGTGTGGCCGTAAGCAATTGCTCCTGGCACCGGACAGGACTTTAAACAGGAGAAAGGATCTTTTTTTTTTACCCCAAATGAAAATAGATTACAGCACCTGGTATTCCCAGGCGGTCTCCCATCCAAGTACTAACCAGGCCCGACTGTGCTTAGCTTCCGAGATCAGACGAGATCGGGCGTGTTCGCGGTGGTGTGGCCGTAAGCAATTACTCATGGCACCAGACAGGACTTTAAACAGGAGAAAGGATAATTTTTTTTACCCCAAATGAAAATAGACTACAGCACCTGGTATTCCCAGGCGGTCTCCCATCCAAGTACTAACCAGGCCCGACCGTGCTTAGCTACCGAGATCAGACGAGATCGGGCGTGTTCACGGTGGTGTGGCCGTAAGCAATTGCTCCTGGCACCAGACAGGACTTTAAACAGGAGAAAGGATGATTTTTTTTCCCCAAATAAAAATAGCTTCCAGCACCTTGTATTCCCAGGCGGTCTCCCATCCAGGTACTTACCAGGCCCGACCGTGCATAGCTTCCGAGATCAGACGAGATCGGACGTGTTCGCAGTTGTGTGGCCGTAAGCAATTGCTCCTGGCACCAGACAGGACTTTAAACAGGAGAAAGGATCATTTTTTTTACCCCAAATGAAAATAGATTACAGCACCTGGAATTCCCAGGCGGTCTCCCGTCCAAGTACTAACCAGACCCGCCCGTGCTTAGCTTCCGAGATCAGACGAGATCTGGCGTGTTCACGGTGGTGTGGCCGTAAGCAATTGCTCCTGGCACCAGACAGGACTTTAAACAGGAGAAAGGATCATTTTTTTTAACCCAAATGAAAAAAGATTACAGCACCTGGTATTCCCAGGCGGTCTCCCATCCAAGAACTAACCATGCCCGACCGTGCTTAGCTTCCGAGATCAGACGAGATCGGGCGTGTTCACGGTGGTGTGGCCGTAAGCAATTGTTGCTGGCACCAGACAGGACTTTAAACAGGAGAAAGGATGATTTTTTTTACCCCAAATGAAAATAGCTTACAGCACCTGGTATTCCCAGGCGGTCTCCCATCCAGGTACTAACCAGACCCGACCGTGCTTAGCTTCCGAGATCAGACGAGATCGGGCGTGTTCGCGGTGGTGTGGCCGTAAGCAATTGCTCATGGCACCAGACAGGACTTTAAACAGGAGAAAGGATCATTTTTTTTACCCCAAATGAAAATAGATTACAGCACCTGGTAATCCCAGGCGGTCTCCCATCCAAGTACTAACCAGGCCCGACCGTGCTTAGCTTCCGAGATCAGACGAGATCTGGCGTGTTCACGGTGGTGTGGCCGTAAACAATTGATCCTGGCACCAGACAGGACTTTAAACAGGAGAAAGGATGATTTTTTTTACCCCAAATGAAAATAGCTTACAGCACCTGGTATTCACAGGCGGTCTCCCATCCAGGTACTAACCAGGCCCGACCGTGCTTAGCTTCCGAGATCAGACGAGATCGGGCGTGTTCGCAGTGTTGTGGCCGTAAGCAATCGCTCCTGGCACCAGACAGGACTTTAAATAGGAGAAAGGATCTTTTTTTTTTACCCCAAATGAAAATAGATTACAGCACCTGGTATTCCCAGGCGGTCTCCCATCCAAGTACTAACCAGGCCCGACCGTGCTTAGCTTCCGAGATCAGAAGAGATCGGGCGTATTCGCGGTGGTGTGGCCGTAATCAATTGCTCATGGCACCAGACAGGACTTTAAACAGGAGAAAGGATCATTTTTTTTACCCCAAATGAAAATAGACTACAGCACCTGGTATTCCCAGGCGGTCTCCCATCCAAGTACTAACCAGGCCCGACCGTCCTTAGCTACCGAGATCAGATGAGATCGGGCGTGTTCACGGTGGTGTGGCAGTAAGCAATTGCTCCTGGCACCAGACAGGACTTTAAACAGGAGAAAGGATGATTTTTTTTTCCCCAAATGAAAATAGCTTCCAGCACCTTGTATTCCCAGGCGGTCTCCCATCCAGGTACTTACCAGGCCCGACCGTGCATAGCATCCGAGATCAGACGAAATCGGGCGTGTTCACGGTGGTGTGGCCGTAAGCAATTGCTCCGGGCACCAGACAGGACTTTAAACAGGAGAAAGGATGATTTTTTTTACCCCAAATGAAAATAGCTTACAGCACCTGGTATTCCCAGGCGGTATCCCATCCAAGTACTAACCAGGCCCGACCGTGCTTAGCTACCGAGATCAGACGAGATCGGGCGTGTTCACGGTGGTGTGGCCGTAAGCAATTACTCCTACCACCAGACAGGACTTTAAACAGGAGAAAGGATGATTTTTTTTTCCCCAAATGAAAATAGCTTCCAGCACCTTGTATTCCCAGGCGGTCCCCCATCCAGGTACTTACCAGGCCCGACCGTGCTTAGCTTCCGAGATCAGACGAGATCGGGCGTGTTCGCAGTTGTGCAGCCGTAAGCAATTGCTCATGGCACCAGACAGGACTTTAAACAGGAGAAAGGATCATTTTTTTTACCCCAAATGAAAAAAAATTACAGCACCTGGTATTCCCAGGCGGTCTCCCATCCAAGTACTAACCAGGCCCGACCGTGCTTAGCTTCCGAGATCAGACGAGATTGCTCCGGGCACCAGACAGGACTTTAAACAGGAGAAAGGATCATTTTTTTTACCCCAAATGAAAAAAGATTACAGCACCTGGTATTCCCAGGCGGTCTCCCATCCAAGTACTAACCAGGCCCGATCGTGCTTAGCTTCCGAGATCAGACGAGATCGGGCGTGTTCACGGTGGTGTGGCCGTAAGCAATTGCTCCGGGCACCAGACAGGACTTTAAACAGGAGAAAGGATGATTTTTTTTACCCCAAATGAAAATAGCTTACAGCACCTGGTATTCCCAGGCGGTCTCCCATCCAAGTACTAACCAGGCCCGACCGTGCTTAGCTTCCGAGATCAGACGAGATCGGGCGTGTTCGCAGTGGTGTGGCCGTAAGCAATTGCTCCTGGCACCAGACAGGACTTTAAACAGGAGAAAGGATCTTTTTTTTTTACCCCAAATGAAAATAGATTACAGCACCTGGTATTCCCAGGCGGTCTCCCATCCAAGTACTAACCAGGCCCGACCGTGCTTAGCTTCCGAGATCAGACGAGATCGGGCGTGTTCGCAGTGGTGTGGCCGTAATCAAATGCTCATGGCACCAGACAGGACTTTAAACAGGAGAAAGGATGATTTTTTTTTCCCCAAATGAAAATAGCTTCCAGCACCTTGTATTCCCAGGCGGTCTCCCATCCAGGTACTTACCAGGCCCGACCGTGCATAGCTTCCGAGATCAGACGAGATCGGGCGTGTTCACGGTGGTGTGGCCGTAAGCAATTGCTCCGGGCACCAGACAGGACTTTAAACAGGAGAAAGGATCATTTCTTTTTACCCCAAATGAAAATAGCTTACAGCAACTGGTATTCCCAGGCGGTCTCCCATCCAAGTACTAACCAGGCCCGACCGTGCTTAGCTACCGAGATCAGACGAGATCGGGCGTGTTCACGGTGGTGTGGCCGTAAGCAATTACTCCTACCACCAGACAGGACTTTAAACAGGAGAAAGGATGATTTTTTTTTCCCCAAATGAAAATAGCTTCCAGCACCTTGTATTCCCAGGCGGTCCCCCATCCAGGTACTTACCAGGCCCGACCGTGCTTAGCTTCCGAGATCAGACGAGATCGGGTGTGTTCGCAGTTGTGCAGCCGTAAGCAATTGCTCATGGCACCAGACAGGACTTTAAACAGGAGAAAGGATCATTTTTTTTACCCCAAATGAAAAAAAATTACAGCACCTGGTATTCCCAGGCGGTCTCCCATCCAAGTACTAACCAGGCCCGACCGTGCTTAGCTTCCGAGATCAGACGAGATTGCTCCGGGCACCAGACAGGACTTTAAACAGGAGAAAGGATGATTTTTTTTACCCCAAATGAAAAAAGATTACAGCACCTGGTATTCCCAGGCGGTCTCCCATCCAAGTACTAACCAGGCCCGATCGTGCTTAGCTTCCGAGATCAGACGAGATCGGGCGTGTTCACGGTGGTGTGGCCGTAAGCAATTGCTCCGGGCACCAGACAGAACTTTAAACAGGAGAAAGGATGATTTTTTTTACCCCAAATGAAAATAGCTTACAGCACCTGGTATTCCCAGGCGGTCTCCCATCCAAGTACTTACCAGGCCCGACCGTGCTTAGCTTCTGAGATCAGACGAGATCGGGCGTGTTCGCAGTTGTGCAGCCGTAAGCAATTGCTGCTAGCACCAGACAGGACTTTAAACAGGAGAAAGGATCATTTTTTTTACCCCAAATGAAAATAGATTACAGCACCTGGTATTCCCAGGCGGTCTCCCATCCAAGTACTAACCAGGCCCGACCGTGCTTAGCTTCCGAGATCAGACGAGATCTGGCGTGTTCACGGTGGTGTGGCCGTAAACAAATACTCCTGGCACAAGACAGGACTTTAAACAGGAGAAAGGATCATTTTTTTTACCCCAAATGAAAAAAGATTACAGCACCTGGTATTCCCAGGCGGTCTCCCATCCAAGTACTAACCAGGCCCGACCGTGCTTAGCTTCCGAGATCAGACGAGATCGGGCGTGTTCACGGTGGTGTGGCCGTAAGTATTTGATCCTGGCACCAGACAGGACTTTAAACAGGAGAAAGGATCATTTTTTTCACCCCAAATGAAAATAATTACAGCACCTGGTATTCCCAGGCGGTCTCCCATCCAAGTACTAACCAGGCCCGACCGTGCTTAGGTTCCGAGATCAGACGAGATCGGGCGTGTTCCATGTGGTGTGGCCGTAAGCAATTGCTCCTGGCACCAGACAGGACTTTAAACAGGAGAAAGGATGATTTTTTTCAACCCAAATGAAAATAGCTTACAGCGCCTGGTATTCCCATGCGGTCCCCAATCCAGGTACTAACCAGGCCCGACCGTGCTTAGCTTCCGAGATCAGACGAGATCGGGCGTGTTCGCAGTGGTGTGGCCGTAAGCAATTACTCATGGCACCAGACAGGACTTTAAACAGGAGAAAGGATAATTTTTTTTACCCCAAATGAAAATAGACTACAGCACCTGGTATTACCAGGCGGTCTCCCATCCAAGTACTAACCAGGCCCGACTGTGCTTAGCTACCGAGATCAGACGAGATCGGGAGTGTTCACGGTGGTGTGGCCGTAAGCAATTGCTCCTGGCACCAGACAGGACTTTAAACAGGAGAAAGGATCATTTTTTTTACCCCAAATGAAAAAAGCTTACAGCACCTGGTATTCCCAGGCGGTCTCCCATCCAAGTACTAACCAGGCCCGACCGTGCTTAGCTTCCGAGATCAGACGAGATCGGGCGTGTTAACGGTGGTGTGGCTGTAAGCAATTGCTCCTGGCACCAGACAGGACTTTAAACAGGAGAAAGGATGATTTTTTTTACCCCAAATGAAAATAGCTTACAGCACCTGGTATTCCCAGGCGGTCTCCCATCCAGGTACTAACCAGGCCCGACCGTCCTTAGCTTCCGAGATCAGACGAGATCGGGCGTGTTCCCGGTGGTGTGGCCGTAAGCAATTTCAACAGGACCTGGTATTCCCAGGCGGTCACCCATCCAAGTACTAACCAGCCCCGACCGTGCTTAGCTTCCAAGATCAGACGAGATCGGGCGTGTTCATGGTGGTGTGGCCGTAAGCAATTGCTCCTGGCACCAGACAGGACTTTAAACAGGAGAAAGGATCATTTTTTTTACCCCAAATGAAAATAGCTTACGGCACCTGGTATTCCCAGGCGGTCTCCCATCCAGGTACTAACCAGGCCCGACCGTGCTTAGCTTCCGAGATCAGACGAGATTGGGCGTGTTCGCAGTGGTGTGGCCGTAAGCAATTGCTCATGGCACCAGACAGGACTTTAAACAGGAGAAAGGATCATTTTTTTTAACCCCAATTGAAAATAGATTACAGCACCTGGTATTCGCAGGCGGTCGCCCATCCAAGTACTAACCAGGCCCGACCGTGCTTAGCTTCCGATATCAGACGAGATCGGGCGTGTTCACGGTGGTGTGGCCGTAAGCAATTGCTCCTAGCACCAGACAGGACTTTAAACAGGAGAAAGGATGATTTTTTTTACCACAAATGAAAATAGCTTACAGCACCTGGTATTCCCAGGCGGTCTCCCATCCAGGTACTAACCAGGCCCGACCGTGCTTAGCTTCCGAGATCAGACGAGATTGTGCGTGTTCGCAGTGGTGTGGCCGTAAGCAATTCCTCCTGGCACCAGACAGGACTTTAAACAGGAGAAAGGATCATTTTTTTTACCCCAAATGAAAATAGATTACAGCACCTGGTATTCCCAGGCGGTCTCCCATCCAAGTACTAACCAGGCCCGACTGTGCTTATCTTCCGAGATCAGACGAGATCGGGCGTGTTCACGGTGGCGTGGCCATAAGCAATTACTCCGGGCACCAGACAGGACTTTAAACAGGAGAAAGGATGATTTTTTTTACCCCAAATGAAAATAGCTTACAGCACCTGGTATTCCCAGGCGGTCTCCCATCCAGGTACTAACCTGGCCCGACCGTGCTTAGCTTCCGAGATCAGACGAGATCGGGCGTGTTCGCAGTGGTGTGGCCGTTAGCAATTGCTCATGGCACCAGACAGGACTTTAAACAGGAGAAAGGATGATTTTTTTTACCCCAAATGAAAATAGCTTACAGCACCTGGTATTCCCAGGCGGTCTCCCATCCAAGTACTAACCAGGCCCGACCGTGCTTAGCTTCCGAGATCAGACGAGATCGAGCGTATTCGCGGTGGTGTGGCCGTAATCAATTGCTCATGGCACCAGACAGGACTTTAAACAGGAGAAAGGATCATTTTTTTTACCCCAAATGAAAATAGACTACAGCACCTGGTATTCCCAGGCGGTCTCCCATCCAGGTACTAACCAGGCCCGACCGTCCTTAGCTACCGAGATCAAATGAGATCGGGCGTGTTCACGGTGGTGTGGCCGTAAGCAATTGCTCCTGGCACCAGACAGGACTTTAAACAGGAGAAAGGATGATTTTTTTTACCCCAAATAAAAATAGCTTACAGCACCTGGTTTTCCCAGGCGGTCTCCCTTCCATGTACTAACCAGGCCCGACCGTGCTTAGCTTCCGAGATCAGACGAGATCGGGCGTGTTCGCAGTGGTGTGGCCGTAAGCAATTGCTCCTGGCACCAGACAGGACTTTAAACAGGAGAAAGGATCATTTTTTTTACCCCAAATGAAATTAGATTACAGCACCTGGTATTCCCAGGCGGTCTCCCATCCAAGTACTAACCAGGCCCGACCGTGCTTAGCTTCCGAGATCAGACGAGATCGGGCGTGTTCGCAGTGGTGTGGCCGTAAGCAATTGCTCCTGGCACCAGACAGGACTTTAAACAGGAGAAAGGGTCATTTTTTTTACCCCAAATAAAAATAGATTACAGCACCTGGTATTCCGGGGCGGTCTCCCATCTAAGTACTAACCAGGCCCGACCATGCTTAGCTTCCGAGATCAGACGAGATCGGGCGTGTTCACGGTGGTGTGGCCGTAAGCAATTGCTCCTGGCACCAGACAGGACTTTAAACAGGAGAAAGGATGATTTTTTTTACCCCAAATGAAAATAGCTTACAGCACCTGGTATTCCCAGGCGGTCTCCCATCCAGGTACTAACCAGGCCCGACCGTGCTTAGCTTCCGAGATCAGACGAGATCGGACGTGTTCGCAGTGGTCTGGCCGTAAGCAATTACTTCTGGCACCAGACAGGACTTTAAACAGGAGAAAGGATCATTTTTTTTACCCCAAATGAAAATAGATTACAGCACCTAGTATTCCCATGCGGGCTCCCATCCAAGTACTAACCAGGCCCGACCGTGCTTAGCTTCCGAGATCAGACGACATCGGGCGTGTTCACGGTGGTGTGGCCGTAAGCAATTGCTCCTGGCACCAGACAGGACTTTAAACAGGAGAAAGGATGATTTTTTTTACCCCAAATGAAAAAAGCTTACAGCACCTGGTATTCCCAGGCGGTCTCCCATCCAAGTACTAACCAGGCCCGACCGTGCTTAGCTTCCGAGATCAGACGAGATCTGGAGTGTTCACGGTGGTGTGGCCGTAAGCAATTGCTCCAGGCACCAGACAGGACTTTAAACAAGAGAAAGGATGATTTTTTTTACCCCAAATGAAAATAGCTTACAGCACCTGGTATTCCCAGTGGGTCTCCCATCTACGTACTAACCAGGCCCGACCGTGCTTAGCTTCCGAGATCAGACGAGATCGGGCGTGTTCGCTGTGGTGTGGCCGTAAGCAATTACTCCTGGCACCAGACAGGACTTTAAACAGGAGAAAGGATGATTTTTTTTACCCCAAATGAAAATAGATTACAGCACCTGGTATTCCCAGGCGGTCTCCCATTCAAGTACTAACCAGGCCCGACCGTGCTTAGCTTCCGAGATCAGACGAGATCGGGCGTGTTCGCAGCGGTGTGGCCGTAAGCAATTGCTCCTGGGACCAGACAGAACTTTAAACAGGAGAAAGGATAATTTTTTTTACCCCAAATGAAAATAGATTACAGCACCTGGTATTCCCAGGCGGTCTCCGATCCAAGTACTAACCAGGCCCGACCGTGCTTCGCTTCCGAGATCAGACGAAATCGGGCGTGTTCACGGTGGTGTGGCCGTAAGCAATTACTCCTGGCACCAGACAGGACTTTAAACAGGAGAAAGGATCATTTTTTTTACCCCAAATGAAAATAGATGACTGCACCTGGTATTCCCAGGCGGTCTCCCATCCAAGTACTAACCAGGCCCCACCGTGCTTAGCTTCCGACATAAGACGAGATCGGGCGTGTTCACGGTGGTGTGGCCGTAAGCAATTGCTCCTGGCACCAGACAGGACATTAAACAGGAGAAAGGATGATTTTTTTTACCCCAAATGAAAATAGATTACAGCACCTGGTATTCCGAGGCGGTCTCCCATCCAGGTACTAACCAGGCCCGACCGTGCTTAGCTTCCGAGATCAGAAGAGATCGGGCGTGTTCGCAGTGGTGTGGCCGTAAGCAAATGCTCAAGGCACCAGACAGGACTTTAAACAGGAGAAAGGATCATTTTTTTTACCCCAAATGAAAATGGATTACAGCACCTGGTATTCCCAGGCGGGCTCCCATCCAAGTACTAACCAGGCCCGACCGTGCTTAGCTTCCGAGATCAGACGAGATCGGGCGTGTTCGCAGTGGTGTGGCCGTAAGCAATTGCTCCTTGCACCAGACAGGACTTTAAACAGGAGAAAGGATCATTTTTTTTACCCCAAATGAAAATAGATTACAGCACCTGGTATTCCCAGGCGGTCTCCCATCCAAGTACTAACCAGGCCCGACCGTGCTTAGCTTCCGAGATAAGACGAGATCGGGCGTGTTCACGGTGGTGTGGCCGTAAGCAATTGCTCCTGGCACCAGACAGGACATTAAACAGGAGAAAGGATGATTTTTTTTACCCCAAATGATAATAGATTACAGCACCAGGTATTCCCAATCGGTCTCCCATCCAAGTACTAACTAGGCCCGACCTTGCTTAGCTTCCGAGATCAGTCGAGATCGGGCGTGTTCACGGTGGTGTGGCCGTAAGCAATTGCTCCTGGCACCATACAGGACTTTAAACAGGAGAAAGGATGATTTTTTTTACCCCAAATCAAAATTGCTTACAGCACCTGGTATTCCAAGTCGGTCTCCCATCCAGGTACTAACCAGGCCCGACCGTGCTTAGCTTCCGAGATCAGGCGTGTTCACGGTGGTGTGGCCGTAAGCAATTGCTCCTGGCACCAGACAGGACTTTAAACAGGAGAAAGGATGATTTTTTTTACCCCAAATGAAAAAAGCTTACAGCACCTGGTATTCCCAGGCGGTCTCCCATCCAGGTACTAACCAGGCCCGACCGTGCTTAGCTTCCGAGATCAGATGAGATCGGGCGTGTTCACGGTGGTGTGGCCGTAAGCAATTGCTCCTGGCACCAGACAGGACTTTAAACAGGAGAAAGGATGATTTTTTTTACCCCAAATGAAAATAGCTTACAGCACCTGGTATTCCCAGGCGGTCTCCCTTCCATGTACTAACCAGGCCCGACCGTGCTTAGCTTCCGAGATCAGACGAGATCGGGCGTGTTCGCAGTGGTGTGGCCGTAAGCAATTGCTCCTGGCACCAGACAGGACTTTAAACAGGAGAAAGGATAATTTTTTTTTACCCCAAATGAAAATAGATTACAGCACCTGGTATTCCCAGGCGGTCTCCCATCCAAGTACTAACCAGGCCCGACCGTGCTTAGCTTCCGAGATCAGACGAGTTCTGGAGTGTTCACGGTGGTGTGGCCGTAAGCAATTACTCCTGGCACCAGACAGGACTTTAAACAAGAGAAAGGATGATTTTTTTTACCCCAAATGAAAATAGATTACAGCACCTGGTATTCCCAGGCGGTCTCCCATTCAAGTACTAACCAGGCCCGACCGTGCTTAGCTTCCGAGATCAGACGAGATCGGGCGTGTTCGCAGTGGTGTGGCCGTAAGCAATTGCTCCTGGGACCAGACAGAACTTTAAACAGGAGAAAGGATAATTTTTTTTACCCCAAATGAAAATAGATTACAGCACCTGGCATTCCCAGGCGGTCTCCCATCCAAGTACTAACCAGGCCCGACCGTGCTTCGCTTCCGAGATCAGACGAAATCGGGCGTGTTCACGGTGGTGTGGCCGTAAGCAATTACTCCTTGCACCAGACAGGACTTTAAACAGGAGAAAGGATGATTTTTTTTACCCCAAATGAAAATAGCTTACAGCACCTGGTATTCCCAGGCGGTCTCCCATCCAGGTACTAACCAGGCCCGACCGTGCTTAGCTTCCGAGATCAGACGCGATCGGGCG
>NC_140271.1:25099182-25109182 GCF_964030765.1 Micromesistius poutassou
ATCAGACGAGATCGGGCGTGTTCCCGGTGGTGTGGCCGTAGGCAATTACTCCTGGCACCAGACAGGACTTTGAACAGGAGAAAGGATGATTTTTTTTTCCCAAATGAAAATAGCTTACAGCACCTGGTATTCCCAGCCGGTCTCACATCCAGGTACTAACCAGGCCCGACCGTGCTTAGCTTCCGAGATCAGACGAGATCGGGCGTGTTCACGGTGGTGTGGCCGTAAGCAATTGCTCCTGGCACCAGACAGGACTTTAAACAGGAGAAAGGATCATTTTTTTTACCCCAAAGGAAAATTGATTACAGCACCTTGTATTCCCAGGCGGTGTCCCATCCAGGTACTAACCAGGCCCGACCGTGCTTAGCTTCCGAGATCAGACGAGATCGGGCGTGTTCGCAGTGGTGTGGCCGTAAGCAATTGATCATTGCACCAGACAGGACTTTAAACAGGAGAAAGGATCATTTTTTTTACCCCAAATGAAAATAGATTACAGCACCTGGTATTCCCAGGCGGTCTCCCACCCAGGTACTAACCAGGCCCGACCGTGCTTAGCTTCCGAGATCAGACAAGATCGGGCGTGTTCGCAGTGGTGTGGCCGTAAGCAATTGCTCAAGGCACCAGACAGGACTTTAAACAGGAGAAAGGATAATTTTTTTTACCCCAAATGAAAATGGATTACAGCACCTGGTATTCCCAGGCGGTCTCCCATCCAAGTACTAACCAGGCCCTACCGTGCTTAGCTTCCGAGATCAGACGAGATCGGGCGTGTTCGCAGTGGTGTGGCCGTAAGCAATTACTCCTGGCACCAGACAGGACTTTAAACAGGAGAAAGGATCATTTTTTTTACCCCAAATGAAAATAGATTACAGCACCTGGTATTCCCAGGCGGTCTCCCATCCAAGTACTAACCAGGCTCGACCGTGCTTAGCTTCCGAGATCAGACGAGATCGGGCGTGTTCCCGGTGGTGTGGCCGTAAGCAATTACTCCTGGCACCAGACAGGACTTTAAACAGGAGAAAGGATGATTTTTTTTACCCCAAATGAAAATAGCTTACAGCACCTGGTATTCCCAGGCGGTCTCCCATCCAGGTACTAACCATGCCCGACCGTGCTTAGCTTCCGAGATCAGACAAGATCGGGCGTGTTCACGGTGGTGTGGCCGTAAGCAATTACTCCTGGCAACAGACAGGACTTTAAACAGGAGAAAGGATCATTTTTTTTACCCCAAATTAAAATAGATTACAGCACCTGGTATTCCCAGGCGGTCTGCCATCCAAGTACTAACCAGGCACGACCGTGCTTAGCTTCTGAGATCAGACAAGATCGGGCGTGTTCGCAGTGGTGTGGCCGTAAGCAATTGCTCCTGGCACCAGACAGGACTTTAAACAGGAGAAAGGATCATTTTTTTTACCCCAAATAAAAATAGATTACAGCACCTGGTATTCCGAGGCGGTCTCCCATCGAAGTACTAACCAGGCCCGACCATGCTTAGCTTCCGAGATCAGACGAGATCGGGCGTGTTCACGGTGGTGTGGCCGTAAGCAATTCCTCCTGGCACCAGACAGGACTTTAAACAGGAGAAAGGATGATTTTTTTTACCCCAAATGAAAATAGCTTACAGCACCTGGTATTCCCAGGCGGTCTCCCATCCAGGTACTAACCAGGCCCGACCGTGCTTAGCTTCCGAGATCAGACGAGATCGGGCGTGTTCGCAGTGGTCTGGCCGTCAGCAATTGCTTCAGGCACCAGACAGGACTTTAAACAGGAGAAAGGATGATTTTTTTTACCCCAAATGAAAAAAGCTTACAGCACCTGGTATTCCCAGGCGTTCTCCCATCCAGGTACTAACCAGGCCCGACCGTGCTTAGCTTCCGAGATCAGACGAGATCGGGCGTGTTCACGGTGGTGTGGCCGTAAGCAATTGCTCCTGGCACCAGACAGGACTTTAAACAGGAGAAAGGATGATTTTTTTTACCCCAAATGAAGATAGATTACAGCACCTGGTATTCCCAGGCGGTCTCCCATCCAATTACTAACCAGGCCCGACCGTGCTTAGCTTCCGAGATCAGACGAGATCTGGAGTGTTCACGGTGGTGTGGCCGTAAGCAATTGCTCCTGGCACCAGACAGGACTTTAAACAAGAGAAAGGATGATTTTTTTTACCCCAAATGAAAATAGCTTACAGCACCTGGTATTCCCAGTCGGTCTCCCATCCACGTACTAACCAGGCCCGACCGTGCTTAGCTTCCGAGATCAGACGAGATCGGGCATGTTCGCTGTGGTGTGGCCGTAAGCAATTACTCCTGGCACCAGACAGGACTTTAAACAGGAGAAAGGATGATATTTTTTACCCCAAATGAAATTAGATTACAGCACCTGGTATTCCCAGGCGGTCTCCCATTCAAGTACTAACCAGGCCCGACCGTGCTTAGCTTCCGAGATCAGACGAGATCGGGCGTGTTCGCAGTGGTGTGGCCGTAAGCAATTGCTCCTGGGACCAGACAGAACTTTAAACAGGAGAAAGGATAATTTTTTTTACCCCAAATGAAAATAGATTACAGCACCTGGTATTCCCAGGCGGTCTCCCATCCAAGTACTAACCAGGCCCGACCGTGCTTCGCTTCCGAGATCAGACGAAATCGGGCGTGTTCACGGTGGTGTGGCCGTAAGCAATTACTCCTGGCACCAGACAGGACTTTAAACAGGAGAAAGGATCATTTTTTTTACCCCAAATGAAAATAGATGACAGCACCTGGTATTCCCAGGCGGTCTCCCATCCAAGTACTAACCAGGCCCGACCGTGCTTAGCTTCCGAGATAAGACGAGATCGGGCGTGTTCACGGTGGTGTGGCCGTAAGCAATTGCTCCTGGCACCAGACAGGACATTAAACAGGAGAAAGGATGATTTTTTTTACCCCAAATGAAAATAGATTACAGCACCTGGTATTCCCAGGCGGTCTCCCATCCAGGTACTAACCAGGCCCGACCGTGCTTAGCTTCCGAGATTAGACGAGATCGGGCGTGTTCGCAGTGGTGTGGCCGTAAGCAATTGCTCAAGGCACCAGACAGGACTTTAAACAGGAGAAAGGATGATTTTTTTTACCCCAAATGAAAATGGATTACAGCACCTGGTATTCCCAGGCGGTCTCCCATCCAGGTACTAACCAGGCCCGACCGTGCTTAGCTTCCGAGATCAGACGAGATCGGGCGTGTTCGCAGTGGTGTGGCCGTAAGCAATTGCTCCTTGCACCAGACAGGACTTTAAACAGGAGAAAGGATCATTTTTTTTACCCCAAATGAAAATAGATTACAGCACCTGGTATTCCCAGGCGGTCTCCCATCCAAGTACTAACCAGGCCCGACCGTGCTTAGCTTCCGAGATAAGACGAGATCGGGCGTGTTCACGGTGGTGTGGCCGTAAGCAATTGCTCCTGGCACCAGACAGGACATTAAACAGGAGAAAGGATGATTTTTTTTACCCCAAATGATAATAGATTACAGCACCAGGTATTCCCAGTCGGTCTCCCATCCAAGTACTAACCAGGCCCGACCTTGCTTAGCTTCCGAGATCAGACGAGATCGGGCGTGTTCACGGTGGTGTGGCCGTAAGCAATTGCTCCTGGCACCATACAGGACTTTAAACAGGAGAAAGGATGATTTTTTTTACCCCAAATCAAAATTGCTTACAGCACCTGGTATTCCAAGTCGGTCTCCCATCCAGGTACTAACCAGGCCCGACCGTGCTTAGCTTCCGAGATCAGGCGTGTTCACGGTGGTGTGGCCGTAAGCAATTGCTCCTGGCACCAGACAGGACTTTAAACAGGAGAAAGGATGATTTTTTTTACCCCAAATGAAAATGGCTTACAGCACCTGGTATTCCCAGGCGGTCTCCCATCCAGGTACTAACCAGGCCCGACCGTGCTTAGCTTCCGAGATCAGACGAGATTGGGCGTGTTCACGGTGGTGTGACCGTAAGCGATTGCTCCTGGCACCAGACAGGACTTTAAACAGGAGAAAGGATAATTTTTTTTACCGAAAATGAAAATAGATTACAGCACCTGGTATTCCCAGGCGGTCTCCCATCCAAGTACTAACCAGGCCAGACCGTGCTTAGCTTCCGAGATCAGACGAGATCGGGCGTGTTCCCGGTGGTGTGGCCGTAAGCAATTGCTCCTGGCACCAGACAGGACTTTGAACAGGAGAAAGGATGATTTTTTTTACCCCAAATGAAAATCGATTACAGCACCTGGTAATCCCAGCCGGTCTCACATCCAGGTACTAACCAGGCCCGACCGTGCTTAGCTTCCGAGATCAGACGAGATCGGGCGTGTTCGCAGTGGTGTGGCCGTAAGCAATTGCTCCTGGCACCAGACAGGACTTTAAACATGAGAAAGGATCATTTTTTTTACCCCAAATCAAAATAGCTTACTGCACCTGGTATTCCCAGGCGGTCTCCCATCCAGGTACTAACCAGGCCCGACCGTGCTTAGCTTCCGAGATCAGACGAGATCGGGCGTGTTCGCAGTGGTGTGGCCGTAAGCAATTACTCCTGGCACCAGACAGGACTTTAAACAGGAGAAAGGATCATTTTTTTTACCCCAAATGAAAATAGATTACAGCACCTGGTATTCCCAGGCGGTCTCCTATCCAAGTACTAACCATGCCCGACCGTGCATAGCTTCCGAGATCAGACGAGATCGGGCGTGTTCACGGTGGTGTGGCCGTAAGCAATTGCTCCTGGCACCAGACAGGACTTTAAACAGGAGAAAGGATCATTTTTTTTACCCCAAATGAAAATAGCTTACAGCACCTGGTATTCCCAGGCGGTCTCCCATCCATGTACTAACCAGGCCCGACCGTGCTTAGCTTCCGAGATCAGACGAGATCGGGCGTGTTCGCAGTGGTGTGGCCGTAAGCAATTCCTGCTGGCACCAGACAGGACTTTAAACAGGAGAAAGGATGATTTTTTTTACCCCAAATGAAAATAGCTTACAGCACCTGGTATTCCCAGGCGGTCTCCCATCCATGTACTAACCAGGCCCGACCGTGCTTAGCTTCCGAGATCTGACGAGATCGGGCGTGTTCGCAGTGGTGTAGCCTTAAGCAATTGCTCATGGCACCACACAGGACTTTAAACAGGAGAAAGGATGATTTTTTTTACCCCAAATGAAAATAGCTTACAGCACCTGGTATTCCCAGGCGGTCTCCCATCCATGTACTAACCAGGCCCGACCGTGCTTAGCTTCCGAGATCAGACGAGATCGGGCGTGTTCGCAGTGGGGTGGCCGAAAGCAATTGCTCCTGGCACCAGACAGGACTTTAAACAGGAGAAAGGATGATTTTTTTTACCCCAAATGAAAATAGATTACAGCACCTGGTATTCCCAGGCGGTCTCCCATCCAAGTACTAACCAGGCCCGACCGTGCTTAGCTTCCGAGATCAGACGAGATCGGGCGTGTTCACGGTGGTGTGGCCGTAAGCAATTGCTCCTGGCACCAGACAGGACTTTAAACAGGAGAAAGGATGATTTTTTTTACCCCAAATGAAAATAGCTTACAGCACCTGGTATTCCCAGTCGGTCTCCCATCCAGGTACAAACCAGGCCCGACCGTGCTTAGCTTCCGAGATCAGACGAGATCGGGCGTGTTCACGGTGGTGTGGCCGTAAGCAATTGCTCGTGGCACCAGACAGGACTTTAAACAGGAGAAAGGATGATTTTTTTTTACCCCAAATGAAAATAGCATACAGCACCTGGTATTCCCAGGCGGTCTCCCATCCAGGTACTACCCAGGCCCGACCGTGCTTAGCTTCCGAGATCAGACGAGATCGGGCGTGTTCACGGTGGTGTGACCGTAAGCAATTGCTCCTGGCACCAGACAGGACTTTAAACAGGAGAAAGGATGATTTTTTTTACCCCAAATGAAAATAGCTTACAGCACCTGTTATTCCCAGGCGGTCTCCCATCCAGGTACTAACCAGGCCCGACCTTGCTTAGCTTCCGAGATCAGACGAGATCGGGCTTGGTCGCAGTGGTGTGGCCGTAAGCAATTGCTCCTGGCACCAGACAGGACTTTAAACAGGAGAAAGGATGATTTTTTTTACCCCAAATGAAAATAGCATACAGCACCTGGTATTCCCAGGCGGTCTCCCATCCAGGTACTACCCAGGCCCGACCGTGCTTAGCTTCCGAGATCAGACGAGATCGGGCGTGTTCACGGTGGTGTGACCGTAAGCAATTGCTCCTGGCACCAGACAGGACTTTAAACAGGAGAAAGGATGATTTTTTTTACCCCAAATGAAAATAGCTTACAGCACCTGTTATTCCCAGGCGGTCTCCCATCCAGGTACTAACCAGGCCCGACCTTGCTTAGCTTCCGAGATCAGACGAGATCGGGCGTGGTCGCAGTGGTGTGGCCGTAAGCAATTGCTCCTGGCACCAGACAGGACTTTAAACAGGAGAAAGGATGATTTTTTTTACCCCAAATGAAAATAGCTTACAGCACCTGGTATTCCCAGGCGTCTCCCATCCAGGTACTAACCAGGCCCGATCGTCCTTAGCTTCCGAGATCAGACGAGATCGGGCGTGTTCGCAGTGGTGTGGCCGTAAGCAATACCTCCTGGCACCAGACAGGACCTTAAACAGGAGAAAGGATCATTTTTTTTACCCCAAATGAAAATAGCTTACAGCACCTGGTATTCCCAGGCGGTCTCCCATCCATGTACTAACCAGGCCCGACCGTGCTTAGCTTCCGAGATCAGACGAGATCGGGCGTGGTCGCAGTGGTGTGGCCGTAAGCAATTACTCCTGGCACCAGACAGGACTTTAAACAGGAGAAAGGATGATTTTTTTTACCCCAAATGAAAATAGCATACAGCACCTGGTATTCCCAGGCGGTCTCCCATCCAGGTACTACCCAGGCCCGACCGTGCTTAGCTTCCGAGATCAGACGAGATCGGGCGTGTTCACGGTGGTGTGACCGTAAGCAATTGCTCCTGGCACCAGACAGGACTTTAAACAGGAGAAAGGATGATTTTTTTTACCCCAAATGAAAATAGCTTACAGCACCTGTTATTCCCAGGCGGTCTCCCATCCAGGTACTAACCAGGCCCGACCTTGCTTAGCTTCCGAGATCAGACGAGATCGGGCGTGGTTGCAGTGGTGTGGCCGTAAGCAATTGCTCCTGGCACCAGACAGGACTTTAAACAGGAGAAAGGATGATTTTTTTTACCCCAAATGAAAATAGCTTACAGCACCTGGTATTCCCAGGCGTCTCCCATCCAGGTACTAACCAGGCCCGACCGTGCTTAGCTTCCGAGATCAGACGAGATCGGGCGTGTTCACAGTGGTGTGGCCGTAAGCAATACCTCCTGGCACCAGACAGGACCTTAAACAGGAGAAAGGATCATTTTTTTTACCCCAAATGAAAATAGATCACAGCACCTGGTATTCCCAGGCGGTCTCCCATCCAAGTACTAACCAGGCCCGACCGTGCTTAGCTTCCGAGATCAGACGAAATCTGACGTGTTCACGGTGGTGTGGCCGTAAGCAATTACTCCTGGCACCAGACAGGACTTTAAACAGGAGAAAGGATCATTTTTTTTACCCCAAATGAAAAAAGATTACAGCACCTGGTATTCCCAGGCGGTCTCCCATCCAAGTACTAACCAGGCCCGACCGTGCTTAGCTTCCGAGATCAGACGAGATTGCTCCGGGCACCAGACAGGACTTTAAACAGGAGAAAGGATCATTTTTTTTACCCCAAATGAAAAAAGATTACAGCACCTGGTATTCCCAGGCGGTCTCCCATCCAAGTACTAACCAGGCCCGACCGTGCTTAGCTTCCGAGATCAGACGAGATCGGGCGTGTTCACGGTGGTGTGGCCGTAAGCAATTGCTCCGGGCACCAGACAGGACTTTAAACAGGAGAAAGGATGATTTTTTTTACCCCAAATGAAAATAGCTTACAGCACCTGGTATTCCCAGGCGGTCTTCCATCCAAGTACCAACCAGGCCCGACCGTGCTTAGCTACCGAGATCAGACGAGATCGGTCGTGTTCACGGTGGTGTGGCCGTAAGCAATTACTCCTACCACCAGACAGGACTTTAAACAGGAGAAAGGATGATTTTTTTTACACCAAATGAAAATAGCTTACAGCACCTTGTATTCCCAGGCGGTCTCCCATCCAGGTACTTACCAGGCCCGACCGTGCTTAGCTTCCGAGATCAGACGAGATCGGGCGTGTTCGCAGTTGTGCAGCCGTAAGCAATTGCTCCTGGCACCAGACAGGACTTTAAACAGGAGAAAGGATGATTTTTTTCACCCCAAATGAAAATAGCTTACAGCGCATGGTATTCCCATGCGGTCCCCAATCCAGGTGCTAACCAGGCCCGACCGTGCTTAGCTTCCGAGATCAGACGAGATCGGGCGTGTTCGCGGTGGTGTGGCCGTAAGCAATTGCTCATGGCACCAGACAAGACTTTAAAAAGGAGAAAGGATCATTTTTTTTACCCCAAATGAAAATAGATTACAGCACCTGGTATTCCCAAGCGGTCTCCCATCCAAGTACTAACCAGGCCCGACCGTGCTTAGCTACCGAGATCAGACGAGATCGTGCGTGTTCACGGTGGTGTGGCCGTAAGCAATTGCTCCTAGCACCAGACAGGACTTTAAACAGGAGAAAGGATCATTTTTTTTACCCCAAATGAAAATAGCTTACAGCACCTTGTATTCCCAGGCGGTCTCCCATCCAGGTACTTACCACGCCCGACCGTGCTTAGCTTCCGAGATCAGACGAGATCGGACGTGTTCGCAGTTGTGTAGCCGTAAGCAATTGCTCCTGGCACCAGACAGGACTTTAAACAGGAGAAAGGATCATTTTTTTTTAACCCAAATGAAAATAGATTACAGCACCTGGTATTCCCAGGCGGTCTCCCATCCAAGTCGGGCCTGGTTAGTACTTGGATGGGAGACCGCCTGGGAATACCAGGTCCTGTAATCTATTTTCATTTGGGATAAAAAAAATGATCCTTTCTCCTGTTTAAAGTCCTGTCTGGTGCCAGGAGTATTTGCTTACGGCCACACCACCGCGAACACGCCCGATCTCGTCTGATCTCGGAAGCTAAGCACGGTCGGGCCTGGTTAGTACCTGGATGGGAGACCGCCTGGGAATACCAGGTGCTGTAATCTATTTTCATTTGGGGTAAAAAAAATCATCCTTTCTCCTGTTTAAAGTCCTGTCTGGTGCCAGGAGCAATTGCTTACGGCCACACCACCGTGAACACGCCCGATCTCGTCTGATCTCGGAAGCTAAGCACGGTCGGGGCTGGTTAGTACTTGGATGGGAGACCGCCTGGGAATACCAGGTGCTGTAATCTATTTTCATTTGGGGTAAAAAAAATGATCCTTTCTCCTGTTTAAAGTCCTGTCTGGTGCCTGGAGCAATTGCTTACGGCCACACCACCGTGAACACGCCCGATCTCGTCTGATCTCGGAAGCTAAGCACGGTCGGGCCTGGTAAGTACCTGGATGGGAGACCGCCTGGACATACAAGGTGCTGTAATCTATTTTCATTTGGGGTAAAAAAAATGATCCTTTCTCCTGTTTAAAGTCCTGTCTGGTGCCAGGAGCAATTGCTTACGGCCACACCACCGTGAACACGCCCGATCTCGTCTGATCTCGGAAGCTAAGCACGGTCGGGGCTGGTTAGTACTTGGATGGGAGACCGCCTGGGAATACCAGGTGCTGTAATCTATTTTCATTTGGGTTAAAAAAAAAAGATCCTTTCTCCTGTTTAAAGTCCTGTCTGGTGCCAGGAGCAATTGATTACGGCCACACCACTGCAAACACACCCGATCTCGTCTGATCTCGGAAGGTAAGCACGGTCGGGCCTGGTTAGTACCTTGATGGGAGACTGCCTGGGAATAGCAGGTGCTGTAAGCTATTTTCATTTGGGGTAAAAAAAATCATCCTTTCTCCTGTTTAACGTCCTGTCTGGT
>NC_140271.1:25121682-25131682 GCF_964030765.1 Micromesistius poutassou
GTTAGTACTTGGATGGGAGACGGCCTGGGAATACCAGGTGCTGTAATTGTGTTTTCATTTGGGGTAAAAAAAATGATCCTTTCTCCTGTTTAAAGTCCTGTCTGGTGCCAGGAGCAATTGCTTACGGCCACACCACTGCGAACACGCCCAATCTCGTCTGATCTCGGAAGCTAAGCACGGTCGGGCCTGGTTAGTACCTGGATGGGAGACCGCCTGGGAATACCAGGTGCTGTAAGCTATTTTCATTTGGGGTAAAAAAAATCATCCTTTCTCCTGTTTAAAGTCCTGTCTGGTGCCAGGAGTAATTGCTTACGGCCACACCACCGTGAACACGCCCGATCTCGTCTGATCTCGGAAGCTAAGCACAGTGGGGCCTGGTTAGTACTTGGATGGGAGACCGCCTGGGAATACCAGGTGCTGTAATCTATTTTCATTTGGGGTGATGGGAAAAAATAACCTAAATGGACATTACATTATGAATATAGTCAACTCTGGGCCCAAATCTAATAAACACAACACACCACACATTCAAGAGGGTGAAGATGACCCTCGAGCCCCCCTATCAGTCTGCGGAGAACACTCTGCCACAGCCGGACGGCGAGGACACACATATCACACAGAAAGACAACACAACCTGGAGGCTCAGGGACAAGAGAACCCTCGATAACCCACACAAAGGCTAGCACACACACCTGGCCATGAAAGATACTATTAGTTTCTCATGCACCAAATCACGGGAGCTCTTCTGAAGCAGAACTTCCACGGAGGCGAAGCTCTAGGCGACCTCAGCGCTGTTAGGGGACGTAGAATATTCGATCTCTCACGCTTTATGAATCTGTATTACCTTTGCTACTTTACTCAATAAATCCGAGGCCCTCGTGCTGATAGACTTTAGTACCTCTCCGTCTCATTTTTTATCTGGTCAAGTAACTAGGCAGACTGTTTTTCCCAACAAATTGGTGACCCCGACGTGATTTTCTTTCTGATTGGACTACTACTGGGAAAACGATTGAGGACGGAGAGGGGCACGCCCCGGGACCCCGGAGCACCACCGATTCCGGCAGTCTCACCTCGGGCGCCCATAAAAAGGTAGGCAGAACCCGTTGATAAAATCCGAATTCTGCATAGTTATATAGGAACCACATTAGGAGATGAGACTGTAGGGACGGTTTCCTACGGGGGGCATCCCGCGGGGATAAGGCTGAGTGCAACGTAGAGTTAACCTGTAAAAACCCGATTGACCCTAGACGCGTGACGCACGAATACTGGCTCGCTGCATGGTGAAATAATACCCTCGAGGCCTAGGACCTATAATGATCGAGCATAGTGATACAATACTCTCGATGGTCGGATTAGGGTCTATAGTAATCGAGCATGGTGATACAATACTCTCGATGGCCAAGATGAGAAGATAAGGATGCCTGGGCTATGAGAGAGACCCAGAGGAAAAGATGCCTAGGCTATGAGAGACCTAGAGGAAATACCCGGGCATTATAAGGGACCCGGAGGAAATACCTGGGCTATGAGAGAGACCCAGAGGAAAAGATGCCTAGGCTCGGGGAGACCTAGAGGGAATACCCGGGCTTTGGATAAGACCCGGAGGAGATGACTCAGTAGGGCCTGTAATAATCGAGCATGGTGATACAATACTCTCGATGGTCGGAGTAGGGCCTGTAAGAATCAAGCATAGTGATACAATACTCTCGATGGTCGGATTAGGGTCTATAGTAATCGAGCATGGTGATACAATACTCTCGATGGCCAAGATGAGATCTATTAGATAAGGCTCGCCGCATGGTAAATAGGAATGGCCGCCGACAGTGTCCACGTGTGCGCTAGAGAAGGAGGCGAGAGAGCGAGAGGCGAGAGGCGTGAGAATATGGGAGCGTGCACAGGAGAGACTGAGAGCGAGCGTGTGTGTGTGTGCATGCGTGCGGGGGTGTGTGTGGTGCGTGTATGTGTGTGTGTGACTGTGTGTGAGGGTCTGTGAGGGCCTGTGTGAGTGTGTTGGACTGGGGGTCATGGACCCGAGACACAGTTGGGAACTGTGGGTATAATCAAGAACGTAGGTGATAGCGTCTGGGTGGTGCATAACAGAGGGCACTACCAGAAGAGATACTATTGGTCGGGATAAGACGTTGCTTTGAGTCCTACGTGTCAAAACTGTTAATCATATTGTGCGGCCTGGTTTGCAAAGGAAAATTTCTTGTGCGAATAACCCCCTGCTCTGCGCGCAACGCTTGCTCGCTTACGCGCCACCCCCCCCCCCCCCCCCCCCCCCCTCCCGTCTTTTCCCCGTCCGCCATATTTGTAGTTTCCCTGTCCGCCATATTTGTAGTTTCCCCGTCCGCCATATTTGTAGTTTCCCCGTCCGCCATAGTTGTAGTTTCCCCGTCCGCCATATTTGTAGTTTCCCCGTCCGCCCCGTCCGCCATATTTGGAGTTTCCCCGTCCGCCATATTTGTAGTCCCCCCCCCCCCCCCGTCTTTCCCCGTCCGCCATATTTGTAGTCCCCCATTTGTAGAAGGTCGCGAGGACAGTAGAGATAAGAGGGG
Organism: Micromesistius poutassou; assembly: GCF_964030765.1. Taxonomy (NCBI): domain Eukaryota; kingdom Metazoa; phylum Chordata; class Actinopteri; order Gadiformes; family Gadidae; genus Micromesistius; species Micromesistius poutassou. The sequence continues at coordinate 25,124,238 of NC_140271.1, forward strand.
AATGCAGCCTGTGTGGGAGTCACAGGGAGACAGACAGAGAGATTCAGAGGTTATCATCTATACTCCATAACATGAACAATTAGCATTTAAAGTTGTCCATAGCATGCACACCGCGTGTCCACAGAAGTCCAGGGGTCAACCAGCGCTGGGGACTCTTTTTAAGAGTTCAGGGAAAATCCTCTCTCACCAATCTGAGCAGAAGGACCCGCCCTAAAAGGACTCGGGGACGGCGGAGTCAATGCACAGTTCAACAGACCTGACAAGGTTTAAGTACAAAAAAGACAGCACAAATAGAAAAATTAAAAATTCCTGAGGGATTACGGTAATAATAGACATTATATTAAAATTGATCATAATCTAGACAGAGAAAGGCCGGGTAGTAGGCCTCATCAGGGCCACTGAGATAAGGGAGGTTACTCCCCTGCGCAGAGGGTTGGAACACACAAGGTGGTTCTGAAAGCATATTTCAGATGAAACAATAGAGTTAAGAAGGAAATGGTCTTTACTATGACTAATCACAATTACATTTGTGTCAACTAAATTGTAAAAGATGTTCTGATATTCACATTATGGCTAAAGGGGAATACATATCAGTCATACAAAATAATAATGTTACTGCAATTGAAGTTAAGAGTGTTGTTATTAACCAAGTGATTTAACCTAAAATAATACGGATAAACAATAGGTGTCATGCAACTTGAAAGTTAATGTTATTATTTACACTGGAAAGGATAATTGAAAAAATATGGATATTATAAGGATAAGAATGAATAAAAATACATAAAATAAAACTTAATCTTAAAAACCTGTACAAGTAGGACAATTAGATGGATTATGGATTGGACGGATTAGCACTACATCTGCTGGGAAGGGATCTAATGTACAAGCTAGGTTCTCAATTTACATTCGGAAGTAATGGGTTTACCTTTCAAATGCCACTACTACTGCTGTTACGCTTTCATAACATGTTAACATTTGATAACATTTTACTTCTTACTCCAACAGAAAGTTACTTTCTGATTGGCTCCATCATCCGCCCACTTACACACACAGGGTAACCGCCCTGATGTGTCTCCATTATACACACACTTGGCTGCATGAGTAGCTGGGGCTGAGGACTCTGTCTCCATCCCTCCACTTTGCAATCTATTCCACCTAATGGGTGGAAATTTATTGTATCCCAGGCACGGCATCCTGCAGTAAGCCAGTATGGAAGGCTGGTTAGCCAACGACGGGTAAGATCCCACCTTGAAACCAGGGACAACCTAAGGCAGGCACAGTCACGATTACTTGGCAGAGTCACTGTGAGCATTGACTCATTCGATCGGGAAGTGACGAGCTGCAACCATCATAGGAAGAGCCGGGTGGGGTGAAGGGTGGAGGAGGAACAGGAGTCAGATATGTTGGCTCAGGCAGCGGAAGTGGTGGACTTAGAATGAGACATGTTGCGTTTTCGTTTATAAAATGGTATATACTAACTCAAGTTACGTTTTCGGTTTAGTGCATAACTTTGTTAATTTCGGGAACAGTTTGGTTTCGGGCGGCTGATGGTAAACCCCACTAATATTGACCTTTGGTTTTGGATATACTGGCTTTGATTTCCCTTCCCACTAGATTGGTTTCATTTAAAGGTTGTTAAGGTTAGGGACTTCAAAGTTGATGACATTTTTGGGTTTGCTTATCATTGAATAAGCAAGGAGGGAATTTGTGAAAAATTAGAGAAAAGTGTGGATACTGTAAACAAACTTTTGACTTAATTGACTTGTGTAGATGCACTAGCACTTATGAGGTATCACATGCATGCTAATAGAATGATGCATCTAACCCCGCATGAAATGCTTACGGGTCGACCCATGCCTTCACCTATTATTCAAGGCCCCATAAGGGACCTCCATTAGAGCAATAAGAAATATAATTGAGAAAATATGTTTGACCACTAACTGCTGTACATGAGTTTATATTCCAACAATAGAAACACAAGTTCCAGAGCGTGAGGAGGAGCCACATGCAGAGACGCCCGGAGCCGACCAGCCGAGCCAGGATTTGATTTTGATTTGATTTGTTTTGTTGTATTGACACACACTTACAGACACCCATGAAAAGACTAAAGAATACAATTGAGGATTGAAACACAAAAGTCCCAGTCTTATTTCCATTGTGGTCCCCAACAGGAGAATAAATTTTAATTCAGGAGGGAGTACGGGAGAAATGGACTTCTCACTCTAACAGAAAGTTATACGTAGGCCTATAAAGAGATAGGTATAGATATATCACCTCATTTTCATTTATTAAAAAAAAAATAAAAAAAAAAATAAAAATTTTTTTTTATGAGCTTTGCCCACACTAAAAAAAAAAAGAGGCATCCCTTTACGAAGCAGAGAACCCTCGCCGTTAGGGCTCGGAGCTAAAGAAGGCGGAACTCATGCTTCATGTCCGCATCTAGAACCTAGAACTGAACCATGCTTTCCTACAACGTTTATGAAATATTTTAGACTGTGCCTTCCTGTTGTTATCCAGTTTGCATTATTACGGATTGATTATTATGGTTATGGTTATTAACGACAAGAGAGAGAATAACGTCCCTTGGCAAATGTTGTTTTGGTGGTTTATGTCATGTTGTTGTACCCCCCCCCCCCCCCCCCCCCCCCCTCCCATACAGATTCTGAAATGTTGGTGATGATGTGAATAACATATGATGGGCTGTGTGAAATATGTCTATGTTGTTTTGGTGGTTTATGTTATGTTGTTGTACCCCCCCCCCCCCATATAGATTACGATGGCCTCTGTGAAATATCTGTCTATGTCGAATAACGCCTCTTGGCCATGTTGTTTTTGCCCCTCCCTTGTTTTTTCCCCCCCCTCCTCCAAGAGGGACAGAGGGCAACTCCTCAGCTCCTCATCTGCCCTCATATGTAAATCAGGCCCAGAAAGAGTTTATGGTTACCTGGACGGTGACTTTGACTACCCCCCCCCCTGGACTGCACCGGTACTACCTTGACTTTGACTTTGACTACCCCCTCCGGGACCTGCCACATCCCGGGGCGTACGTGGGCCACACCCCATCGCGCTCCCAGAACACGCACACCACAAGGCAGTCCAGACGAGCCGCTGGGCGATTGAACAAGACAGTAGAAATCAACCAGAGGAGGACGCACAAAATGGCGGACCAGCAGAGAATCAGAGCGTTGAACTGGTTAACTCTAAACCTCGAACCAGGAAAGATCCTGGACGACAGCGCAAGGAAGAAATGGGAAGCACGATACGATGACTACATTAAAGGGTGGCAACGGGAAGGGGTGATGAAACAGGGGCCCTACGATCATAACAGCCGAGGCGCCATACACGCACACATCCGCCCCCAGCAGCAACAACAGTTGAAGGAGGAGTTAGCGGGCTACGCCACGAAGAAGAAAATGAATTGGATAGAAGCCCTCCCATTGGTGCTGTTCAGCGTACGCTCCCACCCTAGCTCACGATGCGGACTCAGCCCCTTTGAGTTGGTAACCGGGAGGCCCATGCCCGGGCCACATGCACCCCCCAGGGGGCCAGTACTAGACCATTACGATGAGGTCCTCCTAGAGTATGTGCAGGCCCTGACTCACGCTTCCCGAGCCCTATACTCACAGGTCACCTCCCGACCAGCCCCTGAAACGTCCCCGGCCCTGCTCGTCAAACCCGGGGACTGGGTCTGGGTGAAGGTTCATAAAAGACAGTGCCTTCAGCCACGATGGGACGGCCCCTATAAGGTACTTTTGGCCACCCCCTTTTTTGTCTCCCTTGCAGGAAAGAGCGGCGCCCGCTGGCACCACCTGACCGCCACCCGCAAGGCGGACGGCCCCAACGAACGCTCCCTCGCCGCTACTCAGCGCGACCTCGCCCAACAGCACCATGAGACTCCGGGGTCCGAACACGGAACGACAGAGCCGGGCCCATAAGTACTACATCAGCACGGCCATGATGGGCTTCCTAATCCTGTGGGGGCTTGACCACCACCTATCTACGCCTGCCAGGGCCTTAAACACCGGACCCCTGCCGGCGGAGACGGGAGCGTCCCCGGCACCACAAACCCGGGCTCCACACCGCCACAGGAGAGGCGCACCCCTCGGGTACCCCTACACCTCTCCCGACGACCCCTGCCTCCGCAAATACGGAGGGCTAGCTCTGAACTATAAGTACGGTACCAGCGTCGTCTATCTCTTCCTCCTGTGCGATATCATCCCGTGCCGAGGGGGACCCCTGGAATGGGAGGGATACGAGGTGTACCTCTGCGATGGAACGAAAGATACCTACATGGGACTCCAAGGGGAAGGGGTAATGGGATCCCAGCATAACATCCAGGGTTGGTGTAGAAACTGGGAGAATGTACTATGGATGACAGGGGTAGACCGGGATTATTACGTGACTAACCGCTCTCGGACTCTCCACAGGCCTGACGGGACGGCCGCACTACAAGCTAAGGGCTCCCTCGAGAGGGACGGACCCTATATCCTACTTACCCTCAAGAACATTACCAAAAACCCGTACGAAGACTGGGAAAAAACCATCACTGGGGCGGCTCGTGCATGCGGCACCCACCTAGGGGGGGCCTATCTGGTGTTCGGGGTATTCCACGTGGGAACAGACACGAAAGCCTTGTTGAGGATAGATTTCATTCCACCCCCCAGAGTACACACCACACGAGATTCCAGGGACCACACAACGACTCCGGAAACCCCGGTCAACAACACAGCTATACGCCTTGACCAAGGCCCGGTCAAGGTTTTCGAGTTAGATTCCACAGGACAGCTCGCCACCCACGATTCCATCGCGCTCGCGACCGGCTACACTGATGACAATGCATGGCTCAGCTGGATGGCAGCCACGGTCAGATTTCAAGGGCTGTCCGACTGCATAGCCTGTGCATCGGCGCGCCTCCTTCTAGTCTCAACCCCGGTACTGTTCAATTTTACGAGCGACCCTGTCGGTTCGCACTGCATGTTGGCCCTGTATATGACCACTGAGCCCGCCGGCTGCGGCCTCCTTAGCTCTCTGTTTCCCCCCTGGCCTCAACGACTCACTTCCCCCGATATATTCGCCTGGGGGGTCGACCCACTCGTGTATCACCAGGGTCGGGACAGTTAACGTTGGAGCGGTACCACCATCATGGTGCCACTCCAGCACGAACGTCACATTTTGGCCCAATATGACCAGCCCTAGCGTAGGACGCCAAGATCTATTCTGGTCCTGCGACAAATACACCCTTAGACTGAGACTCCCGGCGCAATGGTCCGGGACCTGCATTATAGTGCGCTTACTGATGCCTGTCACGCTCTTTACCCGGGGCTTAACTGGGCCCAGCAACCAGACAGACTCCCGTAACCGGCGCTCCGCCACGCTGACCAACCAATTTGACCTGACCAAGAACACGCCCACGTACATAGATAACATAGGCATCCCCCGGGGCGTACCAAACCAGTTCAAGCTAGCAGACCAGATAGCCGCGGGTTTCGAGAACATGCCCATTTTTAGCACCCTATTTCCAATCACCCCCAACAAAAACGTGGACCGCATCAATTATATTCACTACAACGTCCAACGCCTATCCAACCTGACTCGCGATGCAGTAGAAGGACTGGCCTCACAACTAGCCGCCACCTCTCTGATGGCGTATCAAAACCGTCTGGCTCTAGACATGCTGCTAGCCGAGAGGGGGGGAGTTTGCTCAATGTTTGGAACTCAGTGCTGCACCTTCATACCCAATAACACGGCCCCGGACGGATCAGTAACAAGGGCCCTAGCGGGCCTTCGGGCTCTTTCCATCCAGATGGCAGAGGATGCGGGCGCCGACAACCCCATTGAGCAATGGATGACCGACACGTTCGGGAAGTGGAAGGGCATGCTCATGGCCCTCCTGTCATCCTTGGCCTGTTTCCTCGGGGTGGTGATCTGCTGCGGGTGCTGCTGCATCCCATGTGCCCGCACCCTCTGCACGCGGCTCATCAGCGCGGCCCTCGAGAAGGAGAGACACCGACCCCCTCCCTACTCCGAAGCGGTTCCCCTCATGCCCCTGATGGATTTCCCTGACCAGCTTGACCAGGTCGGTCAACGAGGACACCTGGAAACCACGGCCCTTGGCTATGGGTACGACCTCCCCTACCCACAGCTTCACGCCCCCACCCCCTCCCCCTACCTGTGAAGTGCTAGTAACCTCTCCAGGTGGGCATTCCCCCATTCCCCCATTCCCCGCCCCACCCCCTCCCCCTACCTGTGAAGTGCTGGTAACCTCTCCAGGTGGGCGGCCCCACTTCCCGTCCCCGGCTACAGCACCGCCCCCTCCTCCCACCTGATGCAGCCACGTCGCTCGGACCAGGGATCTGCGTTCCGGTACCAGGGGCTGCGGCCCGTTCCCTTAAGGCTTGAGAGCACCCCTGGCTGTATTTGCTTCAATTGCTGTATAGCCTATAACCCGGTTAAGGTAGAATGCCATTTTTTGCAATAATATTCCCCGCTGTATTGCTCATGCTTACCAGGATAACGCCCTGCCAGGGCCATTGAATAAACGGGTATTTTTAATTAGTATGGGGGTGCTACCGCCCATACTCCCATGTGCATCCCTGGCAGGGGCTAATGAAGGATGTTCCCGCTTGCTTTTTATCTTATTTTTCTATAGCTGAAGGTGCTGAAAGGAGAATACGTGATGATATATAGCCTCGTATTCTGCTGTTGGTTTGTTTGTGTGCCCCACCGGGCCGCTAGGAGGGATTGATTTGATTTATCTTTCGATTTTAATGACTTTGACTCGATTTATCCTTTTAATAACTTTAACTTTAGACTTCAAAAAAAAAAAAAAAAAAAAAGATTTGTATTTTGATTTCCTTAATTGTTTTGGTTTAATTCCATAATCTCAATTTCTTGCTTAATCACATGTTCTGTTTTGACCTTGCCTTCCGTGTCATTGTGCAAAGGGATACTGCAATGTAAGGCCGGGGTGGATGCCACCCCCTAGGAGGGGTGTGTATGGCATACTCATGTCCGAAGCATGAGTAGCGTTTCTCCCACGTGGTTCCCCATACACCCGGCCAAGCGAGATATTAGGATCCCATGCTCATGGTTGCTTATTTTTATGGTCAAGTTTGTCGTCTTTCTGATGTTATTGATGATGCTACAATGATACGTCAAGCGCTGAGGTCCAACCCCTCGTGTCCCTAGTAAGTGAAGCTGTCTAGCGACGGGTTGAGGGGGACAGCTGTTTTTATTTTTTATTTTTTATTTTTATTTTGTATGGTCGAGTTTGTCGTTATTTTTAAGTGAAAGTCGTCTGACGACGACTTGAGGGGGATATGATGGGAAAAAATAACCTAAATGGACATTACATTATGAATATAGTCAACTCTGGGCCCAAATCTAATAAACACAACACACCACACATTCAAGAGGGTGAAGATGACCCTCGAGCCCCCCTATCA
>NC_140271.1:25141882-25316882 GCF_964030765.1 Micromesistius poutassou
CATTAACTAATGTAAATTCATGGTTAATGTTTTATTATTAAGGTATTTAATGTATTAATGTACCTTATTATAGTGTTCCCATGATTTCCATGAAGAGAGAAATGTAGATAATGTAGAGAATAGAAACACGTGACCTAGAGAAGGCCTCTCCTGTGCTCCAGGTGATCAGTACAATCTCACAAAGATCTAATCCTCACCACACGTCTTCTTCCTCATACCAAACCTGTGGCGGCCGCGCCTCCATTCATACCATCACTCTGTTGATCTCAAACACAGCGAGACGGTGGCTGACCTTCACCTTAATGTGAAGGTCAGCTAACCTTCACATTAGCTGACCTTCACTTTAATGGGTTTTCATTGGAAAAGCATTTTAAACACAGAAGGTTAAAACAGTACAGGTTTATACCGGTTTAGTTATCTTCTTCACTGTTTCTGCTCATTATTAAGAGTAAGAAAGGAAAAGACTGGACATAAAAGAAGATAAATGTAATAAATAACTGATAATGTTGAATGTTCATATCCGGTCTGCTCTGGTAGGGGTGTTCCACTGATTATTAACTAATGTATTCAATAATGTGATAAAGGGTCCATAAGGCTGGCAGGTCCATGTTGTCTGATTCATATGTGCTGGTCTGTATCTTAAGGCTGGAGTCGGTTTCTCCCTGATGAAGATGTGTCTCATGGTGTCAGTCGGTCGTTAGGGCGGTTCCAGCAGCAGCTATTTCCTGGTGAGGCCTTCTCCTGACTGGCAGCCAAACTCATTGACATAACACATACCTCCTCTCGTTAGGAACGGTTTGGTTGGCATCAAGAGGTGCCAGTAACACGCCCTCTTGTGATGTCACAGTCTCCTTCCCCCTACAAGATGTTTTGTAGCTGTTGAGAGACGGTGACATCACAAGAGGGTGTGTCATTGGAGGATGTACCTCCTCTAGGTGGCTACAGAAAACTACAACCTAAGATGGCTGCCGCACAAGAAGGATCCAGAAGGACGGCGTTGTGTTTTTATTAGTGAAACTACAACATCCAGGATGTGGGAGTGGAGAGACAATTCAACAAGAAACACAAATATATAAACATCACATTCACAAGAGACGTTAGAGAGAACTACTGTTAGCTAATCTAGATTAGATTAGATTAGAAAAACTTTATTTATCCCAAAATGGGCAATTCAGTTCGCAGTTACCAGTCTCACAAAAATAAATTACTTAATAAATACTATAAATAGCATAAGAGGTAGACACAAACAAAAACATATATCAACAGCAGTCCCAACACACACATTCAACTCACAATTAATTTCAGTCTGTCAGTAAACAACCACCCTGCACTTGAAAACACTGGTGTGCTCTCCACCTACTCCTAACCTTTATCATTTAGCAACCTGATGGTTGCAGGGATAAAAGAGGGGGAGTACCTCATTGTTCTTGGTCTGATTGAAGCGCCTCCCTGAGGGCATTAGTGTGAATTCCTCACGGAGGACATGGTCAGGCTGACTGATGATACATTTAGCTTTCTGGCCTGCATGTTTGTCCCACAATGAGCTTATACTCTTGAGCTGGATTCCAGTGATCTTAGAACAGATCTTTACAATACTATTTAAACTATTTCTGTCCTTCACTGACAGGCTGTTAAACCAGCATATAAGTGAAAAAGTTAAAAGACTCTCAATAAAAGATTGGTAAAAAATTCTCAGAATAACTTTAGAGACACTGAAAGAGTTCAGCATTCTCAGCAGATGGACTCTTTGCTGTCCCTTTTTAACAGTTACCTCTGTATTAGTTTGAAATTTGAGCTGGTTATCAAATACTGTGCCTAAGTATTTGTAGGTGTCTACGAGTTGGACTTCCTCCCCATGGATAACACTCGGTTTGGGCTCTCCCTTCACTTTCCTAAAATCTATGACTAGCTCCTTTGTTTTTTCTACATTTAGATCTAAGAAGTTGTTATCACACCATTTAACAAATGATGTCAAAGCAAGGCCATGGCTGCAATGTGAACCTTGAAAGAGGGACAGCAATGCAGTGTCGTCTGAACATTTGGCTAGATAACTTCCCTGTTGAGAGGACCTACAGCTATCTGTGTACATAATGAACAACAAGGGTGAGAGTACACAACCCTGGGGTGAACCAGTATTGGAAGTAATGGCATGGGATAAGTGTCCATTTACAGAGACCCTCTGAGTTCTGTCTGTTAAGAAATTTAAGAGCAACAACAGTATCTGATGAGGTAACTGAAACTCAGCAGCTAGTCTCTCAATTAAAAAATGTGGCTGCATCTTATTGAAAGCAGAAGAAAAGTCTGCAAATAATAGTCTAACATGTGATCCAGGCTTTTCTAAATGTTTATACATTGTATTTAGAATGAAGAGTTTTGCATATACACTTTTCCCTGTTTGATAGGCAAACTGTAATGGATCAAGTTTACCACTGACCAGAGACATGATTTCATCCTTAATAATTTTCTCAAAATTTTTCATTACCAATGATGTAAGTGCTACTGGTCTGAAGTCTTTTAGCTCTTTGGGATGATTTGATTTCGCTACTGGTATAATAGTGGACCTCTTCCATATCTGAGGTATCTGGCCTTTCTTAGCACACATATTAAAGAGTGGAGTGAACACCACACTAAGCTGGTCAGCACAGTAACGCAGCGTGCGTCTGCAAACAGCATCAGGGCCAGCAGCTTTCCTAATATTTATTCTTTTAAACAGGGTTGTTACTCGTTCCTGGGTTATCTCAATGTCATTGTCAGGGACAAGAGAGTCCCTCCACATACGAATGTTCTCAGAGAAATCAGATGATTCAAACCGTGAGTAAAACATATTAAAAGCATTTGGCAAATCAGAGACATCAACACCTTTAACAGTTCGGCTGCCTGGATTCACAAGAATTCTGATTTATAGATTCCATTGACTTAATTCCCCTTATGCAGCTCTGAGATCCCCCCCACTATACAGTTCTTCAACCTTCTCTCTATATTTCATTTTGGCCTTCCTAATCTCTTTTTTCACTTCCTTGGAGACCTATTTTTTCTCCCAGGGGTCCCCAGTGTAGAATGTCCTCTTTTTCTTATTTATCACAGATTTAAGTTCTTTAGTAACCCATGGTTTGTTAGTTGAGTTCCTGGTTGGGATGACTGAGTCAACACAGAATGTGATGTATGACGAAATAATGTCTACTAGTTCATCAATATTATCTGTGCTATCCAGAAAACAGTCCCACTCAGTACACTCAAAACATGCTTGGAGAGAGGAGATACTGTCCTCCGACCACATTTTCACCATTCTCTCCTTGTGTTCTAAGCGCCTGAAGGATGGTTTGTACACTGAGGTAAACACTGTTGTGATGAGAGGCCCCTAGGGCAGGCATGGGTATGGAACGGTAAGCTCCACCTATTGACCCCATAGCAGAGGTCAATAGTGGTATTTTTTTGTGTGGTGCTGCAAGTTACATATTGTTCATATGTTCTCAAAGTTCTACCCAAGCCACATTTATTAAAATCCCCAAGGATGAATTTGGGTGCGTCGGGGCAAAGTTCATCCAGTTTGTGTGTTGTGTCGGCGATCAGCTGGGCAGCAGCTGGCGCGTTGGCTCGCGGGTCAACGTAGACAACCGTGTAGAATAGTTGTTGGAACTCTCGAGGGAGGCAATATGGGCGGAGTGAGATCGAAAGCAGTTCTAAGTCAGCGGTACATATCCTCTCCCTGATTTTAACGGTGTTACAGTACCTCTCGTTGATGTATAAACACACTCCTCCTCCACGCCAGTTATCTCCGGTGACCTGTCTAGACGAATTGGGCTCCAAACCCAGTTAATGTCAAGTCCCCGTCCCGGTCTGAGTCGTTGAGCCATGTTTCCGTGAAAGCGAGTAGACACGTTTCTCCAATTTCTCGTTCGAACTTGGCCCATGATTCCAGTTCGTCTATCTTGTTACGGATAGATTGTGCGTTTGAGAGCAGTATGGTAGGGAGCGGGTGTAACTTGCGGCGATTATCCAGCCGAAGCTTTTTGATTCTCCGTCGTAGGCCACCTCTCCTTCCCCTTTTCCGATGCTGTTGGGCCGGCTGAAGTTGGCTCAACCATGAGCTAGCATCTGGGCTCTTCCCTGTGATGACGTATATCAATGACACACCTAGACGGGCCTTATTATATATATCTTTATTAGATGTCCCACAATTAACATAAAGCTCATCCTCATCCTCATCGTCGTCCGCTTATCCGGGGTCGGGTCGCGGGGGCAGCAGCTCAAGCAGGGGGCCCCAGACTTCCCTTTCCCGGGCCACATTGACCAGCTCTGACGGGGGGATCCCGAGGTGTTCCCAGGCCAGTGTCGAGATATAATCTCTCCACCTAGTCCTGGGTCTTCCCCGGGGTCTCCTCCCCACTGGTCGTGCCTGGAACACCTCCCAAGGGAGGCGTCCAGTGGGCATCCTTACCAGATGCCCGAACCACCTCAACTGACTGCGGCTCTAATCCGAGTTCCTCCCGGATGACTGAACTTCTCACCCTATCCCTAAGGGAGAAGCCAGCCACCCTCTGATGAGAAAACTCATCTCGGCCGCTTGTATCCGCGATCTCGTCCTTTCGGTCATCACCCACCCCTCATGACCATAGGTGAGGGTAGGAACGAAGATCGACCGGTAGATCGAGAGCTTTGCCTTGCGGCTCAGCTCTCTTTTCGTCACAACAGTGCGGTAAAGCGAACGCAATACCGCCCCCGCTGCTCCGATTCTCTGGCCAATCTCACGCTCCATCGTACCTGTGACATTTTTTAATTGTAATATTCCCTAGTGATACATTTTTACTGTAATACTCTCACATAGCCATATCCAGTAGCACCAAGCATAGTTTAGAGTTAATTTCCCCTCACAATCGCCAGAGGGCAGCACTGAACACATTTGACAAAGTTACGAAACATTTACACTAGGGGCAGCAACGGACACACAGAGGAAGTGGGAAAACCATAGATGAAAGGGGGCGGGCTTTTAAAGCCACAGAGCACGCCCACCTCTACCTTCTTATTTAACTCGGACTCCGCCATCTGAGGATCAGAATCTCTTGGGCGGCGTATCTTTTTGGATGTTATGCTTAGAGACGCTCCACGCGTGTTATGTACGATCCCTCTCCTTTTGTTTCATAGACGATAGACAATAGACCAATAACCTTAACCAAATAAAGTGAGTTAAAAGTGATCCTGTCTCGGCGACCTTTCCTGGACCAAAATCCACAACAATTTGGTGACCCTGACGTGATTTATCCAAGGAAAGGCGGACCTGGACTGACCGAGCCGATCGAACACGAGGATCTGATCATCCCTGCCACGGGCCCAATAAAATAAGGTAAGCAGAACCTATTGTCGCAAAGACTAAATCTGTATAGATTAGTTATAGGAACTTTAGGTGGCAGAGGTAATCAGTATTCGTTTTCGTGAAAGCTCCGTTATTCCGGTCCATAGTCATTACAGTTAAGCCGAAGTAAAGATGAACGATCGCTGATAACTCAGATTGGGAATTAATTATAAACAATGATTTAGTCGCCATTATAAGACTAAACCGAGAAGAATCCGGCCAAAAGCCCCCACAAACAATATGCTATCATTGTAACCAACCGGGTCATTGGGTTAGAAATTGCCCCGTGTATAACCAAATGCAATCCTCAACTCAACATTCACAACCTCAAAATCGTCGCCAACTATGCATCCAGGCCCCGCCCCCACCAGGCACACCCATGTACCCCGTACAGCAATAGGGATGCCCAGAGGACGAGCGGACGAGAAAGGAACTAGGACTCGGACAACCAACAGTGGAGGCGTATGTAGGAGGCCACCGCTGCACGTTCCTGGTGGACTCGGGAGCATCCGTCTCAACAATCGGATGCCTCGCAGGGAACCCACCTCCACTATCTCACCACTCTCTAAAGACCATGGGGTTCTCTGGGAAGCTCATGGAACAACAGTTCACAACCCCCTTGGACTTTGATATATTGGAACAAAGAGGATCTCATTCGTTCCTCTACGCCCCGGCATGTCCCATCAACTTATTAGGCAGAGACCTGATGAGTTCCCTACAAATCACATTAGCCTGCGACTTGGGAGGCATCACCCTATACCATCCCACCGACCCGGCTCCAGAAGAAGCACACATGTTCATGCTGATTGACGACCCAAGACCAGTAATCCACAATGACACCACAATATACTGGCAGGAACTGACTGGAGCAGTACAAACGATCCCGGGATTGGACAAAACATATGAAAAATGGAAAACTTGGATCCAAAACATGGGAAAATATAACAACCTTGTAGACCCACTACATTGCACACTCAACATCACCCAGGAACAGGATCTACCCTACGACGAACCATGGCAGGAGCAGAAAAATGGAAAACTGGAAGACCTGGAATGTGGAGACATATTCCTAGGACCAGAGGGGGTTGCAGCAGAAGTCCACCTGACCCCAGAACAACTAACATGGTTCCGGCTGGAACCAGACAGTGCTCCCCATGTCTCCCTCCTGGTCAGCACTGACCACCGACCTAAACAACTTGGACCAATGGTGAAGAGAGCACAGGCAGTCCGCCAGTGGTACACTACCGACAACAATTACTTAACACAAAGCCCAAATGCTGAATTCTGGAAGATATCAACACGAACAATGAACAAAGTGATCGGCAAGACGGTGGAAAGACACAGAATTGCAGTTGAAAAGAAAGACACAGAAGAAGACGAACCTGAAGACCCAGAAGTGACTAACATTCTATCCCGCATAGCAAAGACTGTATGGGCAAAGGATCCATATGATGTGGGGCACACCCCACAACACAACATCGTGGTGAGAATTGAGGACGCTCATCGACCAGAATGGAAACTCCAGTACAAAATCAAAGAAGACGCCGAAGAAGGAATCAGCGACACCATAACAGGCCTACTGAAGGCTGGAGTACTGGAAAAGACAACATCAGAGTGGAACACACCAATCCTACCAGTAAAAAAGGCTGATGGACTCACCTGGAGAATGGTACACGATCTAAGAGCAATCAACACACGAACAATGGCCCCACCAGAAAAGGTTCCCAACCCATACGTGGCCCTGAATGCAGTAAGCCCTCAACACAAATGGTTCACAGTGGTGGATCTCGCCAACGCATTCTTCTGTCTCCCCCTGGCAACTGAGTCAAGACCCTTCTTTGCCTTCACATACAGAGAACAACAATACACCTATACAAGAATGCCCCAAGGATTCCGATCCACCCCCACCATCTTCAACGCCTGCCTAAAACAGGACCTGAAAGAATTGACCCTTCCTCCCGGAACAGTTCTGGTGCAATATGTCGACGACCTCCTCCTGGCAGCTGAAACGAAAAAAGCTTGCCTACAAGCCACCGAGACCCTCCTGCACACCATTGCGAAGAAAGGCTACAAGCTCAAGAAAGCCAAACTACAACTGGTCAAGAAGAAGATTACTTTTCTAGAGAAAGTAATAGGAGGGAATAAGAGAGAGATCAGCAAAGAACACAAGAACACGATCAAAGACTATCCAAAGCCAAAAACGGTCCAACAGATGCTAGCGTTCCTGGGACTAACAGGATACAGCCGAACCTACATCCCCAACTACACCGGCAAGACAACCACACTACGACAACTCGTCACACAAGCAGGACACAGAAACCTGAAAGCCCCCTTGGACTCCTGAAGCGGAAAAGGCATTCACCGGACTTAAACAAAGTTTAAATAGTGCTGCAGCACTGGCCGCCCCAAACTATAAGGAGCCCTTCCACCTAGATGTATCAGAAAGAAACTGCGAGGTCAACGGAATCCTGTGGCAGAAACGCCAAGGAAGGAGAAAAGTCCTAGCCTACCACAGCTCCACCCTGGAACCCCCAGAAAAAGGACTCCCCGAGTGTGGAAAAGCAATATGTGCTATCGCCAAGAGCCTGGACAAGACGGCCTACATAGTAATGTCACACCCAGTGGTCGTCCATACACCCCATGGAGTGAAAGCCTATCTAGACAGTTCGGACTACACAATCACCACAGCCACCAGAAACGCAAAACTGCAGAGAATATTGGGAAACCCCATGGTCACCTTCACCACCCAGGGAGTCAACATGACCGACACCATGCCGGGCCCCAACGAAGGAGAACCCCACAAGTGCTCTGAAGAAATCAAAAAAGCTGTGAAAATCAGACCAGGACTAGAAGCAGAACCCCTAAATCCAGTGGACATAACTTTGTACACCGACGGATGCTGCTACAAAGCTAATAACGGAGAAAACGTGGCCTCCTGGGCTGTAGTGGAACAAACCAACAAAGGACTATGCAGCACTCTGGCCAGCGGCATATTGGAACAACCCGCCTCAGCACAAAGGGCCGAACTACATGCTATGTGTGAAGGACTACGGATAGCCCATGGAAGAAGACTCAACCTCTACACCGACTCCAACTATGCATATGAACTGGCCCACCTAAATGGACGACAGATGATCGACAGACACATGACTACCAGCGCTAACACCAAAGCGAAACACACAGATCTGATCCTGCAGTTGGCCAAAACAGCTCAATTACCTCAAGAAGTAGCCATCATGCACTGTCGAGGACATCAGAAGACACAAACAGCGGAAGCAAGAGGAAACCATGCGGCGGATGAAGCAGCAAAGAAAGCGGGAGGATTCGTGCCAGTAGAACGTCTAAAGGAAGGAGGGTACACTCCAGTTGTACACCTGATGATGGCCAATGAAGAAACAAATCTCCACCCAGATGAAGAGATGGTCAAACAAATCCAAGAGGCAGCAGGACCATATGAGAAGACAGCATGGCGAGACAAGGGGGCCAGAGAAAGCCCAGACGGAATATACTACTCCTGCACGGGGAAGCCAGTTGTCTCCACCAAGGCCCTGTTGTTCCTCCTGAGAAAAGAACATGGATTGGCACACGAAGGAAGAGCGAAAACCCGAGAAAGAATTGAAAAATACTGGTGGCATCCAGCACTCAAAGCCACATGTGACCAGTATGTCCAAGACTGTCAAACATGTCAAGCCTGCAATCAAAGACCAGGATTCAAGATAAACCGAGGATACTTTCCCGTGCCCCAGCTCCCGTTCCAAGAGATCTACATGGATTACACAGACATGGGACAAGAAAAAAAAAAGTAGATGGGAAACGATTCATGCTTGTAGTCGTCGACAGGTTCTCCAGATGGGTAGAAGCTATCCCCACTAAAAGGGAAGATGCAGACACAGTGATCAAATGGTTGACGCAGGAACTGATTCCCCGATGGGGATACCCCAAATTAATCTGCTCTGACAATGGTACCCACTTCGCCAACACCCATCTCCAAGAAGTGGAAACATACCTAGGTTTGAATCACAGATTTGGCTCAGCACATCATCCCCAATCACAAGGCCTGGTAGAGAGAGCTAACCAGACAATCAATAACCAGGTGACCAAGATTCTCCGAAGCAACAAACAGGAGAGACTGAGAGACAGCCCAGAAGAGGTGGAAACCCGTACCCTGGGTCGGATACAGGCAAACCACTTGGCAGTTGAAGTTGGAAAAAGAAAGACTGGAAAGAAGATGACCTGGATAACAGCCTTACCACTAGCATTAATGGCCATACGTTCCTCTCCCTCCAGCACTACCCTTCTCAGTCCACATGAACTAGTCACAGGGCGACCCATGCAGGGGCCACATAGCCCACCATCAAAGGGGCCCCCATCAGACAGGTTCGACGAGGTAATGCAAGAATACCTACAGGCACTAACTCAAGCATCCTACAGATTGTTTTCTCAGATCACCGACCCGGCACAGTCCAAAAAAGAAGACGACCCCCCACCGGCAGTATCACCTGGTGAGTGGATCTGGGTGAAAAAGCACCACCGAAAGAACCTGGAGGACCGGTGGGAGGGACCATACAAAGTGCTTTTGGCAACACCATTCTCTGTTTCAGTAGCAGACCGAAGAGGAGCCCAGTGGCACCACCTGAGCCGGTGCCGCAAAGCAGACACTCCTGGCAGATCGTGGACTGAAACCTTGACCGACCTCGCTACACTCCAAGCCAAGGACAACCCTGCCCCGACCCAAGATGACAAGCCCGAATAGACACCCAGGGACATACCTGGTAGGACTTCTGCTGATGGTCCTGATCCAAAGGATGATGGCTGATACCTCCAGATGCATGGGATCCGTCCGGATTCCAATGCACAAAGATGCAACAATATCGGGAGTAACCACGTTGACGTACTGTTACGGAATAGCAACAACATTTGAACTGGATATTTGTCGTCTAATGGACTGTGGACAAAGTGAAGACTCATTTTACAAAGCTGATAAATATTTGTGTATAGCAACCGAGATTACAGGATTCTACCGAGGCCCCAAAGCCTGCAGTGTCTGGAAACAAGCATCATGGTTCACACACCCTGGATACGAGGAGGGATACTATCCTAAGGAAGCTCCATGGGAGGGAGTCCAAAAAGAGATATCCCTGTGCAGGAAGGACTACGGATATGAAGAAATCTGGAAAAGAGGAAATAAAGCAACCAAGAGAGAACAGATATCATTAACATTAAGAGCAGGACTAACCGTGCCCGGGATAGGACGACTCCCACATAAAAAAGAGGACATCAGAGGATTTCATCTACTGCTGGGAGCAGACATGGAGGGAAAGGACCCACAGGCTCAAATCTACCTCCAGGCACAGAAATGTGGGGACAACCAATTAGCACCCAAAGGCTCTAACGGTGCCCCGGTAGTGACGCCTGTATCACTGCCCAAGATAATGTACCCGGACCCAATTCAAGACATTGAAGCGGATAAGTGGGAAGTAGAAACAGGGGGACCTAATGTAAATATATGGTTAAAATGGTTGAATTACACGGCACAAGCTCAGGGAAAAACCGACTGTATAATCTGCGCTGAAGGACGACCCACTTTAACCACAGCTCCCGCTAGAATTACCCCGTTTAACTCAAGAGAAGGGTTTGCATGTTTACTAGAACTGTTTGTAGACGGCCACATCGCTGGATGTACGACTAATGTAAAAGGCTTATTAGATATTATGTATCCTGAGACCCTAATTAGAGCTATACCCCCTAGCTTCTAAGTTAATCTTACTCCTGGCTACCATTGCATCCAAGGTAATGGCATAGGTAAGAAAGTGGGGTCCCTTCCTCCTGGAGTATGTAACACCACTAGAGTGATAGATCTGTTATCTAATATGACTCATGCTCGTAGTGACATATGGTGGTTCTGCGGAGGACAAATCATCAGGGGGGTTCTCCCCATAAATTTCTCTGGAACATGCGCTGTAATTCAACTTGTAATGCCTATCTATATTTTACCAGATAGCGAAGATGTTATGAATCTCAAAATATGGAAGAATAGAGACTTCCCAAATTTTATTCGCCAGAAACGAACACTGAAACCGGTCCCAGGAAGTTTTGATAAAAATATTTACATAGACTCCATAGGTGTGCCCCGAGGCGTCCCCGACGAACATAAAGCTCGCAATCAAGTAATAGCAGGATTTGAATCTGTTTTTGTTTGGTGGGCCACCATTAATAAAAATGTTGACTGGATAAACTATATATATTATAATCAACAGCGGTTTGTCAACTTTACCACCGAGGCGATTAGGGGAATATCAGAACAATTAGATGCTACCTCTCGTATGGCCTATCAAAACCGGTTAGCATTAGACATGTGGACGGCTGAGCAAGGAGGGGTGTGCCAGATGATAGGAACTGCATGTTGTACTTATATCCCCAATAACACAGCTCCAGATGGGTCAGTGTCCAGAGCATTGGCAGGCCTACAGGCCCTCAGATTAGAGTGGGCGGAGAACTCGGGCATCACTAACCCCATCACCGGGTGGATGGAGAACATACTTGGTAAATGGATGGGTCCAATTCACTCAGTCTTCATGATGGGAATAGTAGCAATAACTGTGTTGGTTATTATCGGTTGTTGTTGCATTCCCTGCATACGAGGACTACTGAATCGGTTGATCACCACAGCAGTGAGTGCTCCAAGACTGCCAGATGTCTTACAGGCTTATGTAGGAATCGAACCTACTCCGGAGACAATGAGTGAACAGCAACACGAAGGGCCCGATGTGATCAGATTAAATTACATAGAATAGTCCCCGGTCCCCAGAAGTTCAGTGCATGTATCTAAGAGAAGCAAGATACCTGGTTTACTTGAATGAGGAAACATTGAACAAACCTATGAGAGTCATGTAATATATTACAAAATGTTGTTTAGATTTAAATGTAAAATGTCCAAAACTCTACATAAATAAAGCTCACTGAGCCATTCAAACCTATCCAACTCGAAGGAAAATTTAAAATTGTGTTACTTTTTATGTTCAGTAGATTTTCATACATGCTGAAAAAATTGTTACTTTTTATGTTCAGTAGATTTTCATACATGCTGAAAAACTGTTACTTTTTATGTTCAGTAGATTCTCAATACTTACTGAAATTTTTTTTATTTATTATTTTTGTTATATTCGGTAAAATTTCAATGCATACTGAAAGGGTATAAATTCTGTGTTATGACAAACAAGTGAATTAAAAAAAAAAAAGGTTTAACCATTTACCTATGCTGCTCAATTTTTTGTAATGTTGAAAGTATATGCATTTAATATTGTTTTATGCCTAGAAGTGTTTTGACAAAGTTTCCATTGATGAATACATATGTGCCTTTATGATTATGCCTTTATGACCATATGACGTACTGATTGTATTGTGTAGTGTTGATTATGTTGATGATTGTTCCATGGTAACCAACCCATGGGTATGTACATATTTTCTCTTTTGCTTTTTACTCTTGTTTTTTTATATATGCTGTTGGTAATATTAGTGGTTTGTAGAATGGTCATCTGAGATGACCAAGGAGGGAATTGTGACATTTTTTAATTGTAATATTCCCTAGCGATACATTTTTACTGTAATACTCTCACATAGCCATATCCAGTAGCACCAAGCATAGTTTAGAGGTAATTTCCCCTCCTAATCGCCTGAGGGCAGCACTGAACACATTTGACAAAGTTACAAAACATTTACACTAGGGGCAGCAACGGACACACAGAGGAAGTGAGAAAACCCAAAGAAGAACACCTGGGATACATAAACTCAGACTCCGCCTTTGGAGGACAGAATCTCTCGGCGGCGTATCTTTTTGGATGTTATGCTTAGAGACGCTCCACGCGTGTTATTTACGATCCCTCTCCTTTTGTTTCATAGACGATAGACAATAGACCAATAACCTTAACCAAATAAAGTGAGTTAAAAGCGATCCTGTCTCGGCGGCCGTTCCTGGACCAAAATCCACAACAAGACCCTAATTAGAGCTATACCCCCCAGTTTCAAAGTTAATCTTACTCCTGGCTACCATTGCATCCAAGGTAATGGCATGGGAAAGAAAGTGGGGTCCCTTCCTCCTGAAGTATGTAACACCACTAGAGTGATAGATCTGTTATCTAATATGACTCATGCTCATAGTGACATATGGTGGTTCTGCGGAGGACAAATCATCAGGGGGGGGTTCTCCCCATAAATTTCTCAGGGACATGCGCTGTAATTCAACTTGTAATGCCTATCTATATTTTACCAGATAGCGAAGACGTGATGAATCTCAAAATATGGAAGAATCGCCAGAAACGAACACTGAAACCGGTCCCAGGAAGTTTCGATAAAAATATTTACATAGACTCCATAGGTGTGCCCCGAGGCGTCCCCGACGAACATAAAGCTCGCAATCAAGTAATAGCAGGATTTGAATCTGTTTTTGTTTGGTGGGCCACCATTAATAAAAATGTTGATTGGATAAACTATATATATTATAATCAACAGCGGTTTGTCAACTTTACCACCGAGGCGATTAGGGGAATATCAGAACAATTAGATGCTACCTCTCGTATGGCCTATCAAAACCGGTTAGCATTGGACATGTGGACGGCTGAGCAAGGAGGGGTGTGCCAGATGATAGGAACAGCATGCTGTACTTATATCCCCAATAACACAGCTCCAGATGGGTCAGTGTCCAGAGCGCTGGCAGGCCTACAGGCCCTCAGATTAGAGTGGGCGGAGAACTCAGGCATTACTAACCCTATCACCGGGTGGATGGAGAACATACTTGGTAAATGGATGGGTCCAATTCACTCAGTCTTCATGATGGGAATAGTAGCAATAACCGTGTTAGTTGTTATCGGTTGTTGCATTCCTTGCATACGAGGACTATTGAATCGGTTGATCACCACAGCAGTGAGTGCTCCAGGACTGCCAGATGTCTTACAGGCATGTAGGAATCGAACCAACCCCGGAGACAATGAGTGAGCAGCAACCAGAAGGACCCGATGTGATCAGGTTAAATTATATAGAATAGTCCCCGGTCCCCTGAAGTTAGGTGCATGTATCTAAGAGAAACAATATACCTGGTTTATTTGAATGATGAAACATTGAACAAACTTATGAGTCATGTTTACTATTACAAAATGTTGTTTAGATTTAAATGTACAATATCCAAAACTCTACATACATAAAGCTCACTTGAGCCAGTCAAACCTATGCATACTTGAAGGAAATTTAAAATTGTGTTACTTTTTGTTATGTTCAGTAGATTTTCAATACTGAAAAAAAATTGTGTTACTTTGTTACGTTCAGTAGATTTAATACATACTGAGATTTTTTGCTATTTTTTGTTATGTTCGGTAAATTTTCAATGCATACTGAAAGGGTATAAATTTTGTGTTATGACAAACAGAAGTGAATTTTAAAAGGGTTTAACTGTTTACCTATGCTGCTCAATTTTTTGTAGTGTTGACTTTCAACATGTTGAAAGTATATGAATTTTATGTTGTTTTATGCCTAGAAGTGTTTTGACAAAATTTGTAGAATGGTCATCTGAGATGACCAAGGAGGGAATTGTTACATATTTTAGCTGTAATATTCCCCTGGGATACATTTTAGCTGTAATACTCTCACATAGCCACATGAAGCAGCACCGAGCATAGTTGAGAGGTAATTTCCCCTCATAATCACCAGAGGGCAACACTGAGCACATTTGACAAATTAGAATGAATGAATCCTTTTATTGTCATTTATACCAAGGTACAAACGAAATTTAAAATGCAAACCTCCATGTGGTTTAAAAACATCAGTGAAAATAAAAAAGACATACACACAATCAACAACAATAAGACAGTAAAATTCAATATTGCACAGCTTCCTAAAGTGCACAGTCAATTTTTAAAGTGCAGTCAGTGTTTTCAGTGTCAGTCAGTCAGTGTGGGCAGACGACTATGTGCAAGAGTTCAGTTGCCTGATGGCGCTGGGGTAGAAGCTGTTGGTCAGCCTGGATGTGTGGGACCGTGTTGATCTGTAGCGCCTCCCGGAGGGCAGCAGTGAGAACAAGGAGTGGCCTGGGTGGAAACTGTCCTTGATTATGTTTTGTGCTCGTTGTTGGCATCTGGTGTGGTGTATGTCAGAAAGTGACGGCAGTTGTGTGTGTGTTATTTTCTGGGCTGACTTCCTGACTCTGTCCAGGGCTTTTCTGTCAGCCGCAGTACAATTGTTGAACCACACTATGATGTTGTATGTGATGATGCTTTGTATGGCACAGGTGTAAAATGTCTGGAGCAGTTTCTGAGGCAGATTGGCTTTCCTCATTGTTCTTAGAAAGTACAGGCGCTGTTGACCTTTCTTCGCCAGGGCAGAGATGTTAGTGGACCAGGTGAGGTCACAAGAGATGTGTGTTCCAAGGAACTTGAAGTCACTGACCCTCTCCACTACATCTCCTCTGATGTGGACAGGGGCAGGGTCTGTTCTTTTCCTGCGGAAGTCAATCAACATTTCCTTGGTTTTGGAGGAGTTGAGGGCCAGGTTGTTTGTGGAGCACCAGGTGATGAGTTTATGGATGTCGTCTCTGTAAGCAGACTCATCGTTGTTGTGGATGAGCCCCACTACTGTAGTGTCGTCAGCAAATTTGACAAAGATGTTGTTGTTGTGTGACGGTGTACAGTCGTAGGTGTACAGTGTGTACAGTAGCGGACTCAGCACACAGCCCTGGGGGGCCCCTGTGCTGAGTGTGAGGACTGATGAGTGGTGAGGGCCCATCCGCACTGACTGAGGGCGGTCTGTCAGAAAGTCTCTGATCCAGCTGCAGATGTTCTGGTTGATGCCCAGGCTGAGTAACTTGGACACCAGCTGGCTGGGGATGATGCAGTTGAATGCAGAGCTGAAGTCCAGAAACAGCAGTCTTGCGTAGGTGCCAGGGTGTTCAAGGTGTGTCAGTATGTTGTGGAGGGCTGTGTTGATGGCATCTGCGGTGGATCTGTTAGCCCTGTACGCAAACTGGTGCCGGTCAAGGCTGGGGGGGAGAGAGGCTTTGATGTTTTTTAGCAACAGTCTTTCAAAACACTTCATCACAGTGGAAGTGAGCGCCACAGGTCTGTAGTCATTTAGGCTGCTCATAACTGTTTTCTTGGGGACCGGGACTATGGTGGCAGATTTCAGGCATTTTGGGACAGTGCAGGTGGAAAGGGAGAGGTTAAAGATGGGGGTAAGAGCATCTGCCAGCTGGTAAGCGCAGTCTCTCAGTACTCTCCCTGGAATCCTGTCCGGGCCAGCTGCTTTCCTGGGATTTACCCTGCAGAACACCTGCCTTACCTCCTCTGTGCTAACAGAGAGTGTTGGGGTGTTTGTGCGTGGGGGTGGTATGGGGTCAGTCTCATTCCCGCTCACCTCATAGCGTGTGAAGAAGTGGTTGAGCTCCTCAGCCAGGTTGCTGCTGGTGCTGATGTCATGATCCCTTGTTCCCCTGTAGTTTGTTATTTGTTGAATGCCCTGCCAGACACGCCGGGGGTCCCCCTCGTTGAAGTGTTCCTCGATCTTCCTCCTGTATGCTGCTTTTGCCTCTTTGATTCCCTTCTTTAGGTTGGATCTGGCAACATTGTATAGCTCCCTGTTGCCAGAGCGGAAGGCAGTATCTCGATCCCTCAGCAGCAGCTTGACATCTCTGTTCATCCACACTTTGTTGTTTTGATAATGCCTGGTCTGCTTCTCAACAGTAACATTATCAATACAGAATGATATGTAATGCAGTACAGTGGATGTGTAGCCTTCAAGATCCTGCTGTGAGAACAGTGTCCAGTCAGTGAGCTCAAAGCAGTCCTGCAGTTGTAAGATGGCATCAGTAGGCCAGGACTTTATGGTTCTCACTGTAGGCACAGATGTTTTGATGACAGGTCTGTAAGCCGGGGTAAGCAGGAGAGAGAGGTGGTCAGACTGGCCGAGGTGGGGCAGGGCAGAGACTTTATATGCTCCTTTAACATTGCTGTACACATGGTCCAGTGTTTTGCCCTCCCTAGTTGGACATGTAACGTGCTGATGGAAATTGGGGAGGACGGACCGCATGTTTACATGATTAAAGTCTCCTGCCACAATGAAAATCCCATCCGGGTGTACAGACTGAAGATCTCCAATAGTTTTTAGCAGAATGCTCAGAGCTGCGCTGGCATTTGCGCTTGGTGGAATATAGACTGCCAAAACAAAAACAACAGTAAACTCACGTGGCAAGTAAAATGGTCGGCATCTCAGGGTAACAAACTCCAGGTCTGGTGAGCAGTGTCTTTCAGTCACTGTGGCGTTTGTGCACCATCTGTTGTTAGAGTAGATGCAGACTCCTCCACCCCTGCTTTTACCGGAGTTACGGTTCCTGTCAGCCCGGTGCGCTGTGCGTCCTGCCAGAATAATGGCCTCGTCTGGGATCCCCGCATGTAGCCAGGTCTCTGTGATCACCACCAGCGAACAGTCCGTAGTTGTTCTCCGAGCGTCGATGGTCAGCGCCAACTCGTCCAACTTGTTGCCGAGCGATCTGGCGTTGGTCAGGAAGAGGCTTGGGAGCCCTGGTCTGTGTGGGGCTCTCCGAAGTCGGACCTTGATGCCCCCCCTGCTGCCTCGCTTCTGGCGCCGTTCCCTGCGCCGTCTCCTGCGTCTCCACCCCGGTGAGGTAATCCACGGGTTCCCCGCTGGTAGAGTGATCTCGTGCGGGAGATCAAAACGATGAGATTTAGCAGCGTCTAGCCCACCGTAGAATGTCCCAATCCGTATAAGGTCAAACCGGTCGTAAATCAAAGTGTTCGCTGTCACAAAAGACACGGAAGGGAAGACGAACAAGACAAACACGAACCACCACGGAGAGAGCAAAGCCGCTGCATGCGTCTGCGCCGCCATCGTCCCTAATGAAAGAAAGAAACAAGGCGGTAATACTCTCACAACCTCAGAGGGCAGTACTGAGCACATTTAACAAAGTTACAACATTTACACATAGGGGCAACAACGGACACACAGAGGAAGTGAGCAAGTTTTTAGAGCCGTAGAAGAAGTCTACTTTTACCTGTTTATAAAAAGCAACAGCTGAACAGAGGCAGGCAGAATCTCTTAGGCGGCGTATCCTAGATATCAAGCTTAGAGACGCTCCGCGCGTGTTATATACTGTTATGATATTTTGGTCCAGGAGAGGCCGCCGAGACAGGATCGCTTTTAACTCACTTTATTTGGTTAAGGTTTTGGTCTATTGTCTATCGTCTATGAAACAAAAGGAGAGGAATGGTATATAACACGCGCGGAGCGTCTCTAAGCTTGGCATCTAGGATACGCCGCCGAGAGATTCTGATTCTAAGATGGCAGAGTCCGAGTTAAATAGGCAGGTAGAGGTGGGCGTGTTCTGTGGCTTTAAAAGCCCGCCCCCTTCATCTATGTATGATCAGCTGCTGCCCCCTTGTGGCTATGCGCAAGTGTTACAGCTTATTAGTTATATGTACTCGGTATTGTGGCTATGGGAGAATATTATGGCTGAAATATGTTACAATACCATCCCTCTCCTTTTGTTTCATAGACGATAGACAATAGACCAAAACCTTAACCAAATAAAGTGAGTTAAAAGCGATCCGTCTCGGCGGCCTTTCCTGGACTAAAATATCATAACGTAACCGCCTTTTTAAACTCAGGACAAGACTCACTTCATCCCATGCAATTCGGGTTCAGGAAAAATCATTCAACTGAAATGGCAACCTGCTATCTCATTGAAAAAAATCAAAACAAATATTTACAGTGGGAGAGCTGTAGGTGCTGTATTTTTTGACCTGAGCAAAGCATTTTATACTGTTAATCATAGCGTTCTTCTCTCAAAAATGTCCAATTTTAATTTGTCCGTGGAAACAATGAAATGGATGGAGTCCTACCTCACTGGAAGAAAACGCAAATGCACCAGAGTTGGGGATAGTACCTCATCTTTCATTGGCTGCTCTGTTGGGGTCCCGCAGGGCTCAATTTTAGGACCTCTGTTATTTAGCTTATATGTAAAGGATCTGCCACTTGTATGTCCAGAAGTTGACACCCAAATGTACGCAGATGACACGGTCATCCTCGCACATGGAAAGAACAGATGTGAGGTGGCAGCTAAATTAACAGAAGCATTGGCCAAAATTTCTGATTGGCTCTCAGAGTCCTGCCTGACACTCAACATCAGTAAAACAGCATGCATGTACTTTTATAATAGAAAAAACGGAAATCAGCCTGATATCATTGTTAATGGAGAAAGGATCCAGACCGTTTCAAATTTTAAATATTTAGGAATAACTCACAGCTCTCATTTAAGAAACATGTGAAGCAGGTGTGTAATACAGTCAAATTCAATTTACGGAATTTTATGTACATTAGGAACCAGCTCCCTCTGGATGCAGCAAAACTTTACATGCACTCCATGATCTTTTCACACAACTCACTGTATTACAAGCTGGTCACAAACTGGGAAAACAACACTTGCTCCACTGCAAACACTTTACAAACAAACACTCAAAATACTGGACAAGAAGCCATTCAAATATCACCACTGTAAAATAATTCAAAGGCACAACCTCATGACCTTTGAAAGTTTTGTGTTTCTTGCTGATGTATGTTTAGTTTACAAAATAATGAACAATTTGGCCGCTCTTCCGTTGAATGAGTTTGTGTCACTGCGCTCAGACAATGGAAGGAGAACTAGAACGTCCAACAGAGGGGACTGTGTAGTACAGCACAGATCCTCTGAATTTGGTACATCCGTATTTTCAGTTAGAGCCACAAAGTCTTGGAACTCAGTACCAAGCCAGATAAGAGAGTGGAACACCTTTGCTGTTTTTAAATGTAAGCTGAAGTCATGGCTGACTGTTGTCTTAATGTTGTGATGTCCTGTTGTTGTGGTGTCCTAATGTTGTGCTGTTGTTGTGGTGTCCTAATGTTGTGATTTTATTGTTTGTATTATGTTGCTGTGTTTTACTGTTGTAGAATTGTGTGTTATGATGGGCAAAACAACCCGATGAGCACGACACATGATAGAAACACACCATACAAGGCATATACATCACACCGTTAACCCTTATCTGCACCAACACACCAGTAACCGGCCATCCTCCAGATCAAGGCCCAAAACCGGAGGCAGGAGGACACGATTGAGCGCAACACATGAAGGGGGGGGGGGGATCAAGAAACATATTACCGGACATGGTTAACCCGTATATCAAAAAGACACCACATAAAACCTATACATCACGTAGTTAATCCTTGTTTAAACCAACACAGGAATGACTGGCCATCCTCCAGATCGAGGCCCGAATCAGGAGGCCAGTCATTAAACTCAGAACAATGCACCACACACTCGCAGACCCTGGAGCCAGTCTACTGATAACATAGCACCCATAACTCCCAAGATACTCCTTGGGAACCCCTCGCACCTGGTCAGAAGGAACACTGAGCACTCATAAATTGTATCAGTGACCAGAGACTCAAGGTCAAGATGTGCGCTCAGAGACACACAAACACCTACCTTAAGCACACACACCTCGTTAGGAGGAGAAACACAGCATAAGACTATACCACACAGATCATCTCCCACTCTTCTGAAGCAGAACTTCCAAGGAGGCGAAGCTCCAGACGACCTCAGCGCTGATAGGGACTTAGAAATATTCGATCTCTCACGCTTTATGTACCTGTATCACTTTTACCATTTTACTCAATAAATCCGAGGCCCTCGTGCTGATAGCATTTATCACCTCCGTCTCATTTTCTCTGGTCAAGTAGCTAGACAGACTGATTTTTCCCAACAGTTACTGTTTTTATACTTCAGTGTTAGCTTCTCCTTTTGACAGAGATCCTCTGTTTCCTGCCCAGGGACTACAGATGAAAATTAGCTTATAGCTAACTCTGGTACTGCTAATGAGCTGTGCATTGTCCCTGCTAAATAAACAAATAAACATACTAGCATTACATTAAATGAGAAAATGGAAAGATTTCTCGCAAACTTTTCAAAAAGGCAGTAACACAGTATTAAATTGACATAGGCAAAAGGAATAGACACAGGGTATAACTGATAATTTTTTTAATTAAAGGTCTAACCACAATATGATTAACACATGTCTATGTTGTGCAAGGTATGGCAGCAGCCCACTAAGAAGTGATGTGTCACACACACACACACACACACACACACACACACACACACACACACACACACACACACACACACACACACACACACACACACACACACAATGGATTAAGGAAGCAAGTGCCCCTGGGCAAAAAGTTGTCATGGCCCCCAAAATCTTTTGTATATGTTATCTCCTGTATTCTGGTGCATTTTGGGGATGGCCAATACCTAAATTCATTCAGATTCATAGCCCACATCCAGACTTGCAGGGTCTGAACAAGCTTTCACTGCATTTAGGGACATTCCACCAACCGTTACAATTTGATCTATGGGTGTTATTCTGATATTGAGGGAGTGACTTCATAGCCTAGCTCTACCAACTACATGCTCCCGCTCAATTTAATTGTCCATGTCAAGTGACATGGACATTAATGATGAAAGAAATTTAAAAAAAAGTAATTTTTCACAGCAGCATAATCATTACTACCTATTTTATTTTTTACTTTATTCTGTTTTGGGCATTTCCTCCCAGTGAACATATGTTTAAATTAGTTACTGAAAGCAGTGTTGAAATTATATATATATATATATAGTAGCAGGCCCGTGGGTGTGGGGTTTCCACACCACCAAGTCAAGGTGAAAAGAACAAACACACAGCAATATAACGTCCAGGGGTTTTTTATTTACCCAAGTGTTCCATAATCAAAACTGCTCCAGAAGAGTTCTCAATACAAGCGGTCGGTACACAGTAGTCCAATTCAGTTCTCCTAAGCTCACTTTCCAGGGCACACGGTGTTAGCTTCTTGGCGGCTAACTCTCCCCACAGAGGCTCACACAGACACACCCCTCCCCTTAGACCTAGCCTATCCCTTCCCTTTTAACCACCCAGCACTCCAGGTTAATGGTCCCCAGGTTTGGGTCGTTAAGGGGAGGAAGTCCATTTATGGCTTGGGGGTGGAGCCAGCAGGCTGCCACATATCCCCATTCAATTAAGCCTCCCCTCACGCCTCCCTGGCTTCTTCCACAATATATATATATATATAAATAATGTCTGTTTTTGAATGAGTTTCTGAAAGCAGTGTTTTAAGATGGGATATATTCTATTATAATTTGTAAGCCCATGTTGCAAATATAACAAAAAAAAAAACTTTAAAATGTTGATGCATGATTGTGGTCTATATGAAAAGAATACAATTCCAGGTATCCTGAAAATATTTTTGGTCGCGAAGTTAGCATGGAAATCGAGACCACGAGGTCCTAGCGAGGACCGGCCTAGGCTATGGCCTAAACCAGGGTTTCTCAACGGGGGCGGCAGCGCCCCCTGGGGGGCGTTCATAGAACCTAGGGGGGCGCTGGGAACGAACACGGGGGTGTCACAACTTTGCTTTGTGTATTGGTCATTATTTTTTACTTTTTAAACTTTCATGGTTTTCAAATATTTTCGGTACAAAAATAGGATAACTGAAATAAAAAGCCTATCTTCATATGGGTTTCTAACCCCTCTATCGTCTCATCTACTTTTTACTTTATGCTCAGTGCCGTCATGATCGCCATAGTAACGCCGATAAACAAATCCACCTCATCGCAGCAGCGTGGTACTTTCCGAAACTGTTTCGCCCTCCCCTGACTTCCACTGGTTGGTTTGCGGGACATGCAAAGCAAGCGGTGGATGGGGCATTACGCTAAGCAACATGAATCTCATCCATATTACATAGTAAGGCAACATAAGACGTGAATAAAGCTAACGCCGCTTAGCATGCTAATTGTAAACAATAGAACGTGCGCATTACATGTAGACAACTGCAACGTCGCTCATTACGTCTGCGAACCGATAAACACTTTCATAAAGTACGCACACCAACCGGCACATACGCATTTAACACTGATGTTACAGGCGCTTAAATTGTATAGTAACAAACTACTTTAATTATTATTTGGCCGCAAACTTAAACGTGCTACTCGCCAACTCAGAACGAAGCGGATAAAGGCTGCACATGCACAGCGTTGCTAGGCAACGTCACGTAAACAAAGGGAGTCTTTCGTGCACATATTGAACCCAAGTTTGCGGGTTAACAGTTCAATAACCAATACAAATGTACACAAGCACTGTTACGTATTAAACTTCAATAGCTCAATATTAAAACCTTTTAATAAAACTCTGAATACACATTTTCTTGTCCAGAAAAAACCAGCGGCACAGAAGTTTTTTATTCAAGCAATGTAGCACGAGTTGGAGTGGAGTTGGTTAGGAACAATAATATTGGGGGGGGGGGGGCGCCAGAGGATCAGGGTAAGGTAAGGGGGGCATTTGCTCAAAAAAGGTTGAGAAACACTGGCCTAAACCTTTCGAGAAACTTCTCCACGAACCAACAGCCGCAGTATCGTTTGAAATTACTGTTCTAGTGACTTCATACAAAGGCTCTGGGTTTGGCTTCCCCAGCAATTACATTTTTCCTATTTTTAAGTTTTGTAATTGAAAATTTAACTGATACGCGTTACACTGGCCTTGAATATCACATATTCCTCAATGCATGGACTAGTGACAGTAGCCTATTAATAGGTTAGGCTACATTATCATATAACGCATTCATACTGTCGGCCTATTGAAACATTACACAAGAAGATACAGCCTAGTCATTGAATGTAGGAATTGACGGAAAAGGGCGCAGGTTCAACTGAAAGCCGATCCTCTAAATCGGATATCATGAAGGCCCTCCATCATGCATGGACAGTCACCAAAAAAATATTTGCACCGCACTGAAACTAAATTAATTTCATCCAATTCATGTAGGCCTATGGTTTACATTTGATATCTCTGCTTGTGAAGTTAGCATGGAAATCGAGACCACGAGGTCCTAGCGAGGACCTTTCAAGAAACTTCTCGATGAACCAGCGGCAGCAGTATGTTTGAAATTACTGTTCGAGTAGGCCTAGTGCATGCCAATATCGGAAATGCGAAACATCTAACCAGTGGTCGAGAGCATTATATCAGTAATATAGGATTTAACTTAAATACTTAAACACACTTAAAAACTGGCATGAGCAAGCTAAAACCGAATCTAGGTCAGTCTGTCTCACCTGTCAATGGCTGACATCTTCGGTTGTTCAACGTGAAAGAAACGGTCAAATTCTTGGTTGACCCTTTCCTGCAGTTCAGTTACTCGCCGTCTCATGTTGAAATACGCTATCAGCTACTTTGATGGGCTACAATCAATGACATTTGAATCTAGGGCACATGGGTCATTACAAGTATACAAGTAACAGGGGGGTGAGGATATTAGAAGTGTGTCACACCTATCTCATCAATATTCATTGTGAGAGGCTACAAACTTTGGAAAATATGAGCTAAAGCAGTCCAAGACAACAATTCGGCACAGTGCTACACCCGTAGCCAAAGCTCAAGAAGCTTCATATCGTGCCAGCCTTCGTATAGCAAAAGCAGGCAAGCCGCAAACAATTGGAGAAGAACTATGTCTACCTTTGGCCAAAGAGATAACGGGCATTATGTGTGGGGAGAAAGCTGAAAAACAATTGAGCTTAGTGCCGCTCTCTAATGACACAGTGTCACGTAGGATACAAGCAATGGCAAATAATGTTAAACACATTCTGATTGAACTAATTAAATGCAGTCCTTACTTTTCCATACAACTTGATGAGACCACAGATGTTGCGGATTTGGCTAATTTGCTTGTATACATCAGATACAAATATCAAAGCGCAACTCATGAGGACTTTCTGTTCTGTCAGTCACTTCAGACAAGAACTACAGCTGAACACATATTTCAGCTTGTGAATGCCTTTTTCCAAGAGACGAGGGCTAGACTGGAAAAAGTGTGTTGGAGTCTGCACAGACGGCGCAAGGGCCATGACAGGTCGCCACAGCGGAGTGGTACCCCGAATCCGCGAGGTGGCACCTGATGTACAATGGACTCACTGCGGCATCCATCGCGAAGCTCTCGCAGTGAAGAGAATGCCCATAGAATTTAAGGCTGTCTTAGACACGTCTGTAAAAACTGTAAATTTCATCGAAGCCAGATCGATGCAAGCTTGCCTATTCCATGTTCTCTGTGATGAGATGGGCAGCGAGCATGTCCAACTTCTGTTGCATACAGAAGTAAGATGGCTCTCAAGAGGGAAGGTGCTGTCCAGGCTTTTTTTTTTTTTTTTTGCGCAGAGAGGTCCAAGTGTTCTTACAGGACAAAAACTTCCCCGCATCAGATGTTTTTGACGACACTGTGTGGCTCAGTCAGCTCGCCTACTTGGCAGACATTTTTTCCCGCATGAATGAGCTGAATTTGGGACTGCAGGGACTCTCTACCAGTGCCTTTGATGTCCAGGACAAAATCAGTGCAATGCTGAAAAAGCTGGAATTATTCGAAATAAAAATAAGGACTGGTGATGTGTCAGCGTTCCCTAATCTGGAGACTTTTCACTCTGACAATGACCTCAGGCTCGCTGATCAAGTCAGGGACAACATTGCTGAGCACCTGAACTCTCTCTGACAACAGTTTGCTGAATATTTCCCTGGGTAATACCTGGATGTGTTGGGAAAACCAGTCTGTCTAGTTACTTGACCAGATGAAATGAGACGGAGAGGTAATAAAGTCTGTCATCATGAGGGCCTCGGATTTATTGAGTAAAGTAGCAAAGGTGATACAGATTCATAAAGCGTGAGAGATCGAATAATTCTAAGTCCCTAACAGCGCTGAGGTCGTCTGGAGCTTCGCCTCCGTGGAAGTTCTGCTTCAGAAGAGCATGAGGTGATCTGTGTGGTACAGTCTTATGCTGTATTTTCCCTCCCAACGAGGTGTGTGCATTGAGGCTGGTGTGTCTGTTTCTGGATGTTTAGCTTGACCTTGAGCCTCTGGGCTCTGATATCGTTTATGAGTGTCTTCTGTGTTTCTAACCAGGTGCGAGGGCTTCTCGAGGGGTATCTTGACCCAGAGTTGTGGCCGAATATTATCAGCAGACTGACTCCTGTTCTTGCGAATGTGTGGTGCATTGTCTGAGTCTCCAGCATCTCCCCTAGTTGGGACATGCGGCCTCTGGCTCAGGCCTTGACCTGAAAAAATAGCTGACTATATTCGTAAGTAAGGAACGGAACAACTGGGAACTTACAAGTGGAAAATTACAACTGGGAACTTACAACTGGGACGGAACAACTGGGACGGAACAACTGGGAACTTACAACTGGGAACTTACAACTGGAACGGAACAACTGGGAACTTACGACTGGGAACTTACAACTGGGTAATTACAACTGGGACGGAACAACTGGGAACTTACAACTGGAACGGAACAACTGGGAACTTACAACTGAGAACTTACAACTGGGAACTTACAACTGGAACGGAACAACTAGGAACTTAAAACTGGAACGGAACAACTGGGAACTTACAACTGGGACGGAACAACTAGGAACTTACAACTGGAACGGAACAACTGGGAACTTACAACTGGGACGGAACAACTGGGAACTTACGACTGGGACGGAACAACTGGGAACTTACGACTGGGAACTTACAACTGGAACGGAACAACACCCCCAGATACTTATATTCCCTTAACAGTGTCCACGGGAACCCCCTGGATGGAAACAGGGGTCACAGGTGTTTTCGCCCTCCTCAGATCCACTATGAGCTCCTTTGTCTTCGTCACAATGAGCTGCATATGGTTCAGCTCACTCCAAGTGACAAAGTTGCCCACAACAGTCCTATATTCACTATCATCCCCCTTTTTTCTTTTGGCAAATACATTCTTACATATCATTCTTACATATCGTCTGACACAGTTACAGCTTTACCCTTGCGTGGTGAAGCACCTAGCAATCTTCACAGCTGCGGTCCACCGGTATGAAGACGAATGTCCTAATTTTAAGATTTTACCTCTTAATAGAGACCCTCGCCAGGTTAATAGTAGGGGAACGTGACTAAGAAACGTTACATTTGATATGTATTTAGGTACTATAGGCTTCCTAAATCTAACAGTGATGTTAACCACAGTTAACATAGTTTATTGCTATTGCCATTTCACTTTAACAACATAACTTCATTTTTAAAGAAAACCTAACCTTACTTTAATTTTAAAACACAGTTTTTGTCATTGATCAGCTAAAGCAAGTTTAAAACCTCAAGTTCTAAGCTCTCCACACTTCATGACCGTTTTTTCTTCTCCTTGTCTCTCTAAAACAGCCCAGGCTCCTTTACTGCAGAATAAACATGAATGTTCCTGTGCTGGACAGGTTTTTTAGCCAGCAGGCCCTGGGAGTGCTACTGGGCCTCCTAAACCAGGAACTGAGACACGGATGGGGTGCCACGATTGGGACCCTGGTGTTTCTCTTCTGGCTGGCAAGTGGGGCATCATACAGGGTGGTCTCCAGAGTGTTTGCAATGCCTCGATCCACTGTGAATGGATGGAGGTGGCGAATGGCCACCACCTCCTCAGTGGTGGCCATTCGCCACAAAGTCATCCACCTACCAAAGACCCAGGATGAGTTAGGAGTTAATATGTAAAAAAAATGTTGGTCTTTGTTAGAACTCTAGCAGCATTCTGAACAAGCTGTAGTTGCCTTAGAGTTTTTTTTGGGGAGACCTGTAAGGAGACCATTGCAGTAATCAAGCTTGCTAGTGATAAAGGCATGTACAAGTTTTTGTAAGTCTTCGGTAGACATGAGCCCTCTAAGTCTTGCTACGTTTTAAAGGTGATAATATGCAGATTTTGTAACTGATTTGATCTGACTGTCGAAATGTAAATCTGAATCCATGATAACCCCTAGATTTCTGGCTTTGATTGAGGTTTTTAGGGACAGAGAGTGAAGGTGTTGGGTAACTTTAAGCCTTTCGGTTTTAG
Source organism: Micromesistius poutassou (assembly GCF_964030765.1). Taxonomy (NCBI): domain Eukaryota; kingdom Metazoa; phylum Chordata; class Actinopteri; order Gadiformes; family Gadidae; genus Micromesistius; species Micromesistius poutassou. The sequence goes on from NC_140271.1 coordinate 25,170,205, forward strand.
CACCAAATACAATTATCTTGGTTTTGTCCTCATTTAGTTGAAGGAAATTTCGGCACATCCAGTCTTTGACTTGCTCAATGCACTGGCACAATAGATCTATTGGCTGATAGTCATTTGGTGATAGCGATACATAGATTTGCGTGTCATCAGCATAGCAGTGATGGTCAATATTGTTATTTTCCATGATTTGCCCTAGTGGGAGCATGTAGATGTTGAATAGAGAGGGTCCTAAGATCGAACCTTGTGGGACTCCACGTCACGTTTGTTGATTCTGAAACAAAGTAGTTCCTATTTTGTAGGTAGGACCTAAACCAATTTAAGACTGTGCCTGAAATCCCCACCCAGTTTTCTAATCTGTCCAAAAGTATTGTATGGTCTACAGTGTTGAATGCAGCACTGAGGTCTAGTAGCATTAGTATTGAGATTTTGCCAGAGTGTGTTAAGACGGATGTCGTTTACAACTTTAATAAGGGCGGTCTCGGTGCTGTGAAGGGGTTGGAATCCGGATTGGAAGGTGTCATAGCAACCAGTTGATGTTGGTCTGTAGTTAATAATAGAGGCATCTAGGCTCCGCTTTTTTTGATAACTGCAGTTAGTAGCCGTTCTACAGTGAATTGCGCCCTGTGCGAGACCCCCTCCGTGCCCCCCCCCCCCCCCGATAAGTTGTTGACCGGGGGGGGGGGGGGGGGGGGGGGGGGGGGGGGCAGGGGCGCGTGTTTACGGGCTAGCGGAGTTCTTGACAGGGGGGTGGGCGATTACGGGCTGGCGGAGTTGTTGGTGGGGGGGCGTTTACGGGCTAGCGGAGTTCTTGACGGGGGGGGGGTGGGAGGGGCGATTACGGGCTGGTAGAGTTGTTGGCGGGGGGGGCGATTACGGGCTGGCGGAGTTGTTGACGGGGGGGGGGGGGGTATGATCGATATTGATTTGGGCTACCTTGGGCTGCGATGGATCCAGCCGTTGGATCCTCCAAACGGAGGAAAAGATGGCTGCATCAGAGCCCATCTATGGAGAGCCTTGGCACTCTCTATTGAGCCCCATTGTATCGAATTTGGTCGCAGTTCCATTAGAATTCCACTGGGGGTGATCACATGAGTGCAGATTGAATGGGGGTCTATGGGGCTAAATGTATCTCTTTCACCTGCTTGTCGTTGAAATATTGCAGATAGTATTGTAGATTCCACAAGTTCAATATAGATTATAGTTAAAAAGTCGAATGAATGAGTACTTATGTCCTTTCGATTTCTTACAGTTTGGGTTGTTGTTGGCCGTACACGCTAGCATGCTAATGCTAATGAATGCTGATTGGTCAGGGACAGACTTGTGACTGATTACGACCAGAGACCCCTCTTGATGGCATCTGAAGCTGAAGCAGAATCAGAAACATTATCGTAAGGAGGACTTTCCGTCAAAGTTAATTGTTATATATTATATGTATATAGATAATGTAACATATTTCAGCCATAATATTCTCCCATAGCCACAATACTGAGTAAACATAACATAAGCAGGCACAACCAGCTGATCATACATAGATGAAGGGGGCGGGCTTTTAAAGCCACAGAACACGCCCACCTCTACCTGCCTATTTAACTCGGACTCCGCCATTTTAGAATCAGAATCTCTTGGGCGGCGTATCGATTAGATGTAAAGCTTAGAGACGCTCCACGCGTGTTATATACGATCCCTCTCTTTTTGTTTCATAGACGATAGACAATAGACCAATAACCTTAACCAAATAAAGTGAGTTAAAAGCGATCCTGTCTCGGCGGCCTTTCCTGGACTAAAATATCATAACAAATTGGTGACCCTGACGTGATTTCTCCAAGGAAGGCGGACCCGGACTGACCGAGCCGATCGAACATGAGGATCTGATTATTCCTGCCACGGGCCCATAAAATAAAGGTAAGCAGAGCCTATTGTCGAAAAGACTAAATCTGTATAGATTAGTTATAGGAACTTTAGGTGGCAGAGGTAATCAGCATTCGTTTTCGTGAAAGCTCCGTTATTCCGGTTGTAACATATTTCAGCCATAATATTCTCCCATAGCCACAATACTGAGTAAACATAACATAAGCAGGCACAACCAGCTGATCATACATAGATGAAGAGGGCGGGCTTTTAAGGCCACAGAACACGCCCACCTCTACCTGCCTATTTAACTCGGACTCCGCCATTTTAGAATCAGAATCTCTTGGGCGGCGTATCGATTAGATGTAAAGCTTAGAGACGCTCCACGCGTGTTATATACGATCCCTCTCCTTTTGTTTCATAGACTATAGACAATAGACCAATAACCTTAACCAAATAAAGTGAGTTAAAAGCGATCCTGTCTCGGCGGCCTTTCCTGGACTAAAATATCATAACAATTGGTGACCCTGACGTGATTTCTCCAAGGAAGGCGGACCTGGACTGACCGAGCCGATCGAACACGAGGATCTGATTATTCCTGCCACGGGCCCATAAAATAAAAGGTAAGCAGAGCCTATTGTCGAAAAGACTAAATCTGTATAGATTACTTATAGGAACTTTAGGTGGCAGAGATAATCAGCATTCGTTTTCGTGAAAGCTCCGTTATTCCGGTCCATAGTCATTACAGTTAAGCCGAAGTAAAGATGAACGATCGCTGATAACTCCAATTGAGAATTAATTATAAACAATGATTTAGTCGCCATTATAAGACTAAACCGAGGAAACGAAGGGCTCTAATGTGATACCCGACGGGGTTTTAGAGGTGATCTGTTATAAAGGGTTTGTTAAGTTTTCGACGTGTCCACGTTTTGACCGGGACATATTACAGATGAGCTATGTTATCCAAGTTGTATTAAACAGTTCGCTGAGACCTCGAGAAGCTGGAAAGAGTGTTCAGAGCATTGTCGAGTCGGCAATACCGTGGTGTTATTAGACCCAGAAGGCTAGAAATGGAGTCCACACGTGGTGGTGTCTCTAGGTCCCAGGGGATTGAGCCAACCTTTATGAATCACAGTGCTTGTTGTGTCGGTGGCCATGTGCAAACGCATGTTTCTTTTTTAATGGCGATTATGGTCGAACACATGGTGAAAGTATGGTTTAAACATTGGGGGATGGGAGACATTGTCGCGAAGACTGCCTATCACACCTAGAGGAGCTTCAAAGGGTAGATCACCATCTGGTTAACAAAGAGAACACCCCCCCTCTCGACCCCTCCCTCCCCCTACAATCTCCCCCCACCCCCCCCCCCTCTTTCCAGCTCGACCTCTCCCTCCCCCTACAATCTCCCCCCACCCCCCCCCCCCCCTAGGAGGGGAAGGAGGAACCTTAGGAACCGGTTCCTAATGTCCGGTTCCGGAATTGTTAAGAAGCTGTTTGAATTTTCGGAACCGGTTCCTAAATGTCCACACTAGTTTGTTTGTTTTACTCCGCTCGCACTAGTTTATGCTCGAAGCGGTGTCGAGAAGGCGGAGTCGAGCGTAACATCACTAGTATAGGCTATCGTGTCGTCAGACTGTGTGGGAAAGGAAGTGAAAAACGACGACCAGGAGTGCTACCAGGCAGCAGCCATTTATTCAGCGTGCAGGTAGGTGACATGAACATAAAAGTGCTCTCTAAGGGACATAGTGAACAACCTTTAACATTTGCTGTGCTTAAATGACTTTCTTTGCATTACAGTATGTCAGACCCAAGGCAACATGTACTTTTGAGTACACACAGAAAAGCACTGCTCAAAATAACCCATTAAAAAAATGTCCTACTTTTTAAAGACAGAGCTCCCTTCAGATTAACTCTTTGATGCACAACATATGCACACCCCTTCTAATGCACAACATGGGTCTAAAATTACCTATATATAAAACAAAACAATTTAAAATGTAAGAACATTTAACTAACTTAAAAGTATAGTTAACCCAAAATTCAAATTTCACTCATTATCTACTCACCCTCATGTGGACTAAGGGCTGGGAGAAGTTTCAGAGTCCTCCGTGTCTAGTCCTTTGGATTGCCTTTGGCATCGCTTTGTTGTTTACAAGGTACCAGTGTCCCTTCTCCTTTTGTGAGTGCGTCAATGTTATGTGCCCGATTTCCTTGCTTTCGAAGGAGATCCAGCTGTTCTCTCCTTTCTTTAGACTTCTTTGCATACATCATTGCACTAGCAACTTCCCTTTTATCACCATGTTTACGTTCTAGATGGCGTGCAATCTTTGTATGTGGTTCTTCGCAGTATATACAGTAGTTTCTCTTTTGGTGATATTTCTTGCACCCATCTTTTTTTGGAACATCAGCTACCACCAGCGAAGTACTCTTCTTAACTGAGATAGACATTTTTTCACATCTTGAGTAAGTCTTTCTAATTTTCTTCCTTTTGCTAGGTACAGAGTCATCTGATTCACTCTCTACTGGATAAGTTGTGCCTCGTTTTTGACTCTTCTTGTATGTCTTTTTGTATGCTTCTTTGGAATGCACACTGTGTTTCTGTCTACCGGTACTTCGTTCTGATTCTTCCGAACTGGCCTCCGATGACGCTGGGACATAATCATCATCACTGCTGGAAACAGTGGAAAGTGACCTATCTGAGCTGTAGCCCAGCATTTCTTTGGTAAGCTACAATAGAACAGAGACATTTTACATGAGAATCAAAAGGGATGCAACTTCATAACACAATTATCTTCTCTAAAAATGTACATAACAGATTAATCTGTTTAACTGATTATTCAGGGCCAATGCATACAACATTGACTACTGTGCTTGCCACTTAAGCATGTACAACCCAAGCTTTACTTACAAATACACTGTCTGTTCTCATCAAGGGTGGAACCTCTATTTCATCTTCCATCTGCAAAAAACATAAAGGGAAATTAGTAAAATTTAAATTTAAGCATTTAGAAAATATTTAGCTAAGCTATAAGCTAAAGCTATAAGCTTGAAATATAGACTGATTTAATTTTTTTCATGACAATTTCGCATTTCGGGGCTTCAATACAAGACAGACATTACATACTAGCAGCATGGAGGTATTTGGATGTTTTTTGGTGTGTCTTTTTGTTACGAAGACAGTTGGTATCCATTTGCAACCGTCATATGGACATGCACTGCTACGCCGAGACCCCCTGTAACTCAGAGAAGCCACGGAGGACTCTGAAACTTCTCCCAGCCCTTAGTCCACATGAGGGGGAGGAGATAAGGAGGAAGTTTCATTTTTGGGTGAACTATTCTTTTAAGTCTGTAGGATAACTTGTGGAACAACAGATCAACTTAATCAATTGTGTAGCTCTGCAACATCTGAGCCTCACTATGACTGTAACTGATGAAAAACCAAATCAAGTTGTTACAACTATGCTCATAATCAGTATAATCAGATAGTTAGTTTCCGATGTTGAAACTAGATGCAAGAATGAGGTGGAAAACGGATTGGGAGCTGAAGGCAAAGACCTGGGGTCTCATTTATAACCGTTGCGTACGCACAAAACGGGGCTGAAAGTGGCGTACATGACTTTTCACACCAAGGTTGTGATCTATAAAAAACAGACTTGACGGGAGAATGTGCGCAGCTCTAAGCAAACTCTGACCCATGTGTACGCATGGTTTGGAGGAAAAGGGGAATTGGCGACACAGACGGTGTGGTGGTGAACTGAAGTCAGACTCAGGAAATGATGATTGAGAAGAACGATTATGTTTTTATTATCGGCCGTCACACATTTAATTTCAACCCGTATGCGTTAGATCCATGTTGCCACGGTGATTTAATTCAACAGCGCCCTTATTTTGCATCAGACTGGTGTTTCAGAACCATCTTCTTAGAATCTAACTTAAAATTCAAAATCAAAATTCCTTCTCTATATTTAATCACCACCGTCTCTCCGTCATATTGTCCACTCCCAGAGCGCAGGAGGAGGAGAGGAGGCGCGGCTGCATGGAATAAATACATGGTGTAAATAACTGTTCCTATGATACTGTGTGAACATATGATCGAGAATCAATTAAATCTCAAACCCTGGGGAAAAAAATCCAGTAATCGTTCCCATAATTGTTACATTCTGTTTTCGTGTTATCAAGAGAAGTGTCATGTTTGATCATTCCTCAGAATGTAACTGATTCCGCTAATTATTCAAAGTTTTATCGATCAGTCTAATTACTGTAAATGTATGAATACAGCGGTGAGCCCCGTGCGTAATGCTGCACCACGGCACCGCTGGAGGAGAAAGGAGGGAGAGGGAGACCATGATGAATGGTTAATAACTCGTTTCAGATTAGAACTGTTATTGTTGTAACTATGTGCCGAACCGGGTCCAGCATGTGAGAGGGCAGCGCAACAAAACAACACCACGTGCGCTCTGAGCCGCTGACGCCGTTAACAGCTGCAGAAACACGTCACGTCGCCACTTTCACACCTGCAGCTAATTCACAACACCGACAGAACAAGAGCACGTCAGGCTCATTGACATGCAGATCACATTCATGTGGTGGTTTGCATTGACCATCTACGGTTAAAACAGGGCGTGTACAGGGCGGAACGTGAAGCGGATTCAGCTGCGCACACTTGTAGGAACTCTGTGATTTATAAAGGGAAGTTTGCTTGCATGTGTGCGTACGCAGGGTTTTATAAGTCTGAATATTTACTGGCGCACGCAAAACCTGGCTTTTGGGCGTACGTACACTTTTAGTAACAATCCCACGCAGTTTTATAAATGAGACCCCAGATGTCCTGTGATTTATACCATTTGAAATATATTTGCATGTAATATACATTATATCAGGGATGCAAACGGGTCAGGACCAAAAAAGAGAGGAATTGTCTGGCGCGCGCAAGTATTGAGTGCATATAGATGGACATAGTTTTCAGAAGGTCCATGTCTTTATTTATTCAGTTTATTCTAATAGTAATAATTATGACTAACATTCAGTGAAGACCTAAAATGCAGTATCTCCAAAACTGATATATTGCAAAGGATTTTTTAAAGTATTTTTTTAAAGTATTAAAAAATATTTTTTCATCTATTTTTTTAAAGTATTTTAAAGGTGAAGTATGAGATTTAGAACAATTTTATAACAGAAAACAACTTTTGCTATGTAAATATAGCGGAGTCATGGAACCCTGAGCAGAGAAAGAAGTCACACTTCCTCTGTTTTGGTCTGGCTGTTGATGCAGGCAAGTCCCTCTTCCCATATTAAAGCTTAACAGTACACTAAAATATATTTCTGAAAACATCGTAAGCAATAAACAGGCTGAAGTAACAAGATTCTGAGTCGTATTTGATCAAAACTACTTAATTTGCCAGTTTGATCAGAGTTTGATGAGCAGTATGAGATCAAATAAATGCAGTGTTTCCAAAGTCAAAGAGTAGTCGTGTGAAATAATCAAGGGTTATTGATTAAAATAATTGTGAATATGGTTTTTGCCATAATTGAGCAGCCCCACGAGGTCAAAAAAATTAAACTAAAGAAAACCCTCTCCCTTCCACAATAGAAAACTAAGGAATGGCAAATAAGACATTTTCATGTCTTTAATAGTTACTCCCTGTACATCGTAATGTAGTTTAATATTCATTTGCAGTGCCCATAGTGGGTATAAATGCTTTTTACCGTATACTATACTGAGTGGAGCGGCTTTTAGTTTGATTCAAATGTAGGTTCTTTGCTGTGTGTCATAACTGGTTTTGAAAACACAAACACATCAGATTCCTCTCCTTCAGCTCAGACTGCTGCAGTGTTTTGACCCTTTGCAATGCTTGCAAAGATGCCACAAAAGGTGACTTAAAAGAAGTCTGCATAAATTTTAAAGTGTGAGTGACACTGGAAGTGAAGCAATGAACGTTTACTAATGAGACACAATATCCCTGTCATTATGTGCCTCTGTTGGCCACTCTAATGTACATTATAAAAAGGTGTCATAGAACTAACCGCTGTGTTGAGGCTACTGTGAAATAACAAGGTCCTCTCTCTCTCATCTTTTTGTGTGAGCCTTCTCGTAGCGCCTCTCACACACATCATGATGTGCTTTGAGTTTCTGAAGGCGATGTAAGAAACGACTTTGAGCCTGCAAAACACAGAAAACTACGTTTTAAAATGTTCATCACTGTTAAGCCAAATTATTTTTTGGACATTTATGCTTTATTAGACAGGACCAGAGCATAGGACCAGGCAGAGCAGAGAGACAGACGCCAGCAGACAGCTGCTGAAAGCCAGGGAATGCATGTATGGTTCCATCTTTCATTATGCTGTTTCAAAACCAAAACAGAAATCATGCATTTTATGGTTGTTTTTCTGTTTTAAAATAAAAACAGAAGGACATGAAAATGAGGTTTTTGATTTTTTTTGTGTTGTTATTGTGATATCTGGATAAATTCAGGGGGATACTTGATATTCTTCTGGAGGTGCAGGTGCTTTACTTACAGCCTACATGCAGAGCAGGAAAGCCTGACCATAGATCTGCCTGCAGGCCGCCTGTTGCCCACAATCACACCAGGAGACGAGTCACTCAGACCGGGCAGGAGTCGGCACTGTCGCCGAGGAGCCCCCGCTCAGAGGTGAAGTTGAGTTGTGGAGAGCAGTAGCATGGAGCCACTAAGACGACAGGCCACCTCCCAGCTGACTCAGGAGCCAGAGTACAGCGTTGTGTTGTAGATTTTTCTCAGCTGGCTGAAGATATTTTACTGTGTGGCTCAGCCGTTAGACAACATTACTAACCTCGGAGGCTGAAGGGACATGTCTGAAGATGTATTAAATGAATGGAAAAAACGATGTAGCCTAACATCCAGGATAATCCCATGGCAAAATCTAGACAGCTCGGGATGGGTATGAATAATAATAAAAACTCCTCAGGCAGTGATTAGTGAGCTCTGGCTCAGCTGATCGGCGCTCAGATGAAGGTTAGATCTTTACAAAATATTTAACTATTTTATACAAAGTGCAACTTGTAAAAACAACGCGTTGTTATATTTGTTTGCCGTCTGATCTTCTTTCACAGGAACTGCGCTGCATAACTGGCAGATAGTGTCAGTCCTCTAACATGGAAGCCTGATAGCATTAACTGGTCAAAGTTCTTGTTATCAGTTACAATTAAATGGTGAATCATGTGCATCCCCATTAGTAACTTTGTCCAACAGCTGAGCCACAGAGTAAACTAACTTCAGCCCACTGAGAAAAATCAGCAACAACACCAGTCCATCCTCTGGCTCCTGAGTCAGCTGGGGGGCAGCCTCTTGTCTCAGCAGCTCCATGCTGCTGCTCTCCACGACTCAACTCCACCTGGGAGTAGCAGGCAGTCTGCAGGTGGATCTCCAGTCAGGCTTTCCTGCTCTGCATGTGACCAAAAGTAAAGCACCTGCACATCCACAAGAATACAAGTATTCCCCTGCATTTATCCAGATATCACAATAATACAAAAAAAATCAGAAACTTCATTTTCACATTCTTCTGTTTTCATTTTGTTCAACATCAGGTTCAGTGGTCACACTGCTGTCAGAAAATCAAAGGTTGTTTTTCTGATTCTGTTTTGAAATGGAAAAACAAAAGAACAAATGGTACGCAGATTCTGGGGAACTGTGAGAATAATTAATTAATTAAAGACAAGAGTGAAGCATGTGGGGGAGGCCTCAGTGGGTACGTTTACATGGACAGTTTCAAACGGTTTCAGAGAGGTTTGGTTTAAATCAATCTGTTTCAGCTTGGGTGTTTACATGCGTCGACGAAACAAACGCTTTGAATGTTCCCGCAGCCGTTGAGTGATTGCGTTACTATGGTTACAACAGTAGCCTATTGATTTATGGAAGTGCTACAGCTGTGACGAAATACATGGTTTGTTGAGCGCAGTCTTTGCTGTTATAATATTGCTCTGTATTAAACAGCAGCGTGGCATATTCCTCATTTTAGCAGGAAAAGAAGAGAGAGCGTTTGGAGTCGGAGTGCGTGTTGTGCCGAAAAACGACTGCCCAGGCAGGCAGTCTCTTTTCGGCACAACACCGGCGGCGCACCGCTTCCTCCTCCTCTCTCTGCATGAATTTTCAGACACCGAGTGGAAACAGAACTTCCGCATGACCTGTCAGTCCGTTATGAAAGTTCTTGCACAACATTTTCCCATATTAACACGGACATTTTCACTTGAGTGACAGCCAGGCAGACACAGCTCGTACGTGCTCAAGCATGCATGCGTGTCAAGTCCTGAGCATGCGCAGAACGAACACAGCGGTTTAAACAACGTTTAAACCACCCCCTTCAAACTGATTTGGGCTAATTGAAACGGTTTGAGGTGTTTACATGAAGTATTTTCAATCGGTTTGGTCTCCCAAACCTTTCTGAAACTGATTGAAACCGTCCATGTAAACGTACCCACTGATATACTGTGATACTATTGTTTTAGATTTTAGATAGATTTTATTTGTCATTCATTAAGGAACATACACCTTGTGGTGAATGCATGAAGACAATTACATTTCTGTGGCTCTGACTGATAAAAAAGAAACGGCAATAAATTGAAAAGAGGATAGTAAAATATATACATAAAAGAAATACACGAGATAATTGCACAGTGGAGCAATGTCGGGCACTGCACATCCCTGGTTTGGAAGTGGTGGGGGGGGTTAAAGGGTATTTAGCAGCCTGACAGCCTGGGGAAATTGATTTCAGTTGTTGATTTAAAGAACCCAAAGAAGACAACATATCCTACCTCTTCCTTCTGTTCAACATGTCAGCCATCCGTCACGGCAACTGCAAATAAATTAGAGAAGAGAAAAATGTTAATCAGGTTCAAGATGACCTAACAACACCTGTATGAGAATGTAAGTCATATGTTGATTTTCGTGTAACTACAGACTATAGCCATAAAATGATTTGTAGTTGTCAGACTTAAAACTAAACAGTGTGCTGCTGACAGTGAACCTGATGTTGATGAAGATGAGATGTGAGGATCTGCACTGCACTGATCCTTACATCTGTATCCAGTTACTGTTGTTACTGTGTCACAGCTAACATATTCAAGTTTGGAGCCAATTGTTCAAATTGTAATTTAAGTGTCATCTCATTAGCCTGTAACATCAGCAGAAATGTTCATTTTTGGTTGATATTGATGTTGATATTTTATTTCAGAGCCTTTATCTGCTGACATGATGCTGTACAGAGGTCATCGTGTATCCCTAAACAAAACTAAGGGTTTATGAAATGCAGCAGATATAATTACATCCAATTTCTCTACAGTTACCATCTGTGGCTTTAAGAATTATTGTTCAGTCACATAGTACACTCCCACAAACTACGTACTAAACATCATTATAATAACATATTTTTATGTCTCCCCCTCTCACCTGTGCAGTCAGAAGTGTCACCAGGGGAAGAGACACCTGAGCCTTCCTCCTGTAAACACAGAGACACAATCAGTCAAACCTCAACACAGCACATGACTCTGTATTTCAAGCTGTAGTCTTAGAATCTGGCCGTATATGGACGTAATTAACATTGTGACATGAATCTAGACATTATCTCGATGTTGTCTGGGATGTCGCATATCACAGGATTTTGAGTGAAACTTATTTTCTGGTTTATAACATGATTTTTTCAATATTCCCTGGTGTGTGAATAACTAATGAACACAACAAACATACAATCACATTACTGATAGTGATACCTACACAACATGGGTTTATCATATAAACAGGTTGGTGTTACAGCTTAGACAGACTATGAAGACATTAATTTATTGTGTTACAATATAGCTTTAATCAGATTAATACAACAGCACTGTAGCACCTTGAATGTCTTGACTCAGATGTTGTCTAAGTTAATCAGAACTATTCATGTGTTTTTTTTTTGTAAACATCGCAGTTGTCCAGACTCACCGGTGTAGCCGAGTCAGAGCACTACAGGCCGCTAATTAGTAAACATCGCAGTTGTCCAGGCTCACCTGGTGTAACGTTAGCCGACGTCAGAGCACTACAGGCCGCTAAATTAGCCGCTAATTAGCATAGATATTCAGACTAGATGCCGCCTCCTGCTACCTCTGCCTCTGTTGACTGAAGCAGACACACCTTTCCCCGACCTAAGATGGCGGCCGCATTGACGGGAACGCGGCATCTCGTCAGATCTATGGCTAATTAGCCGCTAACTGTTAGCTAATCACCGTGGTGAAGTTTGAGCACATTGACACACAGTTAGCCTTTTTACGTTGCTTTAACTTACGTGTGAAAACCGTATGCAAGTAAAATGAACAGTGCATTATTATACTGGAAGCAAAAATAACTCAACACTCACCATGTCCGAAGTTTAAACCCCCCAGCGGAGCGTGTGTGGGGCCAGGAGCATGTGTCTGAGCAGGTCTGAGCCTGACGAGAAGCAGGTGCAGGGATCAAACAGGAGCGCTTGTTTAAAGACACGGCATACACCAGAGTAGCTCCGCACGTAGTTATAAAGAGCAAAAGAGACACTGACGAGCCTAAATATTTACAAATTAATGTATAAAAATGGTAACATAAAAAAAATAAACGAATAGAGTTGTTTGCAAGCTGTAGTGATCAGTAATTATTATTATTACCTGGAATTACTTAGACACGTGATCGGAGCAGGTGGGGGAGGGGAGCGAGCGAGAGCCTTTTTTTTTTTTTTTGTGATGGTTCTTGTTAGGGCCGATTTGTTTCACACACACGTTCTACTCAGCCTGGCCATGATCGGAGCAGTTGGGGGAGGGGAATGGTTCTTGTTAGGACCGCTGTGTGTTTACTCCATGGATGTATTATAGATCTCCTTCCAACATGCAGTAGGTCAAGTTTCCCAGAATGCATTTCGTGGCAGGGTCATTATCAAAATACGGTGAAAAACATGTCCCTGCACTTTCCAGACACACAAATGCTTGAAAATGTTAAAAGATCATCCACATTAAACCAAAATTATGTAATTTAAAACCATTTTAAATGATGATGATAATTTCAGTTTATATATTTACTGTTTTGTTTTATTTTTGTGGGTTTTAATTTCCTTTCTACCTAAAAAAACACTTGTCCCACTGCCATGGTTCAACGCTATTGGACAGTGTAAAAATATTTCCTCTTTTTTGTTAAAAAAAAAAAAAAAGTGGTCAATAATGAGCAGACACTGGGCTTAATATATGAATAAAATTAAATCTAAATTGGCTGTTTAATAATACAAATATTTTTTAAAGAATTCTGTCCTTCGATTTGGTGTCATTGGTGTTACTGGTATCACAGACCATTATTTTGAAAGGTTAAGAACATGTAAGAGAACTCCCAAGGTCAGAAAGAAGAAGAAGAAAAAGAGCAATTTAAGACAATACATTGTGAGTGTCTCTTTCATGAGTAAAAAGTAAGATATTTCCAATTAAAATGTCATTTTTCAATGTGGTTCTTTTTTTTTTGTGTCATTGGTGTTACTTTGATTTGCACTATAATGAAATATTTTTATGGAGAAAAAAACAGTTTAATAAGTATAATTTATAGATTTTAAGGTGCTAACTCATGCTGGCTTTGAGCTAGCTTGGACACTATTTTGTGTAATTAGCCTTTTATAGATATTTGTCATTGGTGTTACTGTCATGGTAACACCAATGACAGAAAACTCAATACGTTTGATAGATGAAAAAAAAAAGAAAAATATTATAGTTGTCCATTATAGTTGGACATGGTCAACATGCTAATAAATAGTTCCCACTAAATTAAATTTGTGAAAACTGAATTAAATTTTTTTACTTTTTTGACTCGGAAAATCACCGTATTTTGATAATGACCCGGCAACCGAGAACGAAAAGCTGTTAATACGTCATTTTTTTTTACGTCAAGTTTTAATAGTTTTTCATTCGAGAAAGTAACCGTTTAGATCCCCAATCTGTAGTTAGTTTATCCAAATATCGCCTGTTTGGACGTTTGCTCCGACATTGTCGGAGAAGTGAAGCTCCGCCTGTGGGAGCACCTCGGAGGCAGCAAGCCTGTCTGCTGAGGTGATCACCCGGGAACCTGCGTCCTCATCCCGGGCAGAGCGCGAGCAGATTAATTTATAGGCAGGTCTTTGATTTATCACGGCTGGTTAAATTGTTTTTAGTAGATGTTGGTCTCATTGATGAAATCAACTGTGGCAGCCACATTGGTTTGTTTGAATGAGAAGTGATTGTACAGAAATCACCACATTTAGTAATAGGCTAATAAATAAACATTTTACAATGAACCTATCAGCCTACATTAAATTTTATTTTATTTTATTACACTAAGTTATATAACATGGTTATGGTACAGGGAAAATATACTTCATACTCTTCAGCATTGCCATGATCAGCAGGAGGAGATAGTTCTTGTTAGGACTGTTTCACACACACATCATGTGGGGGAAAGATAGCCTGTGGTCTATAGATGATAGGACAGAGGGGTCCTGTAAGGACCACAGTTCGGATAGTGTTATAATGGCATGGATGATAAAAACCCAGAAATCTCCCTAGAGAGCATGTATGGATACATCCAACACACTGCATTTCCATTCACACACAGATATTAAAGTGCAGTAGCCCTTATAAGCATTGAAGCTGTGTTATAAAATGGTTAAATGAGCCTGAATACTTAGCCTACTTAAAGGCATAATAGAAAGAAGGAGGACTACGTGTGACAGCCTCAGTAACATTCTCCTATCTCAACCTCTGTATTCATCCTACAGGCTGTCAGTTGGCTGTCTGCACCCAAAGCTGGTGGAGCTATAGGGCGGCCATTTTAAGATCTGACTCTCTTTTGTTCTGGGCCAGGAGGTCTGCCACATGGCCAGTTTGCTCTTGTGTTTTGTTTACTTAGTTAGCTATACATTTCAGGTTGTGTTTAGTTTAATAAATATCTTTTCCTTCCTACATTGTTGTGTGGACTCTGCTCCTTTGTTGCCAAACTTTGAGCCAGGTTAACTGTTAGGCCTATAGGAAAACTATCTTAACTATAACTATCTTATTTAAAACTTGGAACATTCAAGACCCAGATCACATCCTTCCTCATGTTAGCTGATTTCCTATTTTAAAGAGAGGGAAGTTAAGTTAAGGTACTTCTCATGAGAGCCTTTTATTGGTCTGAACAGATTTTGGACCTATCTAAAACACAGGGTTGTATGATGAAATGATAGTTGTACTCTCAGTGGTTGCCTTTATGAAGGCCACCAGCAGCTTCTCCATGTTGTTCCTCATGAGCACTCTGAAGAAGTGAAGTCTGCTTTTCTCAGCGTCACCCAGGAGAGGTCCTGAGAAACATCCTCCAGGAATTTAAAAGCACCCTTTCCACCTTTATTGATATGGAGGGGTTCTGGGTCACGCTTCCCCCTCAAAGTCCAGTATCATTTCTGTTGCTTTATAGTGTTGTGTCGTTCGCAAGTGATTTGTTCGAAGGAACAAATTATTCAAGTGAACATACTGATTAGAATCAATTCCTGACCTGATTCGTTCCTTTCTCAGTTCACTAGTTGAGCTCAGCAGCAGCGTGCAGGCCAACAGTGGAACTGCTGTGTGGTCTGTGAATCACTGAATGACCTGCGAATCTGGTGGCGGAGACTCACATTGCGAGGGAACGGTGTATGGCGAGTGAACAGTGCCAGGATTACCAGGAGAAGGATAACATCGTGTGAAATGCACGTGTGGAGATACGTACGCCGCCGCCGTGGGGAGAGGATACGCACGCCGTCGCCATAATATATATATATATATATATATATATATATATATATGACAGTCAATTACCTTAACCACAACATTGACTGGACCATGACCAAAAATAAATAAATAAATATATTTATTTATTACCTTAACCACAACATTGTCTGGACCATGACCAAAAATAAATAAATTAATTAATTTATATATATATATTTACTTATTTATTTTTGGTCATGGTCTAGACAATGTTGTGGTTAAGGTAATTGACTGTCACGCGAGAGACGGGTTCGATTCCCAGTCTATATTTTTTGTTTTCTTTTTTATTATTATTTTTTTTTCTGGTATTAATATGTCCAAATACTTGTTGATGAATAAGTTGATGACATTTTATAAAAACCGTTAGTTTTTGTGTGTCAAAAAGACCAAAACTCTTAAGTTTTAGTTCAGGCGTTCTCACGGCGACGTAGGTTAGCAGGCGTCTTTGTGGCGACGAACTCGTTCAGACGTCCGTGAGTAGACGTACATTTTGTCTTAACGTCCGTATGTACGTCGCCGTGACACCGCCGCCGGTGGACGGAACTTCCATGCAGTCGCCGCGGCGTCGCTGCTGGTCTCTCGTCTGCAGTCCCAATCAATCCCATACAAAACTCCACACGTTGTGACGGCGGCGTACGGTTAGACTGCTCCTTCGCCTCTTCCTGGTTATCCTTAGGTTTGGCACTGTTCACTCGCCATAACGGTGCATGTTCAGTGATGCGCTCACTGACAGTCGGGGCTGAGGGCTCCAGTTCACTCACTGTGCGTGTGGTTCACTGCATGTAGCCTACTGGGTGCTGAGGCCTTTCATTCACTCCGTGTCGTTCTCGAACGTACTGATTCACATTCGTGCTGCCACTCACTCACTCATTCCTCTGAACCTACTGCGCACACAGAGAACTGCTGCTGAGGACGTGATTCAGGTTTGCGCTGCCACTCACTCACTCATGATTGGCGAACCTGCACCGGACCTGCACCAGAGAACTGCTGCTGTGCTGAATGTGGCGCTGTGTCACTTACTGCCTGGCATACTGCATGCACAGAGCAGAGGACTTGATTCACCTTCAGTAACCGTACTGCTAAACTTAGCACATCTGTGTAGCATCATGTTAAGTGAATGTACTGTGCACAGAGGGCTCGCGCTCACTGTGTGGTAATATTTGCTGCTTCTCCCGCGAATGTCTGTGTACTGTACAGTACACTGTACTACACACGCCCCCTTTTTTTTCTTTTCTTTTTTGCACCGTCCCTCATTAAGTGTGGTGAATGTGTTACAGTGAATGTGAACCTCAGGGCTGAATCATGACCTAGTGACAGATTGTTTGGCTGTGTATCAGTTCAGGAAGTTGGAGAATAATGCACTTTGCAGTCAGGGCTCCATAAGCACTGACAAGCCCGGATCCTGAACCGGGCCGTCTGGGCCGTGGCCCGGGGGCCTCGAGCTCCCAGGGACCTCGTCACTTTGTGTTTTTTTTTTTTAAGTTTTGCACTTGTGGTTTTTGATACAAGCGGTGGCACAACTGAACTTCTATTTAATCTATTTTGTACTCACTATTGGATGCTATTGATTTTGTTACTTGAAAAAAAAGATAGCCTATTAATTTGCGATAAAAACGATCTCCAGTCGGGATTGCGATGGGAGGGAGGGAGGAAATGTGGTGAAATGGAGCCGATGGTAAATAAAGTGATCAGTTCGCCTGTCTCCGGTCGCCATGTGTTTGAAGCCTCGCACAGAGACTTTTTTTTTTTTTTATTAGTGTCGGAGGTGGAGGATTCAGTGTCCAGTAGAGCGACAGGTCAGTGTAGAGACAGAGGAGGCTCCAGCAGCATCATGTCTGCTGCTGTGAGGAGCAGAGTGGAGTCAGAGCGACCTGATAACAGACGGTCAGTAGCTAAGTGGACGAGAAAACTCAGACTCTGAAGACACTGAGCTGCTCGTGTCGTTTATTCTGCGGTAACACATCTCATATGTTGGTTCATCATCTACGCCGTGAAGAACATGCGCTAACGCTCCTGTAGATGTGTGCGTCTGTCAGCACTGTGCGCACGCACACACACAGCATCAGAACGGTGAAGTGAAACAATAACTTGCAGATGATGTGAGTTGACGTGAACTGTGACCCAGAGCAATAAGACTTTAAAGGACAATTCCAGTCAAATTCAACCTGGGGCTCTATAGTTTCCTAGTATTTCAGCTCTAACAGAATGAATGTTTAGATTTTATTTTTAATGTCTCCTGGTCTGCAGTAGTTCTGTTTGTCACTACATCACCACAGCAGCGTAGAATGGGAGAACCAACATGTGGTGAAGGTCTTGTGATTAATTTATCTATATGACAATATGTGATCTTTTCCTATAATATGCTGTAGCCAGTCAGTGTGATTCCTGTATACAGGAGTTTCAAACAACTACTAGGCCCACACATGGTGCACTAGTAAACTAGTCTGTTGTATTGGTGCACGTACAAATATGTGTGCTCCATGGATGATCATGTGTGTGTGCACACATGCGCTTGCATGCGTGAGGGCCTCCTAGAGTCTAGCCCATGGGCCTTTGTATTCTTAATCCAGCCTTGAGCACTGAGTGATTCAGTGAACAAATTCTTTGAACGACTCATTTTAATGAACTGATTCTAGTGGGCCAGTACAGTCAAAAGAACTGCCGATCCCATCACTATAGTGTGAGGTTGTTCACTGAGCACCATTCTGCCCAGTCTCATCCCACCACAAGATGGGCCTGACAATGGTTGTGTTGTCCGTTAACTTTATGATGGTGTTGGGCAAGTAGGCTGGTGAGCAGTCATTAGTGTAGGCCTACAGAGAGTAGTCCTGCCTCTGTAGTTTATGTGCTTGTTACAGCCACCGCTGTTTGTTTGTGTGTAACCAATGTTTTCAGTGGTATGCTAATCAGGCGGTTCCCTACTGGGGAACTGGCCTGGCTAGCCCCGCCCATTTCCTGGTGGCCGCCCATTGGAGCAGCATTCCTGCACCTCCCTCATTCCCGGTACCAGGGATACGGATTGGCTCAGCGCTCCACCGGTTCCTCCAATCCAGGAGCTACCAGCAAGACGCTCCCCCTTCAACTAGGCTGCAGGGCTGCTGCTCAGGGCAGCTCTCATTCAGATGATCAGCTTGCCTCGTTGCCACATCTTGTGATTGGGTTGACTGAACAAGATTGTGTTAGCCGTGCTATTTCTCAATAGACTGTCTTTGTGTTGTGTTGTGACCTCCGTTCAGGAACTGGGCTAGGATTTACTTTTGCTGCTGATTATGTTTGCACACCTGTAGTCAATTTGTGTTAGCCTCACTAGGTTTAGGGGTGCTGTGCTCTTTGTGTTTGGTTTTCAGTAACAAGAGGGATTTTTGTTTCAGGCTTTTGTTTTACTTGTTAGTCCTGAATCTGGGTTTTGGTTATATTGTTTTTGATGATTTACACAGCACCCACTTGCCTGTTCCTGACTATTGAAATCCTTGGTTAAACTCGTTTCGAATAAATAACCCTAATTTACCAAAAAAACAACTGGTTTATGTTGCTTCCCTTTCCCCTTTCGAGCCGGGTTGTAACATAAATGGGGGCTCGTCCGGGATAACTATCCGTTAAAGGATTGATCCCATACCTGGGGTTGTTGTTTGACTCAGAGATTGCTTGATGGGGTGCAGCTGGTTGGTTAGGCACCATGGCTGAGGAGTTTGATTTAGATAACCTTTTAGCCAACCCTTCCCTTACTCAATTAGACAGGTGTCGTAAGGATGAGTTGGTCCAAATTGCCAATCACTTCAGGATTCCATTTCCTAAACAGATACTCAAAAGGGACCTTAAAGCCTTAATTGTTGGTGATCTGGTGGAACAGGGAGTTATTGTGTTGCCAGTGCGAGATGAGCTCCCTGTGCTGGCCGACGGCGCCCTAACGGAAGCTGGGGGTAGCCAAAACCTTGAGGCCCAATTAGCCTCCGGGGTGGAAAGCGAGGTAGGTGGACGGGTACCAAAAACTCCGTACACGCTGCCCCGCTATGATCCATCCCCTGCCAGCCCTGGCTCCAGAGACGAGGCCCGGGTGAAAGTCCGCCTTGCCCGTCTCAGGCTGGAGTCCCAGGAAAAGGCACAGGACCGGCAAGCACAGTTAAAGTTCCAGCTGGAGGTACGAAAGCTGGAGATAGAAGCTGAGACAGCCGTGAGGCTGCGACAGCTGGAGCTTGATGCTAAGAGGGATGTGCCCGTACAAAATGTATTCACTGGCACAGGTATGTCTTCCTCTCCCACCAGTCCACCTCGGGCTATCACATTTGATATTAGTAAACACATTGCTTTGGTACCCATGTTTCGAGAACCTGAAGTTGATTCATACTTTGGAGTATTTGAACGTCTCGCTACTGCTTTACAGTGGCCAGCTGAGGCATGGTCTCTCCTGCTTCAGTGCAAAATTCACGGGAAAGCCCAAGACGCTGTTGCTGCACTCCCTTTACAGGACAGCTTAGATTATGTCTCAGTTAAAGCTGCCATACTGCGTGCATATGAGCTGGTCCCTGAAGCCTATCGACAAAAATTCAGAAATCACAAGAAAACCCAGAGCCAGTCCCATGTTGAGTTCGCCAGGGAAAAGGGAACCCTGTTTGATAAGTGGAGTTCAACCTGTAAAGCCGATGATTTCAATTCGTTGCGTGAGTTAATCCTGATGGAGGATTTTAAGAAGTGCTTGCCGGACCGTATTGTGGTATATTTGAATGAACAAAAAGTAAATTCACTCTCGGCTGCAGCCGTATTGGCCGATGAGTATGTGCTGACTCACAAGACTGTTTTCCCATCAGTCTCCGTTGAGAAGCCCCAATATAATCCAGCTTCGTCAGCAGGTTTGCCTAAATTTCCGCCTCCAAAGAGGGAAGAGCGGGAGTGTTTCTATTGCCATAAGCCGGGGCATCTTATCGCTAACTGTTTGACTCGTAAACGAAAGGAGCAGTCTTCCCATGGTTCATCGCCTAAGGGAGTTGGGTTAATCGAGGTTGAGTCTTGCACAAACACTGAACTTGGCCACCATGAAAGTTTTGATGCCTGTTTCAAACCGTTTGTTTTTGACTGCTTTGTGTCATTAACCGGTGAGCCTGCTGATCAGCACTCTGTGCGCGTGCTGAGAGACACAGCCTGCTCCCAGTCTGTGATCCTCGCTTCAGCCTTGCCGTTCACTGAGCAGTCTGCGTGCGGTTATGGTTCTATATTACGGGGCATTGAGATGGGTTACATGCCTAAGGCGGTACATCGTATCCATATCCAGTCAAAATTAGTTTCCGGGTTTTTTCCTGTAGCCATTTCTTCGGCGTTGCCAATTCAAGGTATTGTACTGTTAATGGGTAACGACATTGCCGGGGGTAAAGTGACCCCCACACTGGAAGTGTTGGATTCCGTTCAGTGCGTGGAGTCACTACAGGTAACCCAGCCACATCCTAATCCATTTCCTGTTTGCGTAGTTACCCGTGCCCAAGCGCGTAAAAATGAAGGTGACGTCTCATTGTCGGATAGTGTGCTCATGTCAGTTTTTTCTGGAGACACAGAGCTGGAGGAAGGGGCTGGGAAAGAGACTGAGATCAGCCCAGACAATGCACCCCCGGTTACCCGTGGCCGCCTGTGCGCTGCGCAGAGGGCTGATCCAACACTAAAGACCTGCTTCTCCAATGTGGTGAGTGCCGACAAAGCAAACAGTGAAAAAGTAGCCTACTTAGTTGATAAAGAGGTCTTGGTGCGTAAATGGACCCCTTCTGTAGCTGTTGACTCTGATTGGAATGCCACTTACCAGGTAGTGGTTCCTGCCATGTACCGACAGCTTGTTCTCTCTGTAGCACATGAGAGCAAGTGGGCAGGACATTTAGGGGTAGCAAAAACTTATCAACTTATCCTCAGACATTTCTTTTGGCCAGGCCTGAAATCTGACGTTGTTAAGTACTGCCGCTGTTGTCATGTTTGCCAGATCGCGGGTAAACCAAACCAAGTCATCCCCCCCGCACCATTACACCCGATACCCGCGATAGGAGAGCCGTTCGAGCGTGTAATCATTGATTGTGTTGGGCCTTTACCCCGAACTAAAAGTGGAAATGAATATTTGCTTACCATCATGTGCGCTGCCACCCGCTTTCCTGAAGCTATTCCCCTGCGTAAAATAACAGCCAGTGCTGTGGTGAAGGCGTTGACAAAGTTATTTTCCACCTTCGGTCTCCCTCGTGTAATCCAGACTGATCAAGGCTCAAATTTCCAGTCCAGGCTTTTCAATGAGGTGCTTGAAACCTTGAATGTGCGACACGTTGTGTCCAGTGCATACCACCCCGAAACTCAGGGTGCCTTGGAACGATGGCACCAGACATTAAAATCCATGCTACGAAAGTATTGCTTGGAAACAGAGAAGGGCTGGGATGAGGGAATCCCATTTGTGGTGTTTGCTGCTCGTGAGGCTGTCCAGGAGTCATTAGGATTTAGTCCCGCGGAGCTCGTTTTTGGCCACACGCCCCGCGGTCCCCTTAAAACTCTACATGACAAGTTTGTGATGTCCGGCACGGCTCCTGAGAAAAATGTGTTGGACTTTGTTAGTCAGTTTCGTGAGCGTTTGCACCATGTCAATGCCTTAGCCAAAGAGTCCCTCTCAACCTCTCAGACAGTAATGAAACGCCACTACGATCGCTCTGCTGTTCCCCGGCGCTTCAAAGTGGGTGATAAGGTCTTAGCATTGCTGCCTGTTCCTGACTATTGAAATCCTTGGTTAAACTCGTTTCGAATAAATAACCCTAATTTACCAAAAAAACAACTGGTTTATGTTGCTTCCCTTTCCCCTTTCGAGCCGGGTTGTAACATAAATGGGGGTTGTAACAGTGCTGCAGCCCTTTCCACACCCTCCATGGATGATCATGTGTGAGGTGATCCTCAATTTATTTTCTTGTTTGCCTCCTTTTCTTCCTTGATTCCCCTCTTTAGTTCAGCTCTAGCAGAGCTGTAGGCTACTGTGATTTGTTCCCTGATCTGAAGGTGGTGTTGCGGCTTTTGTGGAGCTTCCGGACCTCGCTCATCATCCAGACTTTCTGGTTGGAAAATTTACAGACGCACTTGTGGAGAGCACTGAGCACTGTCTGCACAGCATGTAAAACAACACAGCTGTATATTCCTCCAGGTCTCCCTGCATAAACAGGTCCCATCAGTGTTTTTGAAACATCTTGTAGTTAAGTTGTAATAGCCTAGTTGTTGTGGTTGTTCTTCTGTGGAGAGTCTGACTGGCTGAGTAAGGCAAGAGAAACAGTAGCCTGCATGCTGGATGTTATACACAGTCTAAGATATAGGCATGTTGCACAGTTTACATGCTGGTAAAAAAACTGTGGAGAACAGTTTTTAGACATGGTTGATTAAAGTCTCCTGCTATGATGTGTGCACTGTCCGGGTGAGTTCTCTGCTGTTTGTTTACAATGGCTAGTAGCCTAGTCAAGGCCAATGCTAATATTAGCATTAGCGGTTTGAACAGCATGACAGTTCCAACACTGAACTCTCGGGGAAAAAAGAAAGGCCTGCATGACATAGAGAGGGATTCAAGATGAGGTTGGGCAATGTTGGGCAACAATCCTGCTGTACACCGGTTGTTGTGTAGAGCAGCCTGCTAGCTGTACTGCGGCATCTGGAATGAGCAGATGTAGCTAGGTTTCCATTATAATCATCACACAGCAATAAGGCAGTCTGTAGCTCTAGTTTATTAATTTCATCATTGGTGATGGATCTGGCAATTACCAGAGGACTAACAACATCCTACTGGACATTGCAAGACTGCAGGAGTCACAGTGGATCGTTAGCTGACCCAGCAGAGAGGAGAGCAGAGACAGAAGCAAGGTTTCCAGGTAGGCCTACAGGCTAGGCTAAGTAAGCAATCATTTAAACCCTCGCTCCCTGTATCTGGTCTGACTGTGATGGATGTGTTCAGAAGTCTCTGAGGAAGGAACCAGCTCTGTAGTCTGCTGAGTGTGGCAGTGGATGATACTTCTGGATCTCTTGTCTGACGACAGCAGAGTGAACAGGCTGTGTCTGGTGGGTGTTGTCTTTGAGTATCCTTTGGGCTCCGTGCAGTAACCTCACCTACTACTGATGCTCTGTAACGTTCTGATATGTGATGACCAAGACATGTTGTCTGTGATGTTTTTTCCTCCACTGATGTAATAAGCTCCTTGGTTTTGTTGACATTGAACAGTGGTGGTGGACGATGGTATTATCGGACTGAGTGTAGGGCAGTAGACATGTGTTGACCATGTCTGACTTTGTCTCCTGTCACTTAATTGTCATGTGTGTTACATATTATGAAATGCAGATGTAGCACTGTTGTCCAAGACAAATTTCCATTCAGGGACAATAAAGTCCTATATCCTGATCCTGATCCTGACATGTCATCCTCGGGATCTGTTGTTACTGAAGGCAAACTCTTGAGGGTCCAGGTTGGCTATATTGTTCTATGAACCAGTTTTTCGAAGCAATTCATTAGAATGCTGTTGAGTGCTACGCAGTGGTAGTCATTTAAACTTTTTAGGTGCAGGGACGATGGTGTCTGTGACAGTGATATTTTAAAAATGTCAGTAGCCTAATAACATTAAGTTGCTGACTGGCACAAGTTTATATTTTTAATAAATTCCTTCAAAACAGGGTAGTGTTCAGGAGTCAAAGTAATTGATTCTTTTGGTTGATTTAGAAGAGCCTTGATAGCATCTGTCTTGTTTAAAGTGGTCGCCATTGTTGTGTCCTTGCCTGTGCCCATTTCCATGTTTCCCACATTCTGTGTCATAAACTATAAACTGATTTCTTGTCTGTAACAACATCTATTGCATGTCTGCCCGTCCTGGGTGAGGGATTCCTCCTCTGTTGCTCACCCTGAGCTTTCTCTTGGTTTTCCCTGTTCAAAGGGTTTTCCATGGAGTTTTTCCTCATTCAATGTGAGGGTCTAAGGACAGAGGATGTTGTTATGATGGGATGTAAAGCCTTTTGAGACAAACTGTTTGTAAAAACGGGCTATACAAATAAAATTACCTTGCCTTGCCTGTCCTCCTCGGCTCTGAGAAATATAGGCGTAGTTTGCTTTGCAAAATAGTAGCTAGTGCCATGTCGACGACATTGAAAATGAGGGTAACCTCAATGTCTCTCGAGAATAAATAAAGGTTATAATAATAATAATAAAAAAGTTCAGCTCATGCCACTTGTGATAGATGGTCAAAGCAGAGAGGATCCAGTAAGTGAACTTGGAGAGTTGGGGATTCCTTTTAGATAGGGATGCTCCGATCGATCGGCCGCAGATCGTTATCGGCCGATATTGATCCTAAACAGGTTGATCGGTGTGCTCTCAAAGTGCAGATCAGAAAATCCGATCGCAAATATATATATATATATATATATATTTTTTTTTTTTACCGGAGACATTCTGCGCGTATATTATATGAGACTGTTTTGTTTCCCGCATTCCAGCGCGTGACGTAATTAACCTGCGACTGTTTATCCGCTCTCATGAATGAGGCTGGCACAGGCAGCATGAGTTCTCCGGTCTGGAATTTTTTCACAGTTTCCGAAAAAGATGTAAAACTCGCTGTTTGCAAGATATGCAACGCCGAAATACCAAGAGGTGGTCAACAACAACGACAATTTAATACAACTAACCTCATCCAACATTTGAGAACGCGCCACATAACAGAATACGGCGAGTATGAGGAACAAGCCCGGACAAAAAAAAAGACGGCCGCCGTCACTCAGCCCACTGTCAGTGAAACGTTTAGACGTCTGGAGCCTTCAGCAGGGACAGTAAAAGGTGGAGGGATATTACAACAAAGCTCATGGAATTTATTGGACTTGACGAGCAGCCTCTTTCTGTGGTGGAAGACACGGGGTTCCGCCGGTTGATATCATTCCTGGAGCCACGCTATGCCCCCCCTGGATGTAAATATATAAATTATTATTATTCTCCCATCTATTCTGTGATCGGTGATCGGTATCGGTATCGGCAGATATATGATTCCTGTGATCGGTGATCGGATCGGCCCCCAAAAATGCTGATCGGAGCATCCCTACTTTTAGAGTCTTGCACACAAACATTAGGTATGAAAATCTGCCACCCCCCACGCCTTAGTTATATCAGTGTCACCACCATCATCATCGTCATTATCATCATCATCATCCACATCATAACCACCCATTGCCTGAAATATAATTATGTATAGGAAAATTATATACAATCCCCATTAGGGTAATCGTATTTTGTGGTCTTAAATAGATTTGTATTAACTATTTAAATGGTATATACATGATGCACAAATATAGAAAGTTATGTTTTTAGTTTTTTTCAAATGTAGGCAGTTACAAAACAGATAATATCTGATGTGTAACTGTCTTTCATCCCTTCATTTTAATGTCTGAGTCATACTTGCAGTAACATATGTTGGCCAAAGGGTGCGCAATTCTGAAAACCAACACACACCCAATTTGAAAAATCCCTCCTTCTTGGGTCCATGCAGTAACATATGTTGGCCAAAGGGGGCGCACTTCCAATTTCTACACACACTTTGTTATTACATATGTTGGCCTGAGATGGCGCAATTCTGAAAACCGACACACACCCAATTTGAAAAATCCCTCCTTCTTAGGTCCATACTGTTTTTACTAGATTTCACCACCAGGCATGCTAGTGAGACATTCTCTATCAGATGCAATGGTTTTCCTTATTAGGACCATGTTTTTGGTCCTAACTTGTCCATCGGTCCTAATGTGGAAGGTACTTTTCTGGGCCGATGTCCCAAGAAGGATAGTAATGCAAGAACACTCTGTCTCACACAGACACATACACACAAACTGTCTCACTCACACACTATCTACGACACACACTCACTGACACAAACACTCTGTCTCACACACACACACACACACAAACTGTCTCACTCACACACTATCTACGACAGACTCACTGACACAAACACTCTGTCTCACACACACATACACACACACACTACACACCCCTTGTTGACAACCCCATACTGTAATTAATAAAAAAAAGAAAAAAAAAAGTTTTACTAATAAAATGATTATATTTCTTTTTACCACATTATGTACATTGGATGTAAGAGGTATTCATGCATTAAATCCACATGCATTGGAGACCTTCGTTATATGTGAAAGCCGTAGAATTGATTTACGGTGGATTTATTGATTTGTGTTTTTTAAGTGGATTTACCCCATTATGTACATACAATGTAGTAGGTATTCATGCATTATATCCACATGTATTGGAGACCTCCGTTTTATTTGAACCGTGAAGAAATTTATGGTGGATGTAAAGGTAGTCACTCATCCGGACCAGTAAAGATACCTTTGTTATTTGTGACATTTTTTAATTGTAATATTCCCTAGCGATACATTTTTACTGTAATACTCTCACTTAGCCATATCCAGTAGCACCAAGCATAGTTTAGAGGTAATTTCCCCTCCTAATCGCCTGAGGGCAGCACTGAACACAATTGATAAAGTTATAAAACATTTACACTAGGGGCAGCAACGGACACACACAGGAAGTGAGAAAACCCAAAGAAGAACACCTGGGATACATAAACTCAGACTCCGCCTTTGGAAGACAGAATCTCTCAGCGGCGTATCTTCCTGCATGCTAAGCTCTGAGACGCTCCGCGCGTGTTATTTACGATCCCTCTCCTTTTGTTCCATAGACGATAGACAATAGACCAATAACCTTAACCAAACAATTTTTTTGTTTTTGTTTTGTTTTGTTTTGTTTGTTTCATATCCGAAAAGGAGTGGGAAGAAGTAAAACTTATTGACTCCCACCCCTTATTCATAAATTATTTATCAGGTTATCTAGTCATTATAATATATACAGTAAGTTAATTTATGAGTTATTTAACTGGATTTATTCTAATATATTATTATATTTATATACATATAGATTTATTCTAACATATGATTACTAATCTTTATCTCTCTATATAGTCATATACATATAAAAACATATACAAACACATTCATACATACAAAGACAAACTGAAAGTAACATGAACCGAGCAACAAAAAACTAAGTGGGAAAATCATACCCAAATAAATAATAATAAGCACCTTGTGGTTGTCAGACACCCTCATTTCTGTACATACTGAAAATAATTTCTTTGTATTTCTTTTTGAACTGGATTATGTTTGGACATTCTTTTAACCCCACATTCAAACTGTTCCATAGTTTAGTTCCACAGATAGAAACACAAAAGCTCCTTCTTGTTGTTCGTATGTTCCTGATTTTGAAGTTAAATTTTCCCCTTAAGTTGTAACCCCCTTCCCTTTCAATGAATAATTTTTGAATATTTCCAGGCAGTGAGTTGTTTCTTGCTTTAAATATTATTTGAGCTGTCTGTAGATTAACAAGATCTTTGAATTTCAGTAGTTTTGACTGTAAGAAAAGAGAATTTGTGTGATCCCTATATCCTGCCCTATGAATGACCCTTACAGCTTTCTTTTGCAGAGTGATGAGTGGATGTATTGTGCTTATGTAATTATTTCCCCAAACCTCTGCACAGTAAGTTAAATAAGGGAGGACTAGTGAACAGTATAGAATGCGGAGTGTTTTGTGATCCAGAACCTGTTTTGCTCTATTTAATACTGCAATGCTTCGTGACACTTTGGTTTGTACATGATTAATATGAGATTTCCAGCTGATTTGATCATCTATTATAACCCCCAGAAATTTGATCTCATTGACTCTTTCAATAGCAACCCCATCCAATTGAATTTGCATTTGTGTATTAGATCTGCAGTTCCCAAAGAGGATTATTCTTGTTTTACTCAAATTTAATGACAGTTTATTTCTATCAAACCATAGCTTAAATTTAATTAATTCTGTATTAATCTCTTGCATTAGGAGTTGTAGATCACTACCAGAGCCAAAAATACTTGTGTCATCTGCAAATAGCACCAGCTTAAGTACTTTTGATACCATGCATATGTCATTGATATATAAAATAAACAACTTAGGGCCCAAAACTGACCCCTGTGGGATGCCACAAGTAATGTCCAAACATGCTGAACAACAGTCACCCAACTTCACAAACTGTTTCCTGTTGTTCAGGTAACTCCTCACCCAGTCCAATACTGTTCCCCTGATGCCATACTGCTCTAGTT
This sequence comes from Micromesistius poutassou, assembly GCF_964030765.1. Classification (NCBI taxonomy): domain Eukaryota; kingdom Metazoa; phylum Chordata; class Actinopteri; order Gadiformes; family Gadidae; genus Micromesistius; species Micromesistius poutassou. The sequence goes on from NC_140271.1 coordinate 25,198,982, forward strand.
TCTTGATTAATATGTTATAATTTATTGTGTCGAAAGCTTTTTTTAGGTCTATGAATATTCCAACTGTATACTGTTTCTGATCTATTGCATTTGTGATTTCTTCAATGGATTCTATCAGTGCCAGTGATGTCGTTCGTTTAGATCTGAACCCGTATTGGCTTTCAGAGAGTAATTTGTGTTTGTTTATGAATTTGTCAAGTCGATTATTGAAGAGTTTTTCTAAAATTTTTGAGAATTGAGGGAGTAGTGAGACAGGTCTGTAGTTTGTGAAGTGGTGTTTGTTCCCAGATTTATACAGAGGTATAACTTTTGCTATTTTCATTTTGTTTGGCACTGTACCAGTCTGAAAGGATAAGTTACAGATATATGTTAATGGTTTAACAATCCCCATCATCACATTTTTCACAACAGACATATCAATGTCCTCACAATCAGTAGATCTCTTATTAGTACATTTTGAAATTATATCTATAATTTCTTTCTCCTTAACTGCTGTGAGGAACATTGAATTCAGATTCCTTTCAATTAAGTTATTGCTATCTTCCTCCGCTGTTTCTAGATCAGGGATTATTTTTGCCAGGTCAGGTCCAACACTTACAAAGAATTCATTAAAACTGTTAACTACTTCATTCATGTTATACTTTTCGGAGTTATTAACAATGAAGTACTTAGGATAGCTTACTTGTCTGGGACAGTTTTTTATTACAGTGTTCATTATGTCCCATATTCTTTTAATGTTATTTTTGTTGTCCTCTAATATATTGTTGTAATATTCTTTCTTAGCTGTTCTCAATATATTAGTTAATTTATTTTTATACCTTTTATATTTACCTTCCGCCTCTTTAGTTCTTAGTCTAATGAACTCTCTATAAAGTGTATTTTTCTTTTTGCAGGCATTTTGTAACCCTTTAGATATCCAAGGACGGTCATTATATTTTAGTTTCCTATTGATTTTTTTTAGAGGACAATTTTTATCATATAAAACTCTGAATATTCTTAGGAATTCATCATATGCACTGTTCGTGTTATTGTCATTATAAATGACATCCCAGTTTTGTGCCATCAAATCATTTCTGAATAAATTTATTGATTCCTCTGTTCTCATCCTTCTGTATTCAGTTTTTTCGATAGGGTAGATAGTCTTATAGTTCATGTCATATACTGTGAAAATCGGTAGATGGTCGCTGATGTCACTGACTAATAGCCCACTTATAGTGTTATTTAAAATATCATTTGTAAATATGTTATCGATCAAAGTGGCACAATGGGAGGTAATTCTGGTGGGTCTGGTGATTTTGGGATATAAATTCATGCTGTATATTGTATTAATAAAGTCATTGGTCATTTTATGTTTATTTGGATTGAGGAAGTCGATATTGAAGTCTCCACAGATGAAATTTGTTTTGTGACTTAGTTTTGAGAACATTCCCTCCATCCAGTCACTGAAGAGTTCAACACTCGACCCAGGTGTTCGATATATACAGCTTATAATTACATTTCTCTTTTTTTCCTTGTATATTTCAATTGATATACATTCCAGAACATTGTGAACAACCATTGACATATTATCTATCACCCTGTAGTTTAAGGTTTTGTCCACAAAGATCGCAACTCCTCCTCCACCTTTGTTTTGTCGATCTATATGCATAAATTCATACCCTTCCAGCTCAAAGCCCCCCCCCCTTTCTGCGTTAATCCATGTCTCAGTTACTGCGATAATGTTGAATGGTTGTGTAAATTGTCGCAAGTAATCCTTGATGTTTGCAAAGTTAGCATTCGGAAGGTGGTCCCTCATCCAGACTGACAAAGATACCTTCGTTATATGTGAAAGCCGTAGAATTGATTTATGGTGGATTTATTAATTCTTCAATGTAGCTATGTTTTTGAACTGAACATTTTTTAAATGATCTATGTTATTAAAGTTGTGATAAGAAGTTAACTGGAACCCCGAGGGCCTGAGAGGATTGCTCGGGGGTTGTTCAGTAAGCAATGCTGTGATGTTTGTTCACAGACAGACAAACCGACCAGAGGTTGAGAATATTGTATCGATTAGATGTTGACCAACGGAAAACTAGATAAATATAATAATAATAATTTTTCGTAGTGGTATAGACAGATCAGGGACTTGAATAGCTAAAAAACTGTTTTGGAAATAGTAATGAACAGGTCAGATACTCATGTAACTATAAGAACGTAAAGATGAAACCGGGTTTTACTTTATTAGAATAAGTCATATGCACGTTTGATGTGGTATGCAGAGGGTAGAGGTGTAGCAAAGGTTAGACAATATTAAATACAAACAATATGTAGAATAAATAAAGATCAGGTCATCCGATTTAGATAGTTGAGTTAAGAAAGAGACAATTGGGTAGAATGATAAAGCAGAATTGTGATTATGAATAACGATCAAAGCAGAATATTCACCTACTATTGAAGATGCAAATCTTAATATTGTGATTTTTTTCATGGTCAAACAATAATAAGGTGAATTAAAGCTGCAAGCAGCATTTTACGGTGCCAAGCCTGAGCCGACCAATACAACCCTTCCGACAAATAAACCATCAAACCTAACCCTAACCCGACCAATAAACCATTTTTTGCATTTTTGGACTGTTGCAATAGCGCCAACTTTAGGCTGATTTGGATACAATTTGGACAGTTTCATCTTGACCCATGTACCTTTGACTATCCCAGGTTTGATGGTGATTGAGTTAAGTTAACCCTGACTTTTGACGTTAAGTTAAACTTTGACGATTTTTGAGGATTTTGAGCCTCTGGCAGCCATGTTGTTTTGCCAATCACTTTCATTTCACTTAGCTGGAACTTTGGGCCCCAACAGCCACAAAGTTGGTCCCGCTCAAATCAAACATTGTGTCTATGAACTGTGGTGTTTTTTGTGACAGGCCACGCCCATTTCGATGCCACGCCCTATTTGTAAATATGTTTCCCTATACATGTTCAAATTGCAAATGGTCAATGTCACTACTTAACTCGTTATTTCAGAATAGCAGAGCAGAATTTATTTTCTCAAGTGAATGCAATACGCTTCCCTAATAAACTCACACTCTCTCCTCATTATGACGGCACAAACCCAGCCAGCCAAGCAGGTGACCAGTTGAAGTCTTTAGAGATGCTCTCCTCATTATGACATCACAAACCCAGCCAGCCTAACAGGTGACCAGTCGAGGTCTTTAGAGACGCTCTCCTCATTATGACGGCACAAACAGCCAGCCTAACAGATCACCAGTCGAGGTCCTTAGAGACGCTCTCCTCATTATGTCGGCACAAACCCAGCCAGCCTAACAGGTGACCAGTCGAGGTCTTTAGAGACGCTCTCCTCATTATGACGGCACAAACAGCCAGCCTAACAGATCACCAGTCGAGGTCCTTAGAGACGCTCTCCTCATTATGTCGGCACAAACCCAGCCAGCCTAACAGGTCACCAGTCGAGGTCCGTAGAGACACTCTCCTCATTATGACGGCACAAACAAAACATGTATATTATTGATTCAACTATTCTGAAAGGCCACCGCTATCCATTCAATTTAAATAACAGAATCTCGTTGGAATAGTTGTAAACCGTGCGTTTCCCTATACATGTTCAAATTGCAAATGGTCAATGTCACTACTTAACTTGTTGTTACGTTGCTATACGGGCAAATATGATATTTTGCGCAGCTGCGCTGCTCTGCATCCGTTTTTCTTACAGGCTGGTTGTTCCCGCCGCGGTGTGACGTTGGCTATAAAGACCGCCCAGCCCAGACTGCAGACGGATTCGTTTTGGTCCCGCACGCCTACTGGTTTCCCCGTCACGATACCAGGAAGTTTCCTTTGTATTTGCAATTTGCTGTCCAGCACCATTCTTTCCCATGTGGGGACATTATTGCTTTTACTTTACTTTATACGTTGTTGGTTGGCGATGGTTGTTTTCACGTTTTTAGGTTAGGTTAGAGCAGAGTAGGTTATAGGTCCCAGCTAATTCACTAGGGCTGGGTATTGTTAAGAATCTCACGATTCGATTCGATTTAGATTAGATTTCGATTCGGTAGGCCACGATTCGATTCGATATCGATTCGATTCGATATTGTTTGAAATGCTTTGATATCGATTCAGTATCAAGTAGAAATACACAAAAGATAATTTTTTTTATTATTATTATTTATTTTGTTTCATCCCCTAACTCGGGAGTAATAAAACATTAGCTCAATAATACCAGTACATGGTGCAAAAGTAAGACAGTGCTGTATTAGCACTAAACTAAAGTGCATGTAACTTAAATTATGTATATATTTCCACTTGGAAACTGTAAATAAATAACTCACAGCATTTGGGGAAAAAAAACAAAATATGAAAATATAAAATCAGCACAATAATACCAGTATGGTATACAAAAGTTTAAAAAAATATATGGCAGTGCTGTATTAAATATAATGTATTTATACTTAAATCATGTACAGTATTTCTTTCTTTCTTCTGAGCTAACAGTAACATGGCATCCTTGAACAATAACACATAAGACCCAGGTACCTTAATATCTGGTTACAAACTAGATGTGTATACAAGTAAAACATCAGCACAATAATAAAACCAGTACAAGAGTAAACAGATAAATGTGTATATGTGTATATAATGAAATGCGAGGTAATGGTTACGTAGGAGTCCGTCGCCCTCGACGTCCAACCATCACATGTGAGAGCCACTCTCTCTGTCGATTTCAACAACTCCAAAACCGCAGACTTTTTCTCTTCGTACAGCTTCGGGACGGCGACTTCTGTCATATGTTTGCGTGTTGGTATGGCGTATCGTGGTTCGAGCGTGTTTACCATCTTCTTAAAACCCTCGTTTTCGACGACACTGTACGGCCGCAGGTCCTTGCATATGAAGACAGCCACTGACTCTGTTATCTTCTGTGCGCGGGCAGAACCTGGCGCCAGTTTGCACATAAGGGCTCTGTCGAGTTGTGTTTGTTTTGAATCCGCGGATTTAGCCATGGGTTGCTGCAGAACGTCTGCATGGTGTCGGCTCAGGTGATTCCGCAGGTTCGTCGTGTTGCTACAATATTTCAGAACCGCCTGGCAAATTTTGCACACCACCTTACTTTTATCTCTTTCTTGTGTTCCAGGTTTACACGGGAATACAAAATGAATCCACACGTCTGCTTTGTGGTTTGAAGGTGCTGGCTTAACGCTGCTGCTGCTACTCACTCCGGTCGCCATATTGTTATGGTTTGATTTAGTGCGGCCGCCGTCCGTACAGCGCGAATCACACGAGGATGTTGCTCACAGCGCCCCCACTGGCCAGGGCTTGAATCGATTCATAAGATTGCTGAATCGATATCGAATTGCAGGGAAAATAATTGCAATGCATTGCTGAATCTATATTTTTACCCAGCCCTATAATTCACATCCCCTTTTATTTTCTGAGTAGGACAGTTTGGGTCCCCCAGAGTTAGGGTTAGTTAGGGTTTTCTTTCTGTTTTATTATCTTTCCTTTCGTTGATTTAATAACCGTCCCGCCATGTACAAAGCAGCGTCTGAGAAATAAAACGTCTGCTTACAACGTAAGCCCTGATCTCCAGTTTGTGTTACTCGGTCCGGGGTGTGACCCAAAAGTTTGGTTCGTAATGTTATGATATTTTAGTCCAGGAAAGGCCGCCGAGACAGGATCGCTTTTAACTCACTTTATTTGGTTAAGGTTATTGGTCTATTGTCTATGAAACAAAAGGAGGGGAATGGTATATAACACGCGCGGAGCGTCTCTAAGCTTTATATCTAATCGATACGCCGCCCAAGAGATTCTGATTCTAAAATGGCGGAGTCCGAGTTAAATAGGCAGGTAGAGGTGGGCGTGTTCTGTGGCTTTAAAAGCCCGCCCCCTTCATCTATGTATGAATCAGCTGTTCCCTTGTGGCTATGCGCAAGTCTTACAGCTTATGTTATGTTGGGAGAATATTATGGCTGAAATATGTTACAGTAACATAATGGGGACTCGTAGCCGGTCTCTGAACCATTAGTTGAGTTTTGAACGTTCCGATTTTCCTGTAGTGAAAATCTTTTTTTTGTGGTGGTTGCACTGTGCATTGTGCACATTTAGTTTGCTATGGTCACCCTTTGTTTCAACTATGCTGTAGTTCTGGGCTTTTCACACATTATTTTTTGCCTGTTAGCGATCTTTTTTTTTCTTTTTCTCGCAGTTATGGTTGATTTACACACGTTTATCCTTCCTCCTACGGAGGAGGCTCTATTTTCGATTACGCGTGATGACCTTGTTACGGTTGCTGGCCACTACAAACTTCAAGTCAGTGGTAGCCCTTCCAAGGCTGAGCTTCAAGAGGGGCTCATCAATCACCTGCGGGACCGTGGAGTGTTTGGGAAAGGGCCTGTGGACGAACCTACGTCACCTATACAAGGTAACGTTCAGCCTCTTTCCCCTAGCAAAGCTTCACTGGAGTTAAAACGTCTGCAGTTGAGAGAAATGGAACTTGAGTGGGAGCGAGAGAAAAGTATTAGGGATAGAGAGCACGAGTTACGTTTGAAGGAACTCAAATTAAATCAAGCTTTACGGCTTAAAGAAATGGATATCAAGGCTCGTGAGGCTGATATCCACTTTAAGTCGGGACAATTCGACGTAACACGTAATATTCGTGTCGTTCCACCTTTTCGTGAGGACGAAGTTGACAAATTCTTTGCGCATTTCGAGCGGGTAGCCACGACCCTGAAATGGCTTAGGGAGGTTTGGACCATGACGCTCCAGTGCGTTTTTAAAGAGAAGGCGCAGGAGGCTTACTCTGCGCTGCCTCTTGAAGATGCAGCGGACTATGAGAAGGTCAAGCAGGCTGTTCTGCGTATTTATTCCCTGGTTCCAGAGGCGTATCGGCAGAAGTTCCGCGGCTATCAAAAACCGGAGGCCCTCTCGTACGTAGAGTACGTTCGAGAGAAGGAATGCTCTGCGATCGCTGGTTAAACTCGCAGGAAGTGACAACCTTCCAAGCCCTTCGGGATTTGATTATTCTGGAGGACTTTAAGAATTGTCTGCCAACATCAATCGCAACTCATATTAGTGAGCATAAGGAGGTTACACCGGCGGGTGCAGCGGTGCTCGCTGACGAGTATGTGCTTACGCACAAGCGTGTCCCCTCTGTTCCTAAACTCCCACCAAACATTTCCAGCCATCCAACGGTGCTTAGGACTAGGAAACAAACCATGCCTGATTCTTCCCACTTTTCACCTCGCGCGTCTGTATTTAAAGCTACCAGCCCGACCTGTGGTTACTGTAAAAAGCGGGGTCACGTTGTTTCGGAGTGCTATAAGTTGAGGAACAAGAACAGGGCAGCTTCGTTTAACACGGAGGTCGGATTGTGTGTAGCGAAACCGCCTCTTTCTCAGGAAGACACCGATGGTGGAAATCCCTGCTTTGCGCCTTTCATAATGGACGGTTTTGTGTCCCTACCCGGTGACCCTAGTGTGCGTGTACCGATTAAAATCTTGCCTGATACTGGGGCTTCACAAAGCTTCCTACTAGAGAATGTGCTGCCTTTCTGCGACAAGACGTCTACCGGCTGCAGTGTTCTTGTGCGTGGTTTTGAAATGGGTTTCGTTAATGTCCCTCTGCATGAGATTTCCCTTCAATCGAACTTGGTTACTGGCACCGTTACCGTGGGTATACGTCCCTCTCTGCCTCTGTTACCAAGGTCTCTGCCCTTGGTAACGATGTCTGTGGTGGCAAAGTTTTACCTGGCCCTATCGTGTCTCATGTATCCCCGAAAACATTAACATGTGATGACCTTTCAGTTAATTTCCCTGAGGTTTTCGCATCTAGCGTCGTTACTCGTGCCATGGCGAGACGTTAAAGCGACTTCTATTCAGGAGCAACGCAATGCGATAATCGATCTTAGTGATTCCTTTATGGCTCGACCCTCACTCATTCACGATAGTGTTGTCCCTCAGACTGCTGAGTAACTGTCGTCCCATGCTGCTGTTCCTAAACTGTCTGTGGATAGAGATCTGCTTAGCAAGGAACAGAAAAATGACCCTTCTCTGGCGACGCTCTTTTCTGAAGTTATGTCCGATGAGGACATTGAGCAGTCGCCTCATGGCTATTTCCTTAGAGATGGAGTCTTAATGCGCAAGTGGAGGCCTCTTACGGCCTCAGCGCAAGATGAGTGGAGAGTTTTGTATCAGATCGTTATCCCTGCGTCCTTCCGTGATGAAGTTCTGAGTCTTGCTCATGACCATCACTTTGCGGGTCATCTCGGCGTAAATAAAACAATTGACCAAATTTTATTTCTTCTGGCCAGGTCTTAAACGAGACGTAGTTCGGTATTGTAGAACATGTCATCCGTGCCAAATCACAGGTAAACCTGCAGCCAATTCCTGTTGCGTCGGAGCCTTTCGGCCAGTTGCCTAAAACAAAATCTGGTTGACCATCATGTGTAGTCTTACCCGCTTTCCCGAGGCAATTCCGCTGAGTAGAATCACAGCTCATGTCATCATCAAGGCCCTGCTGTGGTTGTTTTTCCCTCTTCGGTCTCCCGAAGACCGTCCAGACGGACCGTGGCACTAACTTCATGTCCCGTGTGTTTGCTGAGGCTATGCGACAGCTCTCCGTCAAACACGTAAAATCCAGCGCCTATCACCCCCAAAGCCAAGGTGCACTCGAGAGATTCCACCTAACGCTCAAGAATATGTTAAAGACGTTCTGCCTCGAGTTCGAGCGTGATTGGGATGAGGGGGTACCGCTCGCTCTTTTTGCCGTGCGAGAGGTAGTGCAATTTAGGTATATGTTGGGGGTGCTGTATGTCCTGTGCTGGTCTTCACTGACCACAACCCTCTTGTCTTCCTCGACCGCATGCGCAACAACAATCAGCGTTTAATGCGGTGGAGTCTGATTCTGCAGGGGCACAACCTCGAGATTAGACACATTAGTAGGGATGGGTATTGGCATCGTTGACTGTCTCACACATACACACACACACACACACACAAACTATCTGTCTCATACAAACTATCTGTCTCACACACACACTGTCTCAACACTCTCTCTCTCGACCCCCCCCCCTTTCTCTATCTCTCACAGTCACTGTCTCACTCACACACACACAAACTGTCTCACACTGACTCAAACACACGCACACACACACACACACACACACTGTCTCACCGGAGTCACTGTCTTACACACACACACACACACACAGACAAGCACGCACAGACACACACACTCAAAATATATATATGTATATATCTCTTTACTATTTTGCAGGTTTAGGTCTACTGCTTCTATTTTACACACACACACACACAAAATTAAAAATATGTATATATCACTTTACTATTTTGCGGGAGGTTTAAGTCCCTTGTTTCTATTTTAATCATGATATATTTTGTAACCCAATTATGTACAAAGGATGTAGGAGGTAGTCATGCATTAAATCAGCATGCATTGGAGACCTCCGTTTTATTTGAAAACCGTGAAGAGATTTATGGTAGATGTTGAAGGTGGTCCTTCATCCAGACTGACAAAGAGACCTTCGTTATATATAGAAGCCGTAGAATTGATTTACGGTGGATTTATTAATTTTTCTATGTGTCTGTGTTTTTGAGCTGGACATATTTTAAATGATCTATGTTATTAAAATTGTGATAAGAAGTTAGCTGGAACCCCGAAAGGCTAAGAGGATTGCTCAGGGGTTGTTCAGTAAGCAATGCTGTGATGTTTGTTGACAGACAGACAGACAGGCAGGCAGGCAGGCAGACAGACAGACAGACAGACAGACAGACCAGAGGTTGAGAATATTGTATCGATTTAGATGTTGACCAACGGAAAACTAGATAAATATAATAATAATAATAATACTTTTTTTGTAATGGTATAGACAGGTCAGGGACTTGAATAGCTAAAAAACTGTTTTGGAAATAGTAATGAACAGGTCAGGGACTCGTGTAGCTATAACAACATAAAGATGAAACTGGGGTTTTACTTTATTAGAATAAGTCATATGCACGTTTGATGCAGAAGGTAGAGGTGTAGCAAAGGTTAGACAATATTAAATACAAACAATATGTAGCATAAATAAAGATCAGGTCATCCGATTTAAATAGTTGGCTTAAGAAAATAGACAATTGGGTAGAATAATAAAGCATAAATTGTGAATAACGGTCAAAGCAGAATATTCGTCTACTATTGAAGATGCAAATCTTAATATTGTGATTTTTTTTTCTCTTTATTTTTTATTTTTATCATGGTCAAACAATAATAAGGTGAATTAACGTCCTTGTTAACAATCGCCCCCCTACTGCCCAAAAGAAGAATCATCTCCAACTCCTAACAATCGCCCCCCTACTGCCCAAAAGAATCACCTCCAAGAATGATTCTTGGAAGAATCACCACCTGTCTATGGATTATCGAAATTATCCTGATCTGTTTTTAAATGAATTTGCAATCAGCTTATGTTTACGTCTTAATTATCAATTAATACATAATGTAGAATTGCATATTGCCTGACACTGAGGTTGTTTACAGTGAATAGTACAAGCAAACAAACGTATTGTCATAAAGCTCATAGAATAACATCACAATCATTACTTTGCAAAGGCTCAAGAACTGAGACTGGTAAGGACCAGACACTGAGGCACACTCCTGAGTCAACCACCTTGGTCAACATGGAGGGCGCTCCTGAGTCAACCACCCTAGACAACATGGAGGGCACTCCTGAGTCAACCAATGGTAAAATAGTCACATCCCAAGTTTCTTCAAAGTGCTCCAAAGGAAAGCAAGGTTAGTAAGCATTTTGTATTCATTACTGTATTAGAAAAATGTATTGATAATATCATATAACTACTAACTAGAATCCTTTGCATCATATCCCCCATTTGTCACGTTAGCAGAGCCAATGTTCCATTGTTAATCAGTTGTATTTTGTTTCCATTTATGAAAGCTGTGAAGGTGAGAAGCAAGTGGACTGGTGAGGAAGTGAAAGCTGTTGAGCGGCATTTGCTTCATTTCATAAGTACCAGGTAAAAAAGACTGTGACTCCTGCCTCCAAGCAGAGCCAGTAGCTCTGAAAGACAGAGACTGGGTTGCCATCAAGTACTGCATACACAACAGAAACATAGCATTACAAAGGAAGATGAAAAGATAGAACAATTCAATTCAATTCCCATGTTATTTTATTTTTCTATTGTTGGTTCTTGTACAAACATGCCACATAGGCTCCAATGTAGCTCCCACATTTTCAAATGTTATATATAATTGAGGTCACTTTCAAGTGAGTTATTATGTGACAGTTATTGTGTCCCAAGTTGTTGTTAAAGGATTTTTAACCCCATTATTGTTTTCCTGAGGGTCACCCCCAGTTGAGGCAAGTAAAAACCAGACGAAAATTTATTAGACCAAGCCGGAGATCTGCATTGGCTGCCGGCGCTACAGAATAGCTAGAACGCTAAGCTATGGGGGCAAGCCCTTTATCTGCTTTAGGGGCTTCTAAACACATTCAGAAAACCATTCCAAGACCTGTGTAACACGAGTTGGTTCCTTATGAGACACCACCGCACTCGTTCAACTCAAATAGTGTGGTGAAACAGTATCAACTTTGTGTATCTACCCCGTTGACATATCCAGAGAGCCCTTACTAGCCAATAGCAGAACGGAAGCGCTCGCCACCAGCCACAGTGGCTGTGCATGTGCGCGCATCCGTTCTGCTATCGGCTAGTAAGGGCTCTCTGGATATGTCAACAGGGTAATCTGTGGTGAGTGTTTACACGCAAAAACACAAAGTTGATACTGTTTCGCCACACTATTTGAGTTGAACGAGCGTGGTGGTGTCTCATAAGGAACCAACTCGTGTTACACAGGTCTTGGAATGGTTTTCTGAATGTGTTTAGAAGCCCCTAAAGCAGATAAAGGGCTTGCTTAGCGTTCTAGCTATTCTGTAGCGCCGGCAGCCAATGCAGATCTCTGGCTTGGTCGAATCAATTTTCGTCTGGTTTTTACTTGCCTCAACTGGGGGTGACCCTCAGGAAAACAATAATGGGGTTAAAAATTGCCGGAGTTCTCCTTTAAACTATTACCATTTGAATGGATGATTGTAACAAGCCTCGTGTATGGTAACTTGCATCCATGTACGTTAATGTGTTGACTGGTTAGCTGAATATACCGTGCTTTCATTGTTTGTTATACACTTTCATGTTTCATAGAAGCTGGATGCTTTAATAGAGACAGTTTGTTATTCATTTCGAACATGCCATGTCTACTACACTGCCTTATGTATAGGAGGGAAGGAGGCAAAGTGTTTGCTGGCACTCAATAAAAGTAAGAAAGGCATAAAGTGTTCTGTCTTTTTTTTTTTACGTGAATATTTACTACAACTTTTTATATATTATTGTTACAAATAACAATAATACGACTTAAACAGTAGACTGAGAATATATTCTATTTATGAGCTATACACTCATATATAATTTCTGAGCTATGTGAACATGGATAGGCCTTTCTGTTGAAGGTTACCCGGGCCGTCTGGGAGCATGACAATTGTATTAGGCAATGACAATACTTAGTCAAGTATTGTGCACCTATGATTCTTATGCAGACATTTCAACATATGTAACCAGGCCCAAGTTCAAATACAGAACCTATTTTGTGTATTACAGGGTCTTTATAAGTCACATAAACCTGAAAATTGAGTGTGTATCTATGGGCTGCTGTTGCTATGGTCCTCGTAAGTCACATTAACCCGAAAAAGTCCTCATATATAGCATTAAAATCAGGTCTGAACAAAATATAGCCCTAGACAAAATCTCAACAGATGGATGTATTCCTAGAATCATGGAATGTAAATATTCAGATTCCCAGGTCTCTTGGACCTTGGGAAAGGCATGTCCCAATTTGTCACGTTTCGTTTCATAAGTCCTGATATAGTCTATAAACACGTATGTGTGTGTGTGTGTGTGTGTGGATCTCTCCCCCTTCTTTTTATTTATTTTACCTTCTCTTTTTAATAGATGTGTTTTTAATCGACCCGGTTGCTGTGCTGGTTGCCCCTCTAAGGGAGGCCTCTCGGGACCCCAGCCCCTTGGGCCTTCACCGGTCCTGGCGGTGCCTTGCTCCCTTTTGGTTCCCCTTGGGGGGTCACAAAAACAACAAAAATACTCACCTTACTTTTGCTCCGCGCCTCCTCAGACCCCAGCTGCTGCTCCTCCTGCTCTTCCTGCTCCCCCTTCTCTTCCCCTGTTTTTATTCCGTTTTTTTAAAGCAGAAAAATGAAAAACATTTTATACTTTTATACACGTCTATATAAAAAAAGAAAAAAACTAAATAAAAGCATTGGGAGATGGTGTGCCAGTGCACCCAGGGTCATGGACCTACAAAACAGAATCACATACAAAAACCTAACCCAGACACCTAACCCTAACCCAGACACCTAACCCTAACACCTAACCCTAACCCAGACACCTAACCCTAACCCAGACACCTAACCCTAACCCTAACCCAGACACCTAACCCTAACCCTAACCCAGACACCTAACCCTAACCCGAGTCCAGACACCTAACCCTAACACCTAACCCAGACCCCTAACCCTAACCCAGACACCTAACCCTAACCCCAACCCTAACCCCCTAACCCTAACCCTAACCCAGACACCTAACCCTAACCCAGACACCTAACCCTAACCCGAGTCCAGACACCTAACCATAACCCTAACCCAGACACCTAACCCTAACACCTAACCCAGACCCCTAACCCAGACACCTAACCCTAACCCTAACCCTAACCTTTAGCCTTAATCCCTAACCTTAACCACTTACCATAACCTCTAGCCCTCATACCTAACCTTAACCCTTAACTTTCTATGGTAAAAACAATACATAAAGTTAGGAAAAAGTTGTTGATGATTATGGGACATGACCCGGGAGTTGATCGACCTCGGGGGGCCTTCCTCGGGTGAGAGTGTCTTGTGGTAATGGCCGAAACGCTCGATGATCCTGTGGTACATAACTGATGACGTGTCCTGCAATTCTTCAACAGATTTTTCAGAAAAAGTACATAAAAACAATTTAAAAACAGAACAAAACAAAAAGCCCTTCAGCCTTAGGACTTCAACCAGCAAAATAAAAACCTTTACAAATTTTTGATTTTCCAAAGATAATAAATATTTTAAAATTCCAACTAGAATACGATAAGCATTTCAATTTTTTGATTCCAAACTGGTAAACAAAAGTTTTTTTCAAACTATTTATTATTATTGGGTCAAAGTACATGTGGCCAAAGAGTCCATGAGTAACATGCGCCGGCCAGTGCCTTGCCTTAGATCTCTGAATAACTGCGAAGTCGTCGGACAACGTGGGGAGATCTATGGGATAAAGAAATATACCTAACCCTAACCCTAACCCCCCCCCCCCTAACCCTAACCCTAACCCAACCTTAATTTTAACTTAGCCCTAACCTTAACCATACCTTTATTCTGGCCTAAACCTAACCCCAACTCAACCTTTAAAACTAGCCCTAACCTCATTACATATTGTCCCTTTAAAAGAAAAGAAAATAGAAAGAGTTACATGGTGAAAGGGTTTCTAATAAAGTCTATTTGGATCTGAGTTGTATTTGGGACCGGGAGGGAGGTTTGATGTTATTATATAGATGTTGCATATTTATTCTTTGCCGTGACCCTATTACATCGCTATTATGCTTATCCCTATGTTACGGGTGGTGGGGTTTTGCTTTGTTGTGTGTTTACTTGTTCTGATCCTGTGGCTCATCTGTGTTTTTCCCACTCTGTTAGTAGGTCCACACTGAGGGCCTGCAGTGATTTCCTGCATTGCTTGCAGCTGAGGCCAGGAAATCAGCCAGGGCAATCAAGCCATCCACCAATCAGCTCACACCCACACCCTATATATATATGTTTGTTAGTTTGGTTTCACGGGGGGGGAGAAGGTGGAAGGTCTCAGACTGGTGCAGGTTGCTGTTTCAGTCTGTGCTTTCTTGGCTAGTACTTTGTTGTTTAGGCACATTTTTGTTTTGATCGTTTACCAACGTGTTTGTTAACTTTTGTCTGTTTTGCAGATCTATCCGGCGCAGGGTTGGAGAGGTTAGGGAACTTAGGTAGTGATGGAAAAAACAGCCCAATGAGCACACCACATGATATGTACATTATGAACACACCACATGATACGTACATTACGAATATAGTTAACCCGTGTTCTAAACTAACACACACATAACCAGCTATTCTTCAGGTCAAGGCCTGAGCCGGAGGCCGGATGTCCCAACATGGAGAGATGCTAGAGACTCAGACAATGCACCACACATTCGCAAACCCTGGAGCCAGTCTACTGATAACATAGCACCCATAACTCCCAAGATATTCCTTGGGAACCCATCGCACCTGGTCAGAAGGAACACTGAGCACTCATAAATTGTATCAGTGCCCAGAGACTCAAGGTCAAGATGTGCGCTCAGAGACACACACAAACACCTACCTTAAGCACACACACCTCGTTAGGAGGAGAAACACAGCATAAGACTATACCACACAGATCATCTCAGACTCTTCTGAAGCAGAACTTCCAAGGAGGCGAAGCTCCAGACGACCTCAGCGCTGATAGGGACTTAGAAATATTCGATCTCTCACGCTTTATGTACCTGTATCACTTTCACCATTTTACTCAATAAACCCGAAGCCCTCGTGCTGATAGCATTTATCACCTCTCCGTCTCATTTTCTCTGGTCAAGTAGCTAGACAGACTGATTTTTCCCAACAAATTGGTGACCCCGACGTGATTTTTTCCGAATTGAACCGCAACTGGGAAAACCACAGAGGACGGAGAGAAGCACGCCCCGGGCCCCCGGAGCGCCGGACCGATTCCTGCAGTCTCATCTCGGGCCCAACAAAAGGTAGGCAGAACCTGTTGATAAAATTCGAACTCTGCATAGGTATATAGGAACCACATTAGGAGATGAGACTGTAAGAACGATCTGCTACGGGGCGTCCCGCGGGGATGAGTCCCACTGTAACCCCTTGTTAACCTGTAGAACCCGATTGACCTTAAATGCGTGGCATATCGAATATTATCGCTGTAGTGAAGCCTCGGCCTGTAATTAAGTCGGAGCTGGGTGATACAAGACCGCCGACCGCCGAGGTAATGAAGAATAATGAAATGAAATGAAATGAAATGAAGCCTCGGCCTGTAATTAAGTCGGAGCTGGGTGATACAAGACCGCCGACCGCCGAGGTAATGAAGAATAATGAAATGAAATGAAATGAAATGAAGCCTCGGCCTGTAATTAAGTCGGAGCTGGGTGATACAAGACCGCCGACCGCCGAGGTAATGAAGAATAATGAAATGAAATGAAATGAAATGAAGCCTCGGCCTGTAATTAAGTCGGAGCTGGGTGATACAAGACCGCCGACCGCCGAGGTAATGAAGAATAATGAAATGAAATGAAATGAAATGAAGCCTCGGCCTGTAATTAAGTCGGAGCTGGGTGATACAAGACCGCCGACCGCCGAGGTAATGAAGAATAATGAAATGAAATGAAATGAAATGAAGCCTCGGCCTGTAATTAAGTCGGAGCTGGGTGATACAAGACCGCCGACCGCCGAGGTAATGAAGAATAATGAAATGAAATGAAATGAAATGAAGCCTCGGCCTGTAATTAAGTCGGAGCTGGGTGATACAAGACCGCCGACCGCCGAGGTAATGAAGAATAATGAAATGAAATGAAGCCTCGGCCTGTAATTAAGTCGGAGCTGGGTGATACAAGACCGCCGACCGCCGAGGTAATGAAGAATAATGAAATGAAATGAAATGAAATGAAGCCTCGGCCTGTAATTAAGTCGGAGCTGGGTGATACAATACCGCCGACCGCCGAGGCAATGAAGTAAATGATGTTTAGTTTGGCCATATATATATTCATTGCATATGCGGGGACGGACGGACGAAACACATGAGTTGACGCAGATTAAGGACAGATTAGGGAGAGAAAAAGAGACCGAGAGCCGGTGTGTGAGTGTGCCTGGGAGAGACTGAGAGCCGGTGGGCGAGAGAGAGAGAGAAAGAAAGAGACTGAGAGGCGGTGTGTGTGTGCCTGGGAGAGACTGAGAGCGAGCGGGCGCGCGAGAATGGTGTGCGTGCGGTGCGCACTATCCTCACCCAATTAGAGAATAAAAGAGATAAATAAATGAACTGATATTAATAAATACTACCTCTTTGCGATGCTGCTTTAACCTACGGCTTGTTCCGTTGAGATGAATGAACTGATACTGATAAAATAATGCCTCTTTGCTGCGTTGCTTTGACTCACGGCATGTTCCGTTGAGACAAATGTATTGATAAAAATAGATAATGCCTCTTTGCTGCGTTGTTTTGACTCACGGCATGTTCCGTTGAGACAAATGTATTGATAAAAATAGATAATGCCTCTTTGCTGCGTTGTTTTGACTCACGGCATGTTCCGTTGAGACAAATGTATTGATAAGAATGGATAATGCCTCTTTGCTGCGCGGCTTTGACTCACGGGGTGTTCCGTTGAGACAAATGAATTGATGATAATAGACGATGCCTCTTTGTGGTGTTGCTCGGAACGGCTCCTGGTTCTGTCGGAATGGGCAAATCGATAATTAATAATGTTGAACGACGTCCCTTGGCCGTATAGTATACATGTTATGAGTTAATCAAGAATGTTGAATCACGTCCCTTGGCCGTGTTGTGCGCCTATTATGAGTTAATCGATAAAGTTGAGTGATGTCCCTTGATTGTGTTGCTTGCCTATTATAATATCAGTCCTGACTATGTTAACTAACGTTTCTTGGATATGTTGTTTCCCTTTTACCCAACCCCTTTTCTCCCCACTTCTCCCAAGTTGAAAAAATAAAATAAAATAAATAAATAAATAAATAAAAGGGCGACTCTTACACCTCTCCTCCGCCCTCGTATGTTAAGACAAGCCCAAAAGAGCTCGTTGTTCCCCGGCCGCCGTTTTTTGAGTTCTCTCACTCCAGAGACCGAGAGACGTGAGAATATGTGAGCGTGTATAGGAGAGACTGAGAGCGAGTGCGTGTGTGGGAGTGTGTGTGTGTGTGTGTGCGTGTGTCAAGCAAGCGCGCGTCTGAGTGTACGTGCATGACAGGGGACGACAGTGTGCATTTGGGTGAGTGTGGACGCCAGTGCGTACGCGTGTGTCAGCATGTAGGCGTTAACGGGTGTTTGAGTGTGCGTTTGCGCAAAAGACAGCTCGAGAAGGAGAAAAAGAGGTTGTGTGTGCGTCAATGAGTGTGTGTGTTGTTGAGGAGAGAGAGACAGAGAGTGTGTGGGAACTGACCCTATGCCTAAAAAAGGTAGTCCCCGCCCGCCATATTTGTAGTTCTCTCATTTCATAGAGTTGTAGTCCCTGTCCGCCATATTTGAAGTTTTCCCATTTGACAAATTTGTAGTCAGCAGCAAGGACAGTAGAGATAAGAGGGGAATGCAGCCTGTGAGGGAGTCACAGGGAGACAGGCAGAGAGATTTAGAGGTTATTATCTAGACTCCATAACAGGAACAATTAGCATTTAAAGTTGTCCATAGCATGCACACCGCTCGTCCACAGAAGTCCAGGGGTCAACCAGCGCTGGGGACTCTTTTTAAGAGTTCAGGGAAAATCCTCTCTCACCAATCTGAGCAGAAGGACCCGCCCTAAAAGGACTCGGGGACTGCGGGGTTAATGCACAGTTCAACAGACCTGACAAGGTTTAAGTACCAAAAAGCACAAATAATAATAATTATTATTTTTTAAATTTGAAATTCCTGTGGGATTGCGGTAATAATAGACATTATATTAAAATTGATCATATAATCTAGACAGAGAAAGGCCGGGTAGTAGGCCTCATCAGGGCCACTGAGATAAGGGAGGTTACTCCCCTGCGCAGAGTGTTGGAACACACAAGGTGGTTCTGAAAGCATATTTCAGATGAAACAATAGAGTTAATAAGGTAATGGTCTTTACTATAACTAATCACAATTACATTTGTGTCAACTAAATTGTAAAAGCTGCTCTGATATTCACATTATGGCTAAAGGCGAATACATATCAGTCATACAAAATAATAATGTACAAGTAGGACAATTAGATGGATTATGGATTGGATGGGTTAATACTACATCTGCTGGGAAGGGATCTAATGTACAAGCTAGGTTCTCAATTTACATTCGGAAGTAATGGGTTTACCTTTCAGATGCCACTACTATTGCTGTTACACTTTCATAACATGTTAACATTCGATAGTATTTTCCTCCTCACTCCAACAGAAAGTTACTTTCTGATTGACCCCAACATCCGCCCACTTACACACACAGGGTAACCGCCCTGATGTGTCTCCATTATACACACACTTGGCTGCATGAGTAGCTGGGGCTGAGGACTCTGTCTCCATCCCTCCACTTTGCGATCTATTCCACCTGATGGGTGGAAATTGATTGTATCCCAGGCACGGCATCCTGCAGTAAGCCAGTATGGAAGGCTGGTTAGCCAACGACGGGTAAGATCCCACCTTGAAACCCCGGGACAACCTAAGGCAGGCACAGTCACGATTACTTGGCAGAGTCACTGTGAGCATTGACTCACTTGATCGTGAAGTGACGAGCTGCAACCATCATAGGATGGGTGGGGTGAAAGGTGGAGGAGGAACAGGAGTCAGATATGTTGGCTCAGGCAGCTGAAGTGGTGGACATGTCACCTTGTCGTTTATAAAATGGTATATAACTCAAGTTACGTTTTCGGTTTAGTGCATGACTTTGTTCATTTCGGGAACAGTGTGGTTTTACGGCGGCTGATGGTAAACCCACCAATATCGGCCTTTGGTTTTGGATATACTGGCTTTGATTTCCCTTCCCACCAGATTGGTTTTATTTAAAGGTTGTTAAGGTTAGGGGCTTCAAGGTTGGTTGCACTAATGACGTTTTCGGGTTTGCTTATCAGTTAATAAGCAAGGAGGGAAGTAGTGAGAAATTAGAGCAAAGTGTGGATGCTGTAATCACACTTGACTTGTGTAGATGCACTACCACTAGCACTAATGAGTTATCACACGCATGCTACTAGATTGATGCATCTAACCCTGCATGAAATGCTTACGGGTCAACCCAAGCCTTCACCTATTATTCAAGGCCCCATACGGGACCTCCATTAGAGCAATAAGTAATAGGATTAAGAAAATATGTTTGTCCACTAACTGCTGTACATAAGTTTATATTCCAACAATAGAAACACGAGTTCCAGAGCGTGAGGGGGAGCCAGATGCAGAGACGCCCGGAGCCGACCAGCCGAGCCAGGATTTGATTTTGCTTTGATTTGTTTTGTTGTATCAACACACACTTACACCACACTTAACCATACACATGAAAAGACAAAAGATTTATTGGGGATTGATTTGATTTGCAATATTTATGACATATATAGCCTCATATTTTGCTGTTTGTTTGTTTGTTTGTTGTTGCGATTTAGCGGCCCTACCAGGCCGCTAGGAGGAATTGATTTGCTTTGGTTTATCTTTCAGATTTAATTACTTTGACTTGATTTATCTTTTGATTTTAATTACTTTGACTTTCGGTTTTAATGACAAGAAAAAAAAAAAAATATATATATATATTATTATTATTATTATTATTATTATTTTTATTATTATTTTTTTAAAATTTAGATTTCCTTAAGCGTTTTTGCTTTAATTTCATAATCTCGATTTCTTACTGCCTATTTTGTATTCGGTGTATTTCATGCTGGCGCGGACACGATGACTTTGTTAAAGATAAATTTCAGGAAGGCCCCCGCCGCGCCCGCCACACCATCCCCTACAGCAGGAGAAACAACAGCCCCCTCCCTACTCCGACGCAGCCCCCCTCATGCCCCTACTGGACCTGCCTGTCCAGCTTCCCCAGGACGGTCAAGAAGACCAACTAGTGCCTGTGAGCTTTGGCTTAGATTATGACAACCCCTACCTGCCCCCCATCCCCGCCGTCGACTACGTCCCTGCCGGACCGGACATCTTCCTGTGATGTGCTGGTGGTCTCCCCGGAAACACGGCCCCGGCTTCCTGTTTCCACCTTCGACTGCTCCCAACCCGCCCCCCCCCCCCCCCCCCCCCCCACCCTGCCTGTGAAGTGCTAGTAACCTCTCCAGGAGGGTGGCCCCATTCCCCGTCCCCGTCTACGACGTCCCCCCTCCTCCCACCTGATGCACCCACGCCGCTCGGACCAGGGATCTGCGTTCCAATACCAGGGGCCTGGCCCGTTCCCTTAGGGCTTGAGGGCTCCCCTGGCTGTATTTGCTTTTGTACGCTTCACTATTTTTAGCCGCTCCCATATCTATGCCCGTGTCTGTGCCTTTGACTATAGGTCCGGATTTTTTATTATTATTTTTTTTTTTTCCCGACGTCTGTCGGGTACGACGGGAACTCGAATGTTATTGTTTATGTCGCCATCCCACTGAATGAGGGCCTACCCTGTATGTTATCCCATGTGTGTGTTTGCTTATAATTATCCATCAGCCATTATACCCCTCGTATCCCTACTGAGTTTAGTCGCCTAACGACGGGCTGAGGGGGACCGCCATTTTTCTGCGGCCATGTTAGTCTTGGTGTTCACCATGCCTTTTGAGATTATTTGATGATTCGTTTTTATCCTGCACCGCACTTAGCCACACACATGTAGAGATGATGTTTTGTTAGGGATTAATTTGACTTGTTATAAGGTTCCCCGCTGTATTGCTTATGTTCACCGGGATAGCGCCCTGCCGGGACATCGAATAAACGGGTCGTAAACTAGTATGGGGGTGGTACCGCCCATACTCCCATGTGACTCCCTGGCAGGGGCTAATGAAGGATTTCCCCGCTGCTCGTGTATTGTTTATTGTTTATTTTGATGTTGCTTGATGTTTTTTGGGATGGTTTGGAGTCAGTTTTGTGGTTGTTTGTTGTTCTCTGGTGTGTTTGTTGTTTGTTTTGTTGTTGTTGGATGTTATTATTCTGTGTTCATTTTGTTGTTGTTTGATGCTTTTTGAGGTTGTTTGGCGTTGATTTTGATGTTGATTGTTGTTTTTTCTCCCTTAAATCGCATATTTTGGTTTTGCCTTTCCTTTTGTGTAGTTGTGCGGCCGGGATGCTCGCATTGTGGGGCCGGGGTGGATGCCACCCCCTAGGAGGGGTGTGTATGGCATACTCATGTCCGAAGCATGGGTAGCGTTTCTCCCATGTGGTTCCCCATACACCCGGTCAGGCGAGTTATTAGTGTCCCGTGCTCACAGGTTGTTTGTTTTTATGATCGGTTTTGTCACCTTTCTAGTGTTTTTGCCTGTGCTACACTGCTGCGTCATGCGCTGAGGTCATAACCCCTCGTATCCCTTGTAAGTAAAGTCGCCTGGCGGCGACTTGAGGGGGATATGATGGAAAAAACAGCCCAATGAGCACACCACATGATATGTACATTATGAACACACCACATGATACGTACATTACGAATATAGTTAACCCGTGTTCTAAACTAACACACACATAACCAGCTATTCTTCAGGTCAAGGCCTGAGCCGGAGGCCGGATGTCCCAACATGGAGAGATGCTAGAGACTCAGACAATGCACCACACATTCGCAAACCCTGGAGCCAGTCTACTGATAACATAGCACCCATAACTCCCAAGATATTCCTTGGGAACCCATCGCACCTGGTCAGAAGGAACACTGAGCACTCATAAATTGTATCAGTGCCCAGAGACTCAAGGTCAAGATGTGCGCTCAGAGACACACACAAACACCTACCTTAAGCACACACACCTCGTTAGGAGGAGAAACACAGCATAAGACTATACCACACAGATCATCTCAGACTCTTCTGAAGCAGAACTTCCAAGGAGGCGAAGCTCCAGACGACCTCAGCGCTGATAGGGACTTAGAAATATTCGATCTCTCACGCTTTATGTACCTGTATCACTTTCACCATTTTACTCAATAAACCCGAAGCCCTCGTGCTGATAGCATTTATCACCTCTCCGTCTCATTTTCTCTGGTCAAGTAGCTAGACAGACTGATTTTTCCCAACAGTAGACACCTGCAGGTATACATTTGTGTCCCTCACCACACGTAGGTTACCTCTTGTATTAGTACACCAGTTAGAGCGGCGACACTACTCCATGTATTTTGAGGCATTAAGGTGCCTGCAAAGGGGATTAGTTTAGGGGGTTAGTCCTGGGGTTGTTTTTGATTATAGCTAGTTGTTTTGGGGCGTTTCTTTAGTGATCGCTGCATAGCTCAGGGGGTTTGTGTTGTCTCCGCCCTGTGTCCGTTGTGTGGTTAAT
Organism: Micromesistius poutassou; assembly: GCF_964030765.1. Taxonomy (NCBI): domain Eukaryota; kingdom Metazoa; phylum Chordata; class Actinopteri; order Gadiformes; family Gadidae; genus Micromesistius; species Micromesistius poutassou. Next base: position 25,222,294 of record NC_140271.1, read on the forward strand.
TAAACTGATTCATTGCAGTCTTTTGGTGACATTGGTTTCTTTTCATCCATACATTCACTGTCCTATGTTACACCGGGGTCCTCCGACCATCGGAGGACGTGTAACATATTTGGGGGCTCGTCCGGGATCCTTGTGGTCCCACTGGATGGTGAAAGTGTGGATGTTGAGTTCAGTGGCACAGGCTGGTAATAGGTTTAGTTTTTGTAGTTTAGTGTTTTTTTTTTTTTTTTTGGCTACTGTTTTGGTGCAGTGGAGTAGGAGTGGAGTAGAACTCCATTCATTTGGTAAGTATACAGGGCCATGCTCTACAATTTTTGCTAGGTGATATTGCTTAAAACTTTGTAATTACATAGGTTTCACTGGCTGTTTGGTAGTTTGCCGGGCACCAAGATGGCTACTGGTTTCAATGTTGAGGATTTTCTGGCCACACCCACTTTAGAAGAGCTGGACCAGTGTAGGAAGGTAGATTTATGTGAGATCGGTGCTCACTTTGGAGTTGAGTTGTCTAGGGCTAAAACTGTGGCTCAGTTAAAGGAGGCAGTACTAGTTCTGTTGAAGGACAAGGGTGTGCCTATTGAGGGGGCAGTTGTAAAAGCAATACTTACTGGGTCCCCTGATCCTTCTGAAGTGAAATTTGAGGCGGCACCAGGGGCAGAGCAGGTGGTAAAATCTCTTTCTACTCCAGGTAGCTCGCGAACTTCCTCTGTATCCAGTGTCTCAGTAAGTACCAATCTGAAGGTTCGTTTCGCTTAAAATTGGAGGCAGAGGAGAGGGAGAAGGAGAGAGCGGCTGACTACAGGCACAGGGAGGCTATGCGCAAACTTGAGTTGGATGCTGAGATGCAACATGCCGTGGAGATGAAAAAGCTTGAGGTTGAGTTGGAAAAAAAGAGACTTGATTGTCAATTTTTCCAAAAGTTTCCCATTACTCCGCAGCCTGACGCTCTTACTTATCCAAATAAGCCTTTTGATGCTAGTCGGCACATAGCATTAGTTCCCCAATTCCGTGAACATGAGATAGATGCATATTTTGAGTCTTTTGAAAGAGTTGCTACCGCTTTTAAGTGGCCTAAAGATGCTTGGGCACCTTTGCTACAGAGCAAACTGACAGGAAAGGCCCAGTTTTCAAGAGAACACCCACCCCACCCCCTCTCTCCAGCTCAACCCCTCCCTCCCCCTACAATCTCCCCCACCCCCCCCCCTCTCTCCAGCTCGACCCCTCCCTCCCCCTACAATCTTCCCCCACCCCCCCTCTCCAGCTCAACCCCTCCCTCCCCCTACAATCTCCCCCACCCCCCCCTCTCTCCAGCTCGACCCCTCCCTCCCCCAACAATCACCCCCCCCCCTCTGTCTCTCTCTGTCTCTCTCTCTCTCTCTGTGTCTCTCTCTCTCTCTCTGTGTCTCTCTCTCTGTCTCTCTGTCTCTCTTGTATTTTGAGCATGACAGATGCTCATGGATCGATCAATGAATGAAGTTATAATTATAAAGTGCTTAAGTAGTAAGTACTTTGTTATGGAAAGCGCTCCCTTCATTATTGTGTTCCTGCTTGAGAACCCCTGGCTGGAAGCCTTCGGCTGGCTGGATGTCTTACACAATAAGTTTAAATGTAGGTGCATGCTGGAAAGACAGAGTGGGACATGTTCCCTTCCAATGACATACCTCCTGATGTGCTTGCTGCTGTTCTTGGTGGAGATGGTGTTACGTGTAAACTGGTGCCTCTACCTCACATACCAAAATTTGTGTTTCTATTTTTTGTAGCGCCCCCTACAGGAACTTAAAAAAGCAGCCCCTGCGCCACGTTTCACCAATATGTATGAAACTCGGTATGCACGTACAATGTGGCAATACCTACAGAAAAGCCTCTTGGACCCATGCCCCAAAACCCACCGGAAGTCGGAAATTTTTATTTTTTCATTTGCACTCTTGGAGGCAATTTTCAATTTTTCGCCTTGTATTTGAACAAACTCCTCCTAGGGAATTTATCGGATCTGCTTCACAATTGGTCAGTACAGTCAAAAAATGGTGCTCGACCAACTATGGAGCTATTACTGTTGCAATATTATTTGCAAATGCGTATCTCAATCTGTGTGTGTGTATTCAGATCTGTGTGTGTGTATTCAGATCTGTGTGTGCGTATTCAGATCTGTGTGTGTGTAATATGATCTGTGTGTGTGTATTCAGATCTGTGTGTGCGTATTCAGATCTGTGTGTGTATTCAGACCTGTGTGTGTGTAAAAAAAAATCTGTGTCTGTATTCAGATTTGCAAGTGAAGACAAATCTGCAAGTGCATGCAAAGATCTGTGAATGTGAACACAGATCTGTAAGTGTACATAGATCTGTAAATGTGTAAACCGATCTGTAAATGCGTACATAGATCTGTAAATGTCTGTCATCACTTACAACTCAGGCAGGAGCTCTCCATTGGCTGTGTTTTTACACGTGAATTTTGCAACACTTCTGCCGCGGCAGATCTGTGATCTGCAAATGTGTAGAAATGAGATTTGTCTGTGACCTCAGTGTTCCTTTGCCCTGAGCTCAGGCTCACAGGCTCACGCTGCCTGGCTGCAGTAGCAGTACCGCCTACACACCACCAGTCGGCGCGTAGCACCCAGTGATGATAAGCGTGTCACTTGGGGTCATTTCATTGCGCTCACGGTTGGCGTTGTGTCGAGTGTATGGTCGGGAGGCAATACCATGAATTCAAGAGTGTTCGCTGTAAGTACAAGTTCATGTTTCAACAGTAACTTAGTTGTCAGAAGTATTATTGCCTTCTTAAAATAAATTATCAGTAATGTTATTTGTGAACAAGTTACGTTTGCTCAGCTTGTGTGTGTCACTGAGCAAATATGTCAAGTAACGTTAGCACTAGAAGCTAGCTAAATTAACAGGTCCCATTAACGTTGGCTGAAAACGTTGTTGCCCACACAGGAGGGTGACTTGCATGTTATTTAGTTGTAAGCAGGGTCAGAGCGATAGATATAACAGAGTGGCGACAGCCTTTGATGTCGCCGCCAGCGCGGTCACGTGGTTCATGTAGCTCCCAATAGTTCCAAACGAGGCTGCCTCTGTCATGTTCTTCTATGGGACAGACAGCACTGAGCTTGCTTTTGGACGGTAAATATTAAAAAATAAACCGTACAAAGGTGTATTTACAACTGTTACTGAATTACTGTATGTACATCAATGTCAGTTTTCAAACAAAAGGCAAAATTTTCTTGCTTCAAGGTTTTATTTGTCACTCTAAAGTGAAGATTAGCCTGCCCTACAGTAAAAATGGCATAAGAAGAGGAGTAAAGCAATATATTAAGCGGGAATATATATATTTAAGCATCAAAGATGTTCAATCAAACCCACACAGTTTGAAACAACGTTCAAAACACACACAGCCAGTATCACAACTAAACATAAAGCCTGTTAGCTTAATGCTAACGTATAATGCAAAACCTCATAGACGGGCTAACAGAAATTAGCATCGATATCGCCATTTCGCGGCAACCGAGCCATAGCAGTAAAGCTGCCAAAACCTGGCTTTAGCGCTGTCAACACGTCACAGTTTTAATATTTTTTTCATGCAAGAAAGTCACCGTTTAATCCAGAGTCTGTGGTCAGCTCATAACGTTTGTTAGGAACTTGCACCGATGTTTGTTCTGGGAGAAGTGCAGAGTCTGTGTGAGCCCCGACTGGGGACCAGGGGCAGCGGCTGTCACAGCAGCAGCAGCCGCTCTACTGAGCTGATCTGCCGGCGGGGCGACCGTCCGTCCTCCCGTCGGAGGAAACAAGCCAAGTAACGTATCCGCATGCTTTTAGAGGTTTACTGCTGGCTGGTTAAATTATTTTTTGGAGATTAGTGTTGGTTTTATTGATGAAATTTAACAACTGTGGCTGTGGCATTAGTTTGTTTGAATGAAAAGTGAGCAGGGCTGCTTCTGGGCTACGGACTGAAATCACCACAGTTACGTAAATAAATGTTTTTCAATGAACCGATCAGTCTAATAATTTTCAACATGGTTACTGTACTTGGGAAAGATTATTACCACTTTATAACTTAAAATTGGTCTGTATTTCATCAACGTAGCTCAGTAGTTTCTTGCTGTGCAGCCATAGAAACAGACGTGGTCCAGCGCCGCGGGAGGAATGTTTGGAACTATTGAGGGCTCCATAACCCGGAAGTCGGCCCGCCATTTTTTACAACGGAGTCCTATGGGAGTGTCGCCACTCTGTTATATCTATCGCTCTGAGCAGGGTGAAAGGGCGATTCCCTCTGTTAGCTGTGAACTCAGATTTGCGCCAAATGCTAATGTTTGTGTTACGTTACAACGTCTGAATTAGCGTAGTAACTTTATAGACGGGTTTCTTGTGTACAAACAATAGCCTACTAGGTGCGTGCGCATCCAGGGGGCAAAAGACTGCAGCTCTGAGTGAACTGATGTCAATGCAGATGCTGTGTTGTTAGTAGGGCTGCAGCCGATATCCGAGTACTCGAGTACTTTCTTGGCTTGGGCGGTATCCGTGTGCCATTTCACTAGCCCTACTCGGATCCCCCCCGGCGGACGATCTGATGGGGGGAGCGGATAGCTGTTTAAACACATTAGCTAGCGTTAGCATGCTACCGTCACAACGCGACCTGCCCATCTGCCTGTGTGTGTGAGGAGGGGAGAGAGAGAGAGAGTGGCCGCCACAGACTCGTTAATAAATGCAAAACGCTGGATGCGCTGGTTGATAAATTACGTTTTTATAATATTCTATAATATTCCCAGAACGTATTTCAGATATCGATATTCGACATTAGCAGTTATCTCATAAAGAAGCCTAGTGTGTACACAAACAACAACTTGCGTGCATAAGTCTGTATTGTTGTGGATTTTGGTCCAGGAAAGGCCGCCGAGACAGGATCGCTTTTAACTCACTTTATTTGGTTGAGGTTATTGGTCTATTGTCTATCGTCTATGAAACAAAAGGAGAGGAATGGTAAATAACACGCGCGGAGCGTCTCAGAGCTTAGCATCCAGGATACGCTGCTGAGAGATTCTGTCTTCCAAAGGCGGAGTCTGAGTTTATGTATCCCAGGTGTTCTTCTTTGGGTTTTCTCACTTCCTGTGTGTGTCCGTTGCTGCCCCTAGTGTAAATGTTTTATAACTTTATCAATTGTGTTCAGTGCTGCCCTCAGGCGATTAGGAGGGGAAATTACCTCTAAACTATGCTTGGTGCTACTGGATATGGCTATGTGAGAGTATTACAGTAAAAATGTATCGCTAGGGAATATTACAATTAAAAAATGTCACAGTATGTACAAAACATTTTAATTTTTTTAAAAATTTATATTGTTTTTAGTTTTATGACACCAGTGCTGCAGACTCTCGCCGCTTTTAAGACCTTCGGGACACCAATCCGCCCTTTTAATGGCCAGTAGCCATAATCTTCTTCTTTTTTTGGAAAACGGATGAGATCCCCTTGGTTTATTATACAATTTCCATCCGTCCTTTGCCGGTTTGTGCAGTTAACAGCGCAAAAACTCCTTGTCCTTTTCGTTTTCTGCTTGACTCCGCTTGTAAATAATGAGAAATGTCCTGCTTTCTGCCCCCTGGCTGCGCGCGCACATCAGTGATGACGTAGGCTGGAAACCCGTCTATACAAGTCAGATCTGACCAATAACTCTAATGATGGGGGGATTTGGGGGTTAGTTACACTTTAAAAATGTCGCTATGAGTTAAAACTCGTGTTTGTCTTGTTTCCGTAGGATCAGAGTCCAGGCCCAGAGAAGGATGTGGAGAGTGTGGCCAGAAACCTGATCACACTCATCCAACAAAATCTTGGGGGCAGTAGTGATGAAAAAACATCTGCAAACCCCTCACCAAGAGCAGCCACTGTTTTCAGTCCTCCACACAGGACAGCCACCACTATGCAAACATCAGTGTCATCAGAAATGCAAAGGTAGTTTAATAGTTTAAAGTTGCAGTTCTGTACACACACACACACACACACACACACACACACACACACACACACACACACACACACACACACACACACACACACACACACACACACACACACCAGTGTTGGGCAAGTTACATACAAAATGTAATACATTATATATTATTAGTAACTGTCATTTGAAAGTAACTAGTTACATTACAATATTACTGTCTGTGAATTGTAATGCATTACACTACTTTTGAGTTATTTTAAACAAAATGGCCGCAGAAAAATCTGACTAGGCATTTAAAAAGCTAAGATGTAGATTATTGCAGCTGATTATTTACATTCAGTGGAGGGTGATGTGACATAATGACTGTGTAGGCCCCTAAAGCTACTAACACAGTTAAGGCTCATGGCGCAATACAATAAGTAACAATGACCGTCAGAATCATTCAAGCAGACAAAGGATCAAAGTCTGTAAGTTATGATAGAGATGCTGCAAATATTGCAAAGTCTAGGCCTGTTCATATGAAACATAATACAGCTAGAACCCACTATAATGTAACCTGCAGCCTTATGACATGACAACACACACCATCTCTTTTTCTTTTAGTGAAAATAATGGGCCAATGTCCATGGTGCAAACGTGGAATCTGTAGTGTTGTCATCTCTCAGCCTCAGCACATTTCAGCAACAGGAAATAGCTCTTATTATTACTCACGGCTTTTTCTCCTGTTGTCGGGACGTCTTGCATTGTCTCGCGAGTTGCGGTGTTGGTGAATTCTTTAAAACACCTAATTGTGTTAAAATGCATTGTAACGAGCATTACTTAGATTGTAACAGGTATAATATTACCGAACATTTATTAGTAATGCGTTATATTACTGCGTTACAGCAAATAGTAATACATTACTGTAATTACGTTACTTTTGTAACGCGTTACTCCCAACACTGACACACACACACTCACCCAAAAACACACAATTTGGAAATCTAATACACATTACATTGGAGTGGCCTTGTAGAGTTGTATCAGTAAATAGAACTGAGTGATACGTAAAAATATGACCCATGGTCCTTGTAAATATGGATAAATCCTTTATTGTTTGTCACAGATCGTTTCCAGGTCTTTTCAGGGGAAAGAGGAGGTTTGCAACTACACCACGGACAGTCACTTGCAAATTGCAGTGTTTCCAGTTTTATGTCCTTCCCTGTCCTGCAACTGTGACTCCAAAGGGAGATGAGGAGCTTAAGTTTTGCCAGGCAGGGCTAGGGATGAGAATGGTCTCATTGCCTGAGGATGCAGCTCATGATCAGGTCAGGTGCAGTAGTGTTTTATACCAGTGTTTTATCACTTTACTGTGTATTAGTCATAAGTTCAGATGCAGTTTTCCATTGCATAACAGACTGTAATTTTATGGTATTTAAAAGACAGTAGACCTTGTGCAAGGACCACTATTATGAACAGCTTTGTATTAAGTGTGATTTAAGAGAACCTATCACATCTACCTTTGATTTTAATTTTTCTGTCACAAACAAATTGCCATGTACAGACAGTCTCCCTTTCCCAAGTGATTTTGTTCGGAATTATCTATAATTTTATCACAGAAATAAACAGAAATTTGCAATAATGGGTGTAAATACAAAGTGATGCAGCCAATATTCACTTTGTACCAGCCCAGCCTCAAAAGGCCCTACAACACCTGTGTATTTCCTACTGTGACAAGCCAAAGTACAGTGTGAAAAATACCTGTTGTGCAGCAACATATTAGGCTAATGACTGGTTGCCATATGCAAACCTACTCATGTACACATGGCAATCATCAAGTTGAAGTGATTTTAAGCAAACCTCAAAAAAGAAAGACATTAAATGAGTTTTGTCATCATCAATAGTAAGTTGACCATCAATGCTTGCCATGTTACTGTCTTTGTCTAGATATCTGAAGTACTTTACCATGAGTACCCTAAACTCCAGAGCCTGAAAGGCTCCTGGATGTTTTACAAGGCTGCAGGTAAACACATCCACTGAAGTAATATATATCACTTTTGGTTTTTTAGACTTTGAAGTCTATTTTTCATACTGTGGTGCAATTGATGTTGTTCACATCAGAAACCTAAATATACATAAAGTTTGTACAGTTTTATTTGGCAGCATTATTTTTTAAATTTCCAAGCCACTTTTTGTGCTTCCATTACACTTTTGTAATTTAGTCTTGCTGCACCCTAAGTCATGTCATTAGCAAACTTTAGTGTTGACTGTGATTTTTATGTTTCAGGGGGAAGTGGACGAAGGCGGCTGACAGTTGTCAGCCCCCAGGTGGAAGGCTATACCACCGCTCAATTGAAGAGGGCATCAAATGGTGGAAAAAACATGCTATACATAGCCCCATTACAGAGTGAATTAGATGTTACCCCCCTTGCCACAAATGCCTCAGAATTTTCTAAAATGCCAAAGGCAACCTGTGGCAATTGTCAGGAGACAATGCCATTACAGCTTTTGGCCCTCCATGTTGAGGGTTGTACAGACAACAAAGACTGTGAAGTAAGTTGTGTTCTTACATTTCATTTGGCCTTCATGATGACATTGAGTATTTGAGTAACCTATTTTATTTGTTGTGTAACCAGGACCAGGACTCTAACTCAGACGTTGAGTGTGTGTCCGTGTATAACTCATCAGCTGATGATACTGATGCCGTCACGGCCACAAAATCCACATCCTCTAAAGATGTAAGTACATCTTCAGTAAAACTAGCTTGAAAATCCCACACTAACTTTCTTTCTTCTTAGTAATTATTGTTATTGGTTGTGGAGATTGTGGAGTATGCTCTTTCCTGTTTTATATACAGAATCTGCTTATAGTCATCACATTTGTCTGGGTCAATTTGATCACTAAAGAGATTATTATTATCACCAAATTTTTATTTTTCTTCATTTATCATGTAGATTACCAACTCATTGGCATTTGTACAGTACATTTATTACATTAATATAAAGTAATGAAACAGACAGCTTCACTGAATTTTATTGACTATTTGAAATACAGTACAGCTGTTTCATTGGAAAATAAAATAACAGTGGTTTTAATGTGTACATCTTCATGTATGAGAAGACCCAAAATGATCACTGTAACCGTGATCACTACAAATGGTTAACACTATTTCTCAATCTATATTTTTTCCCTGGTAATTATTTGATCATGGATCTGTCACACTCAGGCATACACTGACTCCAGTGTCTATCAACCTTTCTCTTGTTTCACAGCTGGAGAGCAGATCAACTTTTAACATTATTTTGGGGGAAAATAGTTGAATAACTATTTTTTTCTATTTTTTCTGTGAAGATGAACACATGTTCCACAACTGCATTGTCCTCTATGGTTTCCTGCCCCATCTGTAGCCAGTTGTATCCTATGCACAGTCTGGAGATGCATGCAAGTTTCTGTGGCGAGAGGTACTTGTCTAATGATTACTTATCACAGGTGTTAAGATAAAATAAAATTACCCTTTTCATCCTCAAAGGAAAATTTAAAAAATTGTGAGTATCAAGAATGTTTGCCGAACCCACTTTTTTTTGGCAGCATTTCTGATGTCAATGGGAATACTAGCATCTCTCTCTTTTAGCGAATTCATGTAATCTGTAGAAGCAGATGAGATACATTCCCTAGGAGGAGTTTGTTGAAATACAAGGCGAAAAAGTGAAAAGATTCCATGAAAATCCCTAATAAACACGAGGGTTTCAATAGGGACCTTGCCATGTTTGGCTCGGTCCCTAATAATCAGACCAAAAACAATAGGGACCTTGCCATGTTTGGCTCGGTCCCTAATTAAAACTGCGCGCAGTGATGAACGGGACCTCGCACCGGCTTGCGGCCGCGTCACGTGCCGTCGTAACATGTGGGCTGGCAAGATGTGCACATGTTAGGACCGCACGTGACGCAGCCGCAAGCCGGTACGAGGTCCCGTTCATCACTGCGCGCAGTTTTAAAAAAACGCAGTTTTAAAAAAATTTCACGAATTTATGTAATCTGTAGAAGCAGATGAGATAAATTCCCTAGGAGGAGTTTGTTGAAATACAAGGCGAAAAAGTGAAAGAATTCCATTCAAAATGGTCACCTTTGACGGCACGCCACGGCCACGCCATTCAACGTACAGTCACAAATAACACGGCGTTGGTTGAGCACCATTTTTTGACTGTACTGACTAATTGTGAAGCAGATCCAATAACTACCCTAGGAGGAGTTCGTTCAAATACAAGGCGAAAAATTGAAAATTGCCTCAGAGAGTGCAAATGAAAAAATAAAAATTTTCGACTTCCGGTGGGGTTTGGAGCATGGGTCCAAGAGGCTTTTCTGTAGGTATTGGCACGTTATACATGCCTACCGATTTTCATACATATTGATGAAACGTGGCGCAGGGGCTGCTTTTTAAAGTTCCTGTAGGGGGCGCTACAAAAAATAGAAACACGAATTTTGGTACGTGAGCTAGAAGCACCAGTTTACACGTGTCCTGTGAATTTCATATTCATAACTATTACGGTGTCCGCAGAGTGATCGACCCTCCTCTGGCGGCCATGTTGTTTTTTCAATCGACTTAATTTTAATTGAGCAGTTAGAACTTTGGTACCTAACGGCCATTGAGTTGGTCCCGCTCAAATTAAACATTGCGTCTATGAACTGTGGCTATTTTAGTAACGGGCCACGCCCACTTTGATGCCACGCCCCATTTGAAAAAGTGTTGACTTAATCTTGTTCAGAATTTGATTCTGAACAACTTTAGTAGAGGGGTCCAACACCATAGGAGTCCAATTAATGTACATATGTGCAATTTACTATTTTTGGGGTGAAAAACACACCCCTTTTTGAACTCAAACTTTGAAATTTATCCTACAGACTAATCCTTATGGCAGATTGGAGATAATGGGCCATAGATGATATGTGCCAAAGGATTTTTGTCAAAGTCTAAAAACCTGTGATCCTTGGTGAATTTACTGTTTTTAACAAAATTCAAAATGGCGGGAAATCTGGCTACCGGAAGTGCTAAGTTAGTATCTGCAAATTTGTTCATCATGAGGATTTGCATATGTGTGCAAAGTTTCATGAGTGTAGGTCCTACCGGTGACGAGTTATGCTTGTGCAAACGTTGAAATTTTGGCATAGTTGGTATAGCGCCACCTAGGGGTGAATGTGAATTTGAGGGCTAGAATATCAAATTTTACAGCAGTCCCACAAAATGCACCAAAAAAAATAGTTTTCGAATATGTGCAGGGGGGGAAAAATGCAGTCGAAGATGAGGAAAAATAATAATAAGAAGAATAAACACGAGGGTTTCAATAGGGACCTTGCCATGTTTGGCTTGGTCCCTAATAATCGGACCAAAAACAATAGGGACCTTGCAGGTTCTGCTCGGTCCCTAATAAAACTGCGCGTAGTGATGAACGGGACCTCGCGCCGGCTTGCGGCCGCGTCACGTGCCGTCGTAACGTGGGCTGGCAAGATGTGCACATGTTAGGACCGCACGTGACGCAGCCGCAAGCCGGTAGGAGGTCCCCTTCATCACTGCGCGCAGTTTTAAAAAAAATTCGCGAATTTATGTAATCTGTAGAAGCAGATGAGATAAATTCCCTAGGAGGAGTTTGTTGAAATACAAGGCGAAAAAGTGAAAAAATTCCATTCAAAGCGGCCAACTTTGATGGCACGCCACGGACACGCCCTCCTTCTTCTTCGTCACAAATAGCAGGGCGTTGGTTCAGCACCATTTTCTGACTTTACAGAAAAACTTTGAAGCTGATCCGATAAATTCCCTAGGAGTTTGTTCAAATACAAGACCACGGAATTATTCAAAATGGCCAACTTTGACGGCACGCCGCACGGCGTTCATCCAGCAACATTATTCAAGTGTACTGACCAATTTTGAAGCAGATCCGATAAATTCCCTACGAGGAGTTTGTTCAAATACAAGACCAAGGAATTAAAAAATGGCCAACTTTGACGGCACGCCACGGACACTCCCTTCAATGTACAGTCACAAATAGCACGGCGTTGGTTCAGCACCATTTTTTGACTGTACTGACCAATTTGGAAGCAGATGCGATAAATTCCCTACGAGGAGTTTGTTCAAATACAATGCGAAAAAGTGAAATTCCATTCAAAATGGCCAACTTTGACATCACGCCACGGACACGCCCTTCAACGTACAGTCCCAAATAGCACGGCGTTTATTCAGCACCATTTCATGACTGTACTGACCAATTTGGAAGCAGATCCGATAAATTCCGAGGAGTTAGTTCAAATACAAGGCGACGGAATTCTAAAATGGCCAACTTTGACGGCATGCCACGGACACGCCCTTCAACGTACAATCACAAATAGCACGATTTTGGTTCAGCACCACTTCATGACTACTGACCAATTTTGAAGCAGATCCGATAAATTCCCTAGGAGTTCATTCAAATACAAGGCAAAAAAGTGAAAATTTTTCAAAATGGCCGCCGAGAGTGAAAATTAAAAATGAAAATAGCCGACGTCCTGTGGGGTTTGGAGCATAGGTCCAAGAGGCTTTTCTGTAGGTATTGTCACGTTATACGTGCCTACCGATTTGCATACATATTGGTGAAACGTGGCGCAGGGGCTGCTTTTTAAAGTTCCTGTAGGGGGCGCTACACACATGAGAAACATGATTTTGGGTATGTGAGCTATCGGCACCAGTCTACACGTGACCTGTGAATTTCATATTCATAACTATTACGGTCTCCGCACAGTGATTTACCCTGACACCAGAGCCTGTGGTGGCCATGTTGTTTTTCCAATCGACTTCATTTTACTTGAGCAGTTGGAACTTTGGTCCCCAACGGCCACTAAGTCGGTCCCGCTAAAATCAAACATTGCGTCTATGAACTGTGGCGATTTTAGTGTCAGGCCACGCCCATTTCGATGCCACGCCCGGAAAAATGCAGTCGAAGTCGTGGAAAATAATAATAATAATAATCACAAGGGTTTCAATAGGGACCTTGCCAGACGGCCAAACGGACCAAAAACAATAGGGACCTTGCAGGTTCTGCTCGGTCCCTAAATACATTCGAGAAAAGTATATTCCAGGCTTCCAAAACAAAATCTAGTTTTAGGGTAAATGATTGGTTAAATGATTTGGGAAAGAACAGCTGATACAGCGGTAAGTTGTACTTTTAAATCAATGCATCTGCAAACACCGTACAGCAAACACATATGTTCTTGACCCAGACATCGTGTACAAGCCCATTACTTTTAGGATTGAAGAGTATTTGATCGTGAGAAAACAGTTTTACCGCGAGTGAGTATTTAATAGCATGAATGAATGCGGGTGATGCGGGTGCGCGTGTGTGTGCGCGCCCATCTGTCTAAACACGCAAATTAAACACGTAAGTGTGAGAAGGAAATCGAGTCAGTCGACCTGCGATAAGCAGCTGATTCTGAACGGACTCGTCTTTGAGATGGACGTGTTCTAACGCATTTTTAATCAATGAAATGTTAACACAACAGTATATATCTGACCATTTAATTTTCGAAATTGTAGGTGAAGCCGAGCTTTCCTTGCAGTCGAGAAGTCGCCACTACGAAAGAATGCAATGTATCCAACTAGCGGGATCTAAACAAACTAAGCTCCAGCGAATTACTACAATGCAGAAGTAGTGGAGAATGGCGAAACACAGCAACTCTAGCCTACTCTCAACCAAATAAAAAATAATCGCCGCCCGGTGCAGCAGTGTGAACTGCCCCATTTTTAGAACGTCTCAGCCCGTCTCGTCGCAAGGAGTTGCGAGTTGCAAGCAGTTGCGTTGCGAATCTTTGGTCTGAACTGGGCTTTAGCATTATAAGCAGTTGCGGTTTTAGGCACGGGCGAAAAACGAGACACACAAGAAAGAAAATGATCCGCATTTTCTATTAACGATAATGCCCCCCCCCCCCCCCCCCCGTCAACAAATCCGCCACACATTGCTACCTGGTCTGTGGGAAACACTGAAAGAGGTGGAGACATGTAACATCTCTGAGGACACCATCATTGCACAGAGACTTGTCTGTGACCATGTGAAAGTGTATGGCACAGTGACCAGAGTGCCTCTTACAAAAGAGTTGCTCAACTACTGTGCAACTGCACGCACAAGATACAGGGCTTACCTGGAAGAGGAAAGAAAAACGAATGAAAAGGATGAGCAAACGCTTAAAAGAAGGAGAGCAGAAAAATGCCTTGGTGAACTCAAGAACAAAAGAAAATGTACAGAAGACGTCTGCGAGAGTCTCCGAAAGGAAGCAGACACCTTAGCAGAGCAAGCGGAAAATACGGCCGGGACCAAAATGGCAACCCTGATTGCCAAATCCAACGCTCTGCGGAGACGAGCAAAGGAGAAGAAGGAGGAGATGCTTGTCATAATAATGACATTGAAAAGAAAAGTGCGGAATTGCGTCACATTCAATAAAAAGCACAGCCAAAGCCTGAGCGATTAATCAGACTTTTTTGCCTTCAATTAATGTTTTCAAGTGTTTGCACTATATTTAAGTATTTTTGTATATTTTGTTTGTTTATGTCATTGTTATACCATAAGTTTTGTTTTTGGTAAGATGGCTGTCGTTACTATTCGTTACTCAAACTGAATAAAACTCATAATGAACGGAGTATATAGTGTATAGTCTCGATTTTTTTGCAGCGGTATTGGTATTCAATTTTCCTTTTAGAGGTCTTGAAAAGGTCTTGAAAGTCATTAAATTTGTACTTAAAAAATGTGTAGATACCATGCCCTGTTTCTATTCGGCAAGTGGTTCAAATCCCCTATTAGGGTTAAAATCCCCCATGACAATGTTGAATTTAGACGTGGAGGAATCTGGAATAACCAGAAAAGATTATTGAAAACCTGAAATCGGTCAGTTCGACTTATATGGTTCGAACCTGTAAATACAGTGCTTAGTTATGATGAACATTATTTTTTGTGGTGTATGACTGTCCATGTGTTGAAGGAATCCCTATAAAGTGGAGATTGTTTTCACAAGATTTTGTCTCCCACTAAGAGAAATGGGAGAAGGGCACATCTTGGGGTTATCAATTTATGAGGCCAAATGTTTAGAGTCAGAAAAAAGAGACACGCAGAGAGAGACAAAGGGCCCAGCCCAGAGGTAGTAAATCAGGGGAGAAAAACTTTAGAAGATCACAGAAGGTGAGAAAAGCACCAAATGGTGTTTCAGGTGTAAACCCTTTTCTAGTAAAGGGACACCAAGATCAGTACGTCCCATGGTAATCGCAGAATTTAGGGGTTATTATCTAGACTCCATAACGTGAACAATTAGCATATAAAGTTGTCCATAGCACACACCGCTCGTCCACAGAAGTCCAGGGGTCAACCAGCGCTGGGGACTCTTTTTAAGAGTTCAGGGAAAATCCTCTCTCACCAATCTGAGCAGAAGGACCCGCCCTAAAAGGACTCGGGGACGGCGGAGTCAATGCACAGTTCAACATATCATTCATATCACAGTAAAAAAAAAAAAGTGTAAAAAAGATTAATAAAAAAGAATTATAAAACATATATTAAAAAAAAGGTAATAAGAAAAATCACACTGGAAAGGATAATTGAATAAATATGGGTATGACAATAATAAGACTAAAATACATATAATAAAACGTAATCTTAATAAACTGTACAAGTAGGATTACATCAATTAAAATATAGAATCATGGACAACAGGTAGATTAGCTGCTATCTGTTAGGAAGTGATCCTACATGTTATGTTCTCAATTTACATTATCATTGAATGCTCATGGCGTTAGCCATGAGCAAGGAGGGAAGTAGTGAGACTGTAATCAAACGTTTGACTCAATTGAATTGTGTAGAACATGCAAGCTAACAGAATGACTCATCTAACCTCACATTAAATATTTACGGGTTGATCCATGCCTTCAACTTCATTTAAGGATCCCATAAGGGACCTCCGTTAAAGCAATTATATAGAATTAAGAACAATATGTTTGACGACTAACTGCTGTACATGAGTTTGTATTCCAACAAGAGAAAAGCAGAACCTCAAAGCCAGACGAGAACCCACCAAGGGGAGAGGAGCCGGGTGACCAGATCTACCTAAGGGTTTTCAACAAACCCAGGAGAGAAAGACCATACAAAGTCATCAGAGCAACGCCAACAGCCATCCAGGTGGAAGGAAGCAGCACATGGACCCGATAGACGCGGAGAATACAACGGAAGAGAATCAGCCGTGGCGACCCGTTCCGCCTGTTGCTGAGGGGTTGACACTGTAACCGTGGAGCCTTCCCTTCTGGAAGGTTAGACGCAGAGGTGTAGAAGAACGACCCCAAGAGGCATAGAGGCACGGGCGCCACACACAGACGATGGCTGATACCACCTCCACCCGGATCCCAATGCACAAGCTCTCTCTCTCTCTCTCTCTCTCTCACATACAGGCTCTCTCTCTCTCTCTCTCACATACAGGCTCTCTCTCTCACACATACAGGCTCTCTCTCTCACACACAGTCTCTCTTTCTCATACAGTCTCACACACAGTCACCAGCCTCACACACAGTCTCTCTCTCTCTTTCTCATACAGTCTCACACACAGTCACCAGCCTCACACAGTCTCTCTCTCTCTCACACACACACACACACACACACAGTCTCTCTCTCCCACATACAGGCTCCCTCTCACACAGTCACCAGCCTCACACACAGTCATTGTCACACACACACACACACACACACACACACACACACACACACACACACACACACACACACACACACACACACACACACACACACACACACACACACACGCACACGCACAAAAGACGATGGCTGATACCACCTCCAGATGCATGGGATCCGTCCGGACCCCAATGCACAAAGATGCAACAATAACAGAAGTAACCACGTTGACATACTTTACGGAATAGCAACAATATTTTAACTTGATTTGTCATTTAAAGGACTGCAGACAAAGTGAAGACTCATTCTACAAGGCTGAGAAATATCTGTGTATAACAACTGAGCCTACAATATACTACCGCGGCCCCAGTGCCTTCAAGGTATGAAAGCAGACGTCATGGTTCACACATCCTGGGTACAAGGAGGGATACTATCCCTGTGCAAGCAGATAAATGGGAAGTAGAAACAGGGGGACCTAATGTAAATATATGGATAAAATGGTTGAATTACACGGCACAAGCTCAGGGAAAGACCGACTGTATAATCTGCGCTGAAGGACGACCCACTCTAACCACAGCTCCCGCTAGGATTACCCCGTTTAACTCAAAAGAAGAGTTTGCATGCTTACTAGAACTGTTTGTAGACGGCCACATCACTGGGTGTATGACTAATGTAAAAGGCTTATTAGATATTATGTATCCTGAGACCCTAATTAGGGCTATACCCCCCAGCCTCGAAGTTAATCTTACTCCTGGCTACCATTGCATCCAAGGTAATGGCATAGGTAAGAAAGTGGGGTCCCTTCCTCCTGAAGTATGTAACACCACTAGAGTGATAGATCTGTATCTAATATGACTCATGCTCATAGTGACATATGGTGGTTCTGCGGAGGACAAATCATCAGAGGGTTCTCCCCATAAATTTCTCAAGGACATGCGCTGTAATTCAACTTGTAATGCCTATCTATGTTTTACCAGATAGCAAACATGTGATGAATCTCAAGATATGGAAGAATAGAGACTTCCCAAATTTTATTCGCCAGAAACGAACACTGAAACCGGTCTCAGGAAGTTTAGATAAAAATATTTACATAGCGATTAGGGGAATATCAGAACAATTAGATGCTACCTCTCGTATGGCCTATCAAAACCAGTTAGCATTGGGCATGTGGACGGCTGAGCAAGGAGGAGTGTGCCAGATGATAGGAACAGCATGTTGTACTTATATCCCCAATAACGCAGCTCCAGATGGGTCAGTGTCCAGAGCGCTGGCAGGCCTACAGGCCCTCAGATTAGAGTGGGCGGAGAACTCGGGCATTACTAACCCTATCACCGGGTGGATGGAGAACATACTTGGTAAATGGATGAGTCCAATTCACTCAGTCTTCATGATGGGAATAGTAGCAATAACCGTGTTAGTTGTTATCGGTTGTTGTTGCATTCCTTGCATACGAGGACTACTGAATCGGTTGATCACCACAGCAGTGAGTGCTCCAGGGTTGCCAGATGTCTTACAGGCTTATGTAGGAATCAAACCTAACCCAGAGACAATGAGTGAGCAGCAACCAGAAGGACCCGATGTGATCAGGTTAAATTATATAGAATAGTCCCCGGTCCCCTGAAGTTCAGTGCACGTATCTAAGAAAAACAATATACCTGGTTTATTTGAATGATGAAACATTGAACAAACTTAAGAGTTATACTTACTATTACAAATGTGGTTTAGATTTAAATGTGAAATGTCCAAAACTCTACATACATAAAGCTCACTTGAGCCATTCAAACCTATGCATACTTCAAGGAAATTTAAAATTGTGTTACCTTTTGTTATGTTCAATAGATTTCCAATGCATACTAAAAAAATTGTGTTACTTTTTGTTATGTTCAGTAGATTTTCAATACATACTGAAAAAATTGTTACTTTGTTATGTTCAGTAGATTTCCAATACATACTGAAAAAATTGTGTTACTTTTTGTTATGTTCAGTAGATTTTCCATACATGCTAAAAAATTGTATTACTTTTTGTTATGTTCAGTACATTTTCAATACATACTGAAATTTTTTATTTTTTGTTAAGTTCAGTACATTTTCAATGCATACTGAAATGGTATAAATTTTGTGTTATGAAAAACAGAAGTGAATTTTAAAAAGGTTGAACTGTTTACCTATGCTGCTCAATTTTTTGTAGTGTTGATCTTCAACATATGTTGAAAGTATATGAATTTTATGTTTTATGCCTAGAAGTGTTTTGACAAAATTTCCATTGATGAATACTTATGTGTCTTTATGATTATGCCTTTATGAGCGTATGACATATTGATTGTATTGTGTGGTGTTGATTATGTTGATGTTGATGATTGTTCCATGGTAACCAACCCATGGGTATATGCATATATATATATATTTTTTGCTTTTTACTTTTCCTACATTATATAGTCAGTAGTGATTATGGCTTGTAGAATGGTCATCTGAGATGACCAAGGAGGGAATTGTAACATATTTCAGCCATAATATTCTCCCATAGCCACAATACTGAGTAAACATAACATAAGCTGATCATACATAGATGAAAGGGGGCGGGCTTTTAAAGCCACAGAACACGCCCACCTCTACCTGGCTATAAAACTCGGACTCCGCCATTTTAGGGTAGAATCTCTTGGGCGGCGTATCGATTTGATGTAAAGCTTAGAGACGCTCCACGCGTGTTATAGACGATAGACAATAGATCAATAACCTTAACCAAATAAAGTGAGTTAAAAGCGATCCTGTCTTGGCGGCCTTTCCTGGACTAAAATTCATAACAGTCTTTACCAATAATGTCCTTGATCTATTTGTTTTTGTCGGTTAACTTAGGTATTAAATGTATTAAATAAACGTAGGCATTAAATGTATTCACTATTTTTATTGTTATTATGAATTATCAACATAGCAATGTGTGGCGTGACTCTGTATAAAACTCAATATAAACGGGGGAGATAACTAAAGAGGGACCGACAACGCCACCTGGGGAATTGCACCCCACACTGCATGAAAAGCGGGATTCCCGTCAAAAAACAGCACCGGAAATTGTCGCAGAAGTTCAGGTTTCGTCCCCCATGGCCCCCCTCCCCCTAATTGTAGGGGAAGCTTTAACATGTAAATGCAGATTCTGTGAGCTATACACATGCAAATTAGCTATACAAAGGTATTAACTTCACTTTAAGAAAATCTCTGGTATAAATAGATTAGGCTCAGTATAGCCTAATTATACTCTTACATTTTAACTTAAATTGATTTATTTAATGAAAGTATGCTAGATTAATTACTGAATACACTACAGTTCATAAGTTCAAGTCACCTGCTCATTTCAGCATTAAACTCCATTATAACCAGAATCACAATCATGCATCAACATTTTAAAGTTTTTTTTTGTTGTTATATTTGCAACATGGGCTTACAAATTATAATTACATATATCCCATCTTAAAATACTGCTTTCAGAAACTCAAAAACAGATTTGCACTGTGAGAAATGTAAAATGTAAATTACATTACATGAGAATGATGGAAACATCCACATCAATATCTTGAAGACATGTACAGCTTTGCAAAAAAACATGTGAAGGCCATGCATACAGGCCACTTGCAACAATCTTTTAAATATTTTCTTCTCTATTACTCACAACATAGGTTTAAAAACGATTAATTGATCCCAATTCAGAACACTGCTTTCAGTAACTCATTTAAACATATTTGCACTGGGAGGAAATGCCCAAAACTGAATAAAGTGCAAAACAAATCGGTAGTAATGATTACGCTGCCGCATTGTACGGCATTGCAAGTGTGCCAATGATTATGCGTCCACGTGCCAGTGGTGGCACGCATGCCTAGGGTTGCCGACCCCTGATGAACATTATGAATGCACAGAAATTAGTCAAGATTTGCTCAACAACTATGGGAACATTTTAGTGTTCCATGCAAACCATTTCCAATGTCTAATTAAAAAGTGATTGAGAGAATCCCAAGTGTGCAAAATTCTGTGTGAACACAATAAAAGTTGGCAGTTTTAAAGAGCCTAAAATATAAACCACAATGCTTTGTTTACTCTTTCATGGTTTAGCACACAACTAAGTGTGATTATAAGCTTTGTTTGAGAAATGTTTACATTTTTAGACATTTTAAAGAATTCAACTTCTGTAATGACTGCATATCTAAAATCACCTTGAATTAGACAATCAAAGCCAAACACTCTCGAATCCATCCCATATGTGTTCAGCACATCTTGACTTATATTTGTACAATAATAATGACCGTAGAGCATTCCAGTTGATTATTTCATGAAGCTGATATATAATGGAATTCAATGCAGAAATGAACCGGTGACCCCAAACTTTTGGACGGTAGTGTATGTCATTAGCAATGGCCAATGTTATGTTAAAAAGACACACAAAACAATTCATTTCAACAATTAGTTTTAATCAGGCTTTGCCACAAAGGTCCCTTTGTCCAATCACGTGCGAGGACATGGCCAAGAGTACTTTTAAAACGAGTTCTTGTACTCTCACGTTTCATGTGGTTTTGACTTTTGATCTCTAGCTGCTACAATGACTAGTCGTCGTCTTTTTTACGGATTATCTCCTGGAACTCCTCAGCATGCGAACCGTCGACGCGAACCCGTAGTGCTACCGCCAGTCCGCAGAACACCGAGAAGCGGCTGTTGAACGCAATCTCGGGCCTGTCTCGGCAGCTCAATGACGGCTTTCAACAGATGTCTGCTGAATTAAAAATAACGCAATCAAGGATGCAGTCCATGGAGGATCGGATGGCAGCATTTTGGAGAAAAGGGTCTGTACGGAAGACTCCAGCACTACCGCTAACTCTAAGAAGAGAAGGCGGGTACACCGTCCGAAGATCGCGGTAAGATTATGTTCAGTGATTGCTAGCTACCTAGCTAGCTCTGCTAAAAGTAGCCTTAAAGTAAAGCGTTTAAGTAGCCTGCCTAGCCCAAACAGCTAAAATTAGCCTTGTAAAATAACCCATGAGCAGAACCAGTGTAAGTTGCTTTATTAAATTGTTTGTTTTGGTCTTGTGATTTACAGGCAGCTGTGCGTCGACTTCATAACGCCGAGACAAATCATATGCCCTACGACCCAGAGCAAGGGTAAGATTTAAACAATAATGCTTTCATTCTGCTGTACTCATCTAGATACGTGAAAGGGGAATTCCGGTGGTAAATCGGATTTAGATATTTTAAAAATGACCATAGTCTACGGTAAAGTCGTGGCCTATCCTGACCGTCAGCAGGAGGTCGCTTTAACATGGCGCCAGAATGTTTGGAATGTTTGTGGACGGAGGGAGGACAGTGCGCTTGTCCTACATGGGGAAAGATGATGGGAGTTTGCTAAAATGGTGGAGTACGCATCTGATCCTGAATACGTTGATTTTGAGATTCACTTTCATCGATAGACTTATCGGATGGGTCTTGAATTAAAAATTGCGGCGCCATTGTATGTTGCCATTTCCTCGTTTAAAATGTTAAGAACCTTATTACACCCTAGCCTTGTAGATGGGTTAAGATAAGCGATATATGTGCCGTATGAGTGATTAGTCAGGAGTATTTTATTCAGATGCCGACCTTAACCGTTAATTTTGTTTTCGCAGACTGTCCTCTCCTCATAACGAGTCTGTGACTACACATTTGCTCAGAGCGTTGTCTGCATGTTCAGATTTACAACATGCTGATTCTGACGACATTGTGTAAGTAACTTACTGCAGAACTGTTTTCTCCTTCCTTGTTCAATTTTTACTGTGACTTAAGGTTTTTTTTCTATTCATTCCACTCATTTAATTGTTTCCCAGCTGCCTGCAAGACATTATGAGACGGTACGCAGGACTTGCAGATACAGGCAACCAGACCTTGCAGTACATGCGGAAGCTGTAAAGAATTCAGCTCGGAGTCGATCGAGAAGTAAGAGGGTAAGACTAGATAAGATCTGTTTTTGGTTAATGTGAGCAGGGTTTAAAATTAGCACCGGCCAAATGCTGAATTGGACAGTACAATAAATAAGCTACCAGCCAGTGGCTGGTAACTTTCAACAGTTAGTGATGTGTCAATACCACATCACAATATAGACTAGAAGGTGTTGCTGTTGCTATAGCTATGAGTTAACCATTACATTGCACCATCATTGTTTTTTTCTACCCTGAATGAGTATTTCTCAGGTGCATTAATAGATGTGTTTTGTCCATACGCATTGCATCGTGCAGTACTGATTGTCTTTATTTTATTGTTTTACAGCTGCTGGAAGCAAGACAGTGTTTTAGCTGAGGATGAGAGAGACCTTTGGGAGAGCGCCACCATAGATATGATGTCGGAAGAGGAAGATGGCATCGTTGGCGGGGTGTCGGGATGGATAGTACGGACTCCGTCCTACCGCAGCAAGGAGCTCACCGAGCTCTGTGCAAAATTGCAGTTTTTTTACCTCACTAATTACAATGTCTACTGGCTATGTTAGCCCTCATGCAATGCCTCTCCCTCCCTCCAACAGCCTGGACTAAATTCACTTTAAACTCTAGTATTGCATGTTATTGACTTATTTTTTCTTCCAATGTTTACATTGTACATTGTGCACTTTATTGGCCATATTTATTTATCTATTGTCGATATCTTCAATCCATCGCTACGTTGCCACAGGCCTCCCCTAATAGGTAAACATAACTACTCTAGTTAGCCCATATTTAATATCAAATGCTGGTCTCCTAACTCATACTTGCACTGTCTTGCCTTACCTTTTGCACCTTAACACACACTGGTTTACAATAAATCTCTGTGCTGCTACCCGTTTTTAGTATTTAATGCTGGTCTACTGACTTAAAATTGCACTGTCTTGCCTTACTTATTTGCACCTCAACAAATCATACCAGATCTCCTGTACCACAGGGTTAGTCCCTGCCCTGTCACCATTATCATACTGCCTCAGCACATTAATGTGGAACTTGTTTGTCTGTTACTTAGTATATTTCTCTTAGTTTCTTAATCCTTATTGTCTAGTGTATAGTATATTTATTCTTATTTGTTGATTGTATTCCAGAAATTTCCTTTCTGCAATCCTGCTTGTTGTATGTGTATGTTATGTATCTGTCTCTAAGCTACTTGGACCCTGAATTTCCCCTAGGGATGAAGGTTATATCTTTCTATGAATAAACATGTTCCTGGCAAATTTTCCTTTCCTCCTGGTAAATTTATTCATGTCCTTGATGGTCATAATATACAACATAATTACAATTATAATTATTAATTTAAATATTAATAATTAATTATTAATATTAATATTGGATATAGGAGGAGCGGGGCTGGTTACATTTATGTGGGTTGGGGGTGTGGTTTAAATGTACAATGACCCAGGCTGACCTAGAGTGACATGTCTGTCAACCAATCACGAATGAGTTTCCTGTTTAAAAACTAGGCTTTTCATCCAATGCTGGGGAAGAATTTTAGGCAGGGCAAAGAACGACCCAGGGTGCCAGCCAATCACAAATGATTTTCCGTTTTGTTTACATCCAATCCTGGGTGAGAATCCGTCTGGCTAGCGCGGTTTCGCTGCTATCCATATGCTAATCCGCGAGATTAGCATATGAATGCCTCCGCGAGAGAGTCCGTATACGACGATATGCGTCCGTCGGAAACGTGAAGTGACGCGACGTGGAAATTGTCGTTTACTGCCGAAAATTGGTCTGGTTTGCAGGAATTTCCGGGCGTGCAACGGGACGGAAATCCCACTTTTCACCCAGTGCCAGGAAATAAAGAACAAAGAAAATTAAACTATTACCTTACAGAAATTATAAGGACACAAGTTCGAAAATCTAAAAGAGGCAGAGACAATATATATATATATTAAATTTTTAGTTTAATACAATAATGATTAACACTAAATAAAGAAAACTGGAATAAAACCAAACCAAACAACAAAACAAAGGTTATGTAAACCAGCAACCCAATTGTCAAAAATAATGAAACGGAAAAGGGGAAATAACACAAAAGCAAACTTAACCAAAGCAAACCAAAGAAAATATCAAAACAGAACCAAAACAGAACAAAACAAAAACAGAACAAAACTAAAACAGAACAGCAGCAGGGGATCCTAAAAACAAGAAACACAAGTTAATAAAAAGGGAAAATTGGAACTCAAAACTGTTAAAAAGCGGGGACCCTACTCACCAGCCTGGTAGGCAACCAGTAGAGGTTGAGTTCAGCCATCTTGGCCCTTTTATAGTGCACCTGGGTCCAGGGGGAGGAGCTAGGAAAGGCTGCGTTCGCAACCCCTACTGAGGATCACTACAAATGTATATTCAGTTAATTGTATTCCTTCATATTCCTGATTGAAACATGAATTAAATTTAAAATTGGAATAAGAGGAAATCACCATAGAATTCAAAAACACCTGTGATACAGGTGGACTATCATGCACCTATTTTGATTTCCAAGATACCTTCATATCATACTCAATTGTGATATCCTGTTCGAAATTATTATTAATAATAATAATAATAATAATCATAAAGTTGGATAAATGATAGGGCAGTTGTTTTCATCACCGTCTTTAAAGACAAGCTGATTAATAGAAAAACCTACCAAAATGTTTTACAATACATTGATACATTGAAATTAATGTGTAGACTGACATGATGGTGTTAACAAACCAGAAAAAAAAGAGCAGCTTGAGTGGAACTTCTTTTGGAAAATGGCCAAAAAAGAGACCCTTATTCAACAAGGGGGGGGTGACATGAAACTTTGTGTTGGAACTTCCAATCAGGCAATGATAAGCATTATTAATAGTAATTGTTTGAACAGTCTGATTTTCATTGTCTTTTTATAAAGTTGTGCCCTCTTAAGCAATGAATGTTGTAGAATATATCACCAGTACAATGAGGATGTATTCAGCAGTAAAAACTGAGTTTTATAATCCTTATATTTCAGGGAAATATAATAGATGTGTATAAAGGCAAGCAATGTAATGGAAGTTTCAACACAAAGCTGAATAAAAGATGATCAAATATGAGCACGGCTGAATAAGGTGGATAGGGGATTTTATTAGTAATGCTAGTATGCTGCCCTCGCAATGAGTTCCAGTCAAAACTAGACAGCTAGTTAACACTTTTTATAAAGAAGTGGAATCCAGTACGCAAGGCTTTCTTTTCTTGTTTCTTTACTGAATGTTATTTTCTTCATAGGTTTGTTTTGTAAAACTGTAACAAATAGCGAAATAAAGACGTACGTGAGTTTACATGTCTCTTTCTAACACAGGAGAATCACATTTTCAACTTAAACTCTGTCAGAATCTTACGGATTTGACGTAATTCTTGTAAATATTAACACAACTAGTATTAAATCATCCGATATTTACTTACAGACAAATGATTTCCAAAGCTCAAACGTATGTGATAGATTGCAGGAGCGATATTACGTGGTTTTTCTCTGTTGAGTGAATCAGTAAAAGAACTAAAGTAGGCTTGCAGTTGCTTATACTGACGCCAGTACCACAATTTGACCACAGGGTGGCAGTATTTACCAAACTAGGGTAAGATGTACACGAAAACAAACTGAAAACAATGCATTTATGGAAGGCAGAACAGCTAGGATAATTTTTTTTATGGCAGTGGATCACAAGTGGCCAATCCTAATAGTGATGTTTAGTTCAACAAAGTGATGTGTAGTGCCAAAAAATACTGTCTGTGCTCCAGCAATCTGGTGTTATGTAATTTTTAATGTTTTTTTTTTAATCTTAAACTGATGGGAAAAGGCCATGAGCATGAGATCAGTTCACATTTACTGAAACATTACAGGCAATGTGTGCCATTAACTGGGATGAGTTTTGTGACCTTTCGTAAGGCCGAGACAGGTCAGAAGCCCAGTCTACTATATTTTTGCCATTTCTGGAGGTGGCTTGCTCATGTTCACCACTGTCAGGATCTGTCAAGACATGATGTATTGTGCTTCTAACCAGCCAAGGACTACAATGACTTGTGGACACTAAGCAGTGATGCTACCGCTACAGACCTGATGTGCACTTTTCAGGGACAAACCAGGACACATGTTTCCTAACAAAATGGACAATTGCCTACTGCATCCCAGAACACTATTGTTAAGAGTGATACAAATAATATGCATAATTTACAATTGTATTTAACACTTTCCACTTGTGATCATTGTGATGTTTTCTCTTTGTTTTGCATTTGGGATTGGCAAGAACAGTCATACAGTTGCTTCCGTGCATTATTATTTTTTTTTAAATTGGGATATACTTGCTGGTGTATGAAATGTATTTGTTTACAAGTAAATTGAAGTGGCACAAAGGGATGGTCTGACCATGCAGAGTAACTCTGTAAGGCTGGAGAAGGCTGTCTAACACTATCAGACAGAAAACCTGTCTCAGCTTCTGAACCCAGAGGACATACAGCTTGAAAGTCATGGACTTTACATTGCTGTTATTGCATCTTTTGTCATGCAAAACAGTACCAATATGTGAGTATCTATTTTCCTTTACTTCTTTGTACATTACATATAACATTGACATTTATTCTGCCTGTGCAGCCTGTTGACCAGAGCCTCTTTACACTTATCCGCTTTTTTCCCCAGTGGTGCTTGTTCAACATCAGTTTCCACCTATGGTTCAACCGTGCAAGACCCCTATAAACGACAAACACCATACATGTAAGTACTCTGTCAGAAACACTCTTGTGAGATCAGATTATTTGAGCATCCAGAAAGGGTTGTGGATTAAAAGGTATATGAATTGCATATAAACTGCAAAACACTGTTAATGTATGGTCATGCTTTGTTTTACCTACACAGCCTGCTGAGGGACAAATACACAGCCTGTTGCTGCTCATCTACCTTTTTCCCCATTGAAGCTCATCTATTTTCACCTGTGGTGCAGCCGTTCACAAACAGATTGTAAACTCTTCTCAGATGATATAAACATCAATGATATTCCTTTTTCTTTTACAGTTTTGATGTTATGCAACTATATTTGGGAGGATGTCCATTTCTATACTGCATCAATGAATGTAAATGCTTCAATGTCATAAGCAACCTTCTGAGATCTTATTGGATTATTCATTTGAATGGCATATACTTTAAATGGCTTAACACCGTTAACAAATGAACATGGTTTCTGTCTACACAGCTGTTACGGCCCATGGTCTAGGAGCAACAATGATGTGATGGACACGAGAATTACTGAATTGGGGTTTTAATCAGGTTCCCGCATAAAGTCAAAATGTGACTTAAATGGCCAGATAAAAAGATTAAAAGGCCGGATAATCATAAGTCTCACACAGAAGACAAACAAAAGAGAAGAGGTGGCAAGGCTCCAGCCCAACCACCGATCTTGTGTGAGTGAGAGTGAGAGTGAGAGTGAGAGAGAGAGAGAGAGAGCCTCCACCTGGAACTCGTCTGCCTAAATAGCCTACACCACCAGGTATAGCCTACACCACCAGGTGTAGCCTACACCACCAGGTGTAGCCTACACCACCAGGTGTAGCCTACACCACCAGGTGTAGCCTACACCACCAGGTGTAGGCCATGATTGCCAATCAGCAGCTGGAAGCAGGTGAAAGTTAGAAAATAATCCTTAACACATAATAGTACTAGCAGGGAAGTGCTAAAGTGCATATACAAACTAAATAAAATAAAGAGGGTCCGTAACAACAGCCATCTGCATTTTCCTTTGTTGGAGCTTGCTCAAGCTCATCTATCTTCAGCTGTAGGCCAAACTTCCAAAACCAATCTGAACTACAAAAACTACTGCTGCTAGAAGTTTGACTGTCCATAATGGTCTTGTGAGATCAGTTTCCTTAATTTTTTAAAGGTGTGTTTTCAGTGTTCATGCACATTTTGGGAGGATGTACGTTTGTAACTATGCACCACTAATGAATAGACATGCTATTGTCTTTAAACGTTTTATATTAATAATCAAATGTCTAGCTTTTTTCTTCTTGAGCAACATGTTCATTGTTTTTTTGAATATACATCTACTCTTGAGTCAGTGTGAACTTTTACAATAAGGGAATGTTTTGTTGTTATTTTGCCACTGTTTTGTATGCAAACATACGTGCACATTTTGGGAGGATGTACATTTCTATCTCTACACCAATAATGAATAGACATGCTTTTATCTTTAAAAGTTGTATATGAATAAATAAATGTCTTGCTTTCTTCTCCTTGAGCAACATGTTTATTGTTTTTCTGAATATACATCTACTCTTGAGTCAGTGTGGACTTTTACAATAAGGGCATGTTTGGTTGATCTATTTCGACCTCTCTCTGACCGTCACCACGGTCTTACTACGAATGATGCCATTCAACTACTTGTCGCGAGACCCTTATATCAAAATTGTCACCTGTGACTGATTGGAGGCAGGTCCTGCCGCATAAAGCGGATGCAAGGACATGGCTCTTCCTCTTTTGCCTTCTCGCTTCGGTTTTCGTGAGACCCGGTAAGTTTGAAACTTGGGAAATCTACAATCCGTCACGTTAATCGTGCAGGCGCTTTAAGCCCCTGAGGACTGTTTAAAGTTTTCCCGTTAAAGTTTTCGCTGGTTTTTTCCCTGGTTAACCAACTTTGCTTGTGTGCAGGAGAGAAGTACTGGTGAACGAGCGCTCCCCTCTGCAGCAGCAGTCGGGTTGTGCCGTGAAACCCCCACACACGTCCGCGTGAATTGTGCGGGGTTTGTTTATTAAATAGTTCCCCCACCCACGTTCGCGTGAATTGTGCTGGGTTTGTGCGTGAGATATTTAATTTGTTTATTAAGATAATCCCAATGAGAATGACTGCCAGGTGCGGTCCTTAATTTCTGTTCCGCCCGTGAAACCCCCACCCACGTTCGCGTGAATTGTGCTGGGCTCGTGCGTGAGATATTTAATTTATTTATTAAGATAGTTTCAATGAGCATGACTGCAAGGTGCGGTCGTTAATTTCTGTTCCGCCCGTGAAAACCCCACCCACGTTCGCGTGAGTTGTGCTGGGTTTGTGAAATAGTTACTTTGTTATTAAGATAACTCCAATGGGCGTGGCTGCCAGGTGCGGTCATTAATTTCTGTTCCACCGTGAAGACCCCCACGTTCGCGTGAATTGTGCTGGGTCTGTGGGTGAAGTTACTCTGTTTATTATGATAAATCAGTAAGCCTTGTTAGTGTATGTAAACAATTTAGTCAGAGCCTAGTTACTTTCCTACGATTGCTGTAGCAAAATAATAATAATAATAAAAATAATAATAATAATAATAATAGATAAATAAATATAAATAAAACAACTTTCTCAGTCCGTTGGCCACTGTACGCAGCAGGCCGGACAAAAAAGTGGTGGATACGCTTACTGTGCGCAGTAAAGCTACATTTAGTGTCCCCTTGGCGGCTGTTCGCAGCAGGCTGGGCCAGTACACAAACGACGTTGGTCAGTGTGGTGTCTGCTCCACCTAGCTTGGCAGCAATTGCCTTGATCCCGCTGGCTACTGTTCGCAGTGGGCAGGGTAAACAGTTGTCGGGGCTGCTATTGTTGTACACGCTTACGGCATATTAAGGCGTGAGTGTCCTGATTGCCGAGATGGCATCCCATATGTGCATCTTTTGCGGCGCGACCATGGACTCACGTGATGGCCACCGGGAGTGCCCTGGGTGTTTAGGCAGGGCTCATCTCTTGGGAGATGTCAAGAACCCATGCCCCGCCGCACTCGACTTACCTCTCGAGGAGAGGGCTCGTAGGGCTGGCCTGCAGGCAGCACCTGTGTCACTGACTGACTCCTCTTCCACTCATGGAGGGCAGTCCTATGAACCAGAGGTTAAGTCCTCGAAAAGGAAGCACAGGTCGTCCCATAAGCCTCCTCATAAGCACAAGAGGAGGAGAACCGCAGACGCTGTCGACTCCCCCGCGCTCCCTCCAAGTTCGCCCGTGCGGGATTCTGTAGAGAAGGAGAGCATGTACACCCAGCTTCTGGCAGCCGTTCGTGGCCTGACAGACAGGGTGAACAGCTTCGAAACCCACCCTCGGCAGGCCGAGGCCGAGGCTGTTGGCTCAGCGGAGGCCTCACTTGATCACCTGCCCTCTTTTCAGGAGCAAAGGCATCCTGACGCCATTTCGCTTTATGCTCAAGGCTCCCTCCTCGGGGTTGGGCAAGACCAGGGGAACCCTGAGGGTGGGCACAGTGGTGCTTCCTCCTACCCAGGGGATTCAACATCAGGAGGTGATGGCACAGATGTCGCCGGTGCAGTGGATCTGGCAGAGAAGGTTCTTACTGCTGCGAAAATTGTGGGGCTCGCAATCCCGGTGCAGGGTGCTAGCCCAGCTGATGGGGTCTGGGCCGGTATTGTCCAGTCCCGGCCCACAGTGTCCCTCCCTGCGGCAGATGATTTCTGCCAAATGCTGAGGAAAACCTGGGATGCTCCGAGCAAACCTTGTCAGTTTAACGCAGGTTGCAGGAAGCTGGCTAGGGCGTCATACCCACCGGAGACCGGGTTGGGGGATATGCCGCCTGTAGAAAGGGAGATGGCTGCTCTGACTTCCTCTGGACCACCGAGGTTGACTGCAGACCCACACTGCCCTCGGAGGGAGTGTGACAGGACTGATCGCCTTGTTTGTAAGGCCTATAATGCGTCTGCTCGTGCTGCTCGGTCCGGAAATGCATTGGCGGTTCTTTTAGCTGCTGTAAGGAAGACTGTTGGTGCAGGTGATCAGGACACCAAGGACCTTATGGATGCGGCCTTGTCTGCCCTTGCCCAGATGACGCGTGACGTGGGCTCTGCCATGTCATCGGCGACTCTAGCTCGCAGGCAGATCTGGCTGGCTCAGACTGCCCTCCCTGAGGGTGTGAGGGCAGAGCTCATAAATATGCCGGTACTGCCAGCCAAGGTGTTCCATCCAGACTCACAGTCCGTGCTGGTTAAAGCTCAGGAGTCTGTGCGTGCTCGCGAGGGTGTAAAAAGGTCATTTCATCCACCCACAGCTGGAACAGCAAGTAGTCAGCACACACATACACGTATCTGGAGACGTCAGGAACCCTGGTCGGGTAACACACGCAAGGGTTTCAGCGGGCAAGGTCCGGCCCGGCCTGGGCACTATCAGGGGGAACGTCTACCCCAGTCAGTGGCGAATAGGACGGCCCAACAGGGGTCCAAGGACTCGTGGGGGCCGTAAGTAGGATACGGGGGTCAGCTGCAGAGGTTCACTCGCAGCTACGCCTGGATGGCTGGGAGAGGGAGACTTCAGACCCTTGGGTGTTGGACACAATTTTAAGGGGTTACAGACTCCAGTTTTGGCGGCGGCCTCCACCCTTTTCGGGGTTCCATCCGACCACAGTCAAGGACCCAGTCCAGGCAAACATTTTAGCAGAAGAAGTGGCGACTGCAGAAAGGCGCCATAACAAGGGTGAGCACCAGCGAACAGCAAGCTGGCTTTTATTCAATATATTTCCTGGTCCCCAAAAAGGACGGTGGGCTACGCCCCATTTTAGACCTGCGCCGCTTGAACGCGCACTTGAAAACCCTGACCTTCAAAATGCTCCAGACAAAGCACATCCTAGAGTCAATAGAGCCGGGCGAGTGGTTCACTACGATCGATTTAAAAGATGCGTACTTCCACGTCCCAATTTGTCAAGAACATCAGCCGTTCCTCCGTTTCGCCTTTCAGGGACAAGCCTATCAATTTCAGGTCCTTCCATTCGGCCTCTCCCTGTCCCCGAGGGTGTTCACCAGGGTAGTGGCGGCCGCCTTGGCACCCCTTCAGAGGAGGGGTTTAAGGATTATGCCCTACCTCGACGACTGGCTCGTATGTGCCCCATCCCGCCAGCAGGTTGTGGAGGATACAGAGTCAGTACTGTCCCACATTCGGTCTCTCGGCTTCCAAGTCAACTCGAAAAAGAGCAACCTGAATCCAAGACAGGAAACATCCTTTTTGGGACTCTGCCTGAACTCTCTCACGATGAGGGCATCTCTCACCCCTCAGAGAGTAGCCGGGATCCAGGCAACCCTTCGTGCTTTTCGCCAGAACAGGCGTATAGAGCTGCTTTACTTTCAGAGGATGTTGGGGTTGATGTCTGCTGCAGCAGTGGTGGTCCCACTGGGCCTTCTAAGGGCCCGACCATTGCATTGTTGGCTGAATGCTTTCGGCCTTCACCCACGGAGGTACAGGCACAGAAAGCTCAAGGTGACCCAATTATGTTTGCAAGCCTTGCTACCCTGGCGGAACGTCAGCTGGTTGACACAGGGAGTTCCTCTGGGAAGGGTACCTTCCAGGCGGACGCTAGTGTCTACAGATGCCTCCCAGACGGGCTGGGGAGCAGTCTGGGAGGGTCGGACGGTGAGAGGCCCTTGGGAACACCCGTGGGACAAAGAACACATCAATGTCCTGGAGCTTAGAGCAATACACCTTGGCCTGAGAGCACTTCTTCCCTTTATACAGGGCAAGCATGTGCTAGTACGTACGGACAATCGCTCAGCCGTCTATTACGTCAATCACCAGGGGGGCACAAGATCTCGGCGTTGCCTCAAGACCGCCCAGGGACTCCTCTTTTGGGCATTCCCACGCCTGACCTCATTAAGAGCAGTTCATATTCCTGGTGCGCTGAACCAAGCAGCAGATCTCCTCTCCAGGTCAGGACCCCCTCCGGGGGAGTGGAGGCTGCACGCAGAGGTGGTCGCAAATTTGTGGGCACGCTTTGGCGTAGCCCAGGTGGATCTCTTTGCATCGAGGGAGACGACCCACTGCCAAATGTGGTTCTCCCTGAGCTATCCGTGCGGCCCACTGGGGCTGGATGCACTGTCTCACGAGTGGCCGGGAGGAATGTTGTACGCCTTCCCTCCAATACCCTTGATTCCACTGGTACTCGAGAGAATACGCCAGGGCTCCTACCGAGTGCTGTTAGTGGCTCCACGCTGGCCAGCGAGACATTGGTTTCCGGCCCTCCTGCGTCTTGTTCACGGCCAACCCTGGCCTCTGCCAGTCAGGGCAGACCTTCTCTCGCAAGTGGGGGGTCGAATTTGGCATCCCAGGCCGGCTGTCCTGCAGCTGTGGGCCTGGCCCCTCCTCAGCCCCTGCATCAAAGGTTGAGTGAGGCTGTGTTGGAGACCATAAGTAATGCTAGAGCACCCTCCACTCGGGCAAATTACCAGCAGAGATGGAGGTTATTCTCTTTATGGTGCAAAGACAGGGGTCTTGACCCAAAGACCTGCCCAGTGGAAGTGGTACTCCATTTCCTCCAGTCTCTCTTGGACACTAGGAGGGCAGCCAGCACCTTAAGGGTTTATGCAGCCGCGATCTCTGCATTCCATGATTTGATCGGGGGCCTGTCTATCGGGAAACACCGTATAGTGTCACAATTTTTAAAAGGTGCAAACCGTCTACGTCCAGGCAGGTGTTTGAGGGCCCCATCTTGGGACCTTCCCCTGGTATTGAGGTCTTTG
The DNA here is from genome assembly GCF_964030765.1 of Micromesistius poutassou. NCBI lineage: Eukaryota > Metazoa > Chordata > Actinopteri > Gadiformes > Gadidae > Micromesistius > Micromesistius poutassou. Next base: position 25,256,320 of record NC_140271.1, read on the forward strand.
ACCACAGCCCCATACGAGCCGTTGGGGCAGACTGATCTTAAGTTTTTAACACAGAAGACAGTGTTTTTACGGGCCTTGTGCTCTACCAAGAGGGTGAGCGAGCTGCACGCACTCTCTGTGAGTACTGAGTGCATGAGGTGGAAGCCTGAAGATGCAGCGGTGTCGCTTTGGTCGAATCCATTCTTCCTCCCCAAAGTGCTAAATCCTCAGTCAATTAATAGGGCTATTGAGCTGGAGGCATTTTACCCTGAGCCAGCCTGTCAGGCAGGGGTGGCTCTTCACACATTATGCCCAGTCAGAGCTTTGAGGGCCTATGTGGATCAAACACAGCAGCTGAGACGTGACCACACTCAGCTTTTTGTATGCTATGGAGCTAGGCAGTTGGGTCACCCAGTCTCGAAACAGCGCGTGTCCCACTGGTTAGTGGACACTATTGCCCAAGCTTATGCCGGGAGGGGTTTCCCAGTTCCTGAGGGCCTGGTGGCTCACTCCACACGAAGCATGGCCACCTCATGGGCAGCTTTGAAAGGGGTTGCTCTGGCGGACATTTGTGCGGCAGCATCCTGGAGTACTCCATGTACTTTCGCCAGGTTTTATAGAATCAATGTGACATCCACCACGGTCGGCGCCACTGTTCTCATGACGGCTGCCAAACAGACTAGTGAAGGGGGATCCTCGGTTCCTCGCGACACTTCTGGTACTAGTCATCCGTAGTAAGACCGTGGTGACGGTCAGAGAGAGGTCGAAATAGATCGTAAGTTATGACCATAACTATGGATCTATGAGACCGAACGATGACCGTCACCCTCCTTTGTCGCTCGGAACAAACCGAAGCGTTCCAGGCAAGGAGGAAGAGCCATGTCCTTGCATCCGCTTTATGCGGCAGGACCTGCCTCCAATCAGTCACAGGTGACAATTTTGATATAAGGGTCTCGCGACAAGTAGTTGAATGGCATCATTCGTAGTAAGACCGTGGTGACGGTCATCGTTCGGTCTCATAGATCCATAGTTATGTTCATAACTTACGTTATTTTGCCACTGTTTTGTATGTGTAGCAGTATGGGCCTTTAATTAGTGCTGCAGTACCGGCCTATCACTGTTGGGTGCGCTGCCTATAAAGGTGAGTGGTTGCGCACTGGGAGCCCTCTTGCCTGGGAGCTCCTGGCTGCCCCGCCTCCTGTTATCACCGCACCTGGCCGCCTCACCTGATCGCCTTTTACCGGGATCGTGCAGCTCGCTGTTGTTTGGTATGTAGTTGTGTGCATCTGTGTACCTTCCAAACGTTGCACAAGTCCTCAACATTGGCTTCCATCCCTCAGGCAGTTCATTGGCCGGGTCTTCCCTCTCCCGTATCGGCCCCAGTTGTAGGGCGTGCAAGTGTTTTCCTCCTCTACCTGTTGCAGCGGGGAGCGATCAGCTGATTGATCAAGTTGCACTTGTAATTGTGCTGCTCGGTGCAAGTGATCCCCTTCCTCCCCGTTGATGTTCATTCAACTCCTGACGGTATGTGGATAAGTTGACGCTAACTCAAGTTACTACAGTTGTTGTTCAGCCTCTACAACAAATGTATGTATGTTTCTATGGCAGGGTTGACGTGTGTGTGGGCGGTCTCTGCCAGCACGTTCCCCCCCCCCTCTTCACGCTGCTGTTGGCCGGCTGCTGTTTTGTCCACTGGTTTACATAGCCAACACATCCATCCTACTCTGCATCTCCTACTGTGCTGTACCTACCACCGAGTATGGTGATTGTTGCCTCATCCGCATTCTTATTATCTTAATCTATTCATTTAACCGACTCCTAACTGATCTTATTGATGATATTATTTGTGTTTTGTGGGTTGCTTTGCATGTTTGTTTTGGTTTAATTCGTTTTCTTAGTTATTTTGGTTTGGCTTAATTGCTTTACTTATTTAGTTGGATTTATCAGTTTGGATAAATCTCCATTACTTTTGATTTCATTTCTTTGTTAGTTTTCTTTTGTTTGCATTTATTGGGTTTGTTTATTAAGTGATTTAACCCTGATTTAAACCCCATTTAGTTATTTGCCCTCTCCTTTTTGTGTATTTTGTGTTTGTTGTGTGTGTGTGTGTGTTCGCTTTAGTGTGGTTGTGTGAACATATTTTATTGAGGAGTCATGTTTAAAGCTTATATATATTGTTAATTAAACGAAATTGAATTTGTATGCTGACCCAGTCTCAAGCTTTCACTAGTAAACGAACTTGTGTGCTTTAACTTTTAATCTTAAAAGTTAATCTAACTCTCCAGGTGAAATTCCTGGGGTGGCGTTGTTGGCAACTTGTCACTAGTTCCTTAACTAAACATCATCTTATATTGGTCCCTCGACCGTCGAATGCCACATATGCAAACATACAGTATAACTTATATTAAACTTGAGGAACTGTGCTGTTCCTCAAGATCACATTTGTTTGGATAGTATCTACGATATGTCACAAGATGGATAACACAACATAACAATGTTGCATATATGCATTAGGAGTATAAGAATTAGGTAGTGTGTGTGCTTGTTGCTACCTTTCATCAGTAGTTTTATGCTATGGATTGCCAGGTTATCACTGATTCAGTATTGTCCAGACCACCTATCATATGTTTTAACCCTGACTATTTGCTTGTTTATTTAGAGTGGCTTAAGAGAAACTATGCTGTCTATCTCTTGGTATTAACCACAATAATTAAACTATTTCTGATTTTTTTCTAGCATTGACTGAATGGGTCTTAATTTATCTGTGGTACAATCACAATTACCATCAGGATGAATTGAACATACTGTGAATGTTCTTACTCAAATAAATGTTGACACAATTGTGTAATGGCGTCTCAGAGACGAGTTGTGCGCAAATCCCAAGACACTGTTTATACTCCTGCTCCAGAATGACATTTATTTACTTAAAAACAAGGCAACGTTTCAATCCCATCGGATCTTCACCAGGCAATGAAAACACTGGGTGAGACGGCCTATATCACATGAAAACAAACAGGGCGCACGCAAAAGGTTGCAATTGGCATAACATGCACTTAAAGGAGCTGGCTTACATGCCTTGCATAAAACCACATGAATCAATAACAAATCAATCAAGATTCGGATTGGCCATCCCATAAATCGCATTCTTGCAATGTTTGGCACAGTATTGTAACTTATATTTGATTTTCTATTTTCGTTTGACGTGTTATGATATATTTAATCCAGGAAAGGCCGCCGAGACAGGATCGCTTTTAACTCACTTTATTTGGTAAAGGTTTTGGTCTATTGTCTATCGTCTACGAAACAAAAGGAGAGGAATGGTATATAACACGCCACACGAGAGACTCTGCCTCCTTGATAGCGGGGTCTGAATTAAATAAGCAGGTAGGGGTGGGCGTGTTCTGTGGCTTTAAAAGCCCGCCCTCTTCATCTATGTGTGATCAGCTGCTGCCCCCTCGTGGCTACTCGGTACTGTGGCTATGGGAGAATATTATGGCTGAAATATGTTACAGACGTTCTAAGCACGTTTGGGTTGTCGTCGTGCAACTTGTAATATTGAATTTATTTTGTCTAGCCAGACCAAAGCTATGCTCCTTCCCCATATTTTGTTCATCTAATGACCATTTGTGCAGGTAATGATGAAAAACTATTTCGATCCTTTGTAGTCGTCTCGGGCCGGGTAGGCCGGGTAGGCCTATGACTCGGAGAGTGGTAAACGTTAAATACGTAGTTTATTCTAACAGAAACACAACGTAAACAAGCATGCGTTGTAGAGGTGATTCATGAAGCATCTTATCCAGTAAGAATTCAGTTTATATTGGAAGTGGGCGAAATGGTAAATAAGCCACGCCTTCATTTTCTAGTTTACCCAGGTAAACCTTCGGTCTGTCTTGGCGTTGGCAGAAATGGCATACCGGCAATCTTTCTAATGTTTAACTTATCTACAAACTCATAAAACCATATATGGTGTTGTCCACTAGGTGGAGATGAAACCATTCATAATTGTTGTTAGCTTGAAACATGTCATCAGAAGAAACAAAGACTCAATACATTTTCATCAATAACCAATTTGATTTGTTGGTTAAGTTCTATGTCTCGTGTATGTTTTAAAATTCCAGTCGTGGCGTTGCTAGCATTGTCTATCTAGCTTGACGTCATTGTTGCATTCTACATGCAGTACCGCTTGGCGCCACACAAGTGGGGTGTTACCCTTTGATGAGCGCTGTTCAGCGCAACTAACATTGAAAATGGATGAAGTAGTCTGATTGTATGCTGTATGTCAGATTTACATAATGATTGAATATTTTTTATATGTTATTAGTTTTATTTAACACACTGAGACTATGAGCCAAGTTTGGTTTGGGTACATGCAGAGATATGAGCTCAGTTATTGTTTGACGTCCCGCTGAGGTCAAAGGTCACCAAATGTATTGAGTGTCTCCATGATGATGTCATGGGTCTATGTACCAAGTTTGGTTATGATATGTCAAAGGGCTGCTGAGAAATTGGCTTATTTCCTGTTTATTCCCGTCATAGGGTGCGTTGAACTCGGCTTGGCCCAAGGATTCCAATGATGCCTTGTTTGTGAATATTGGATGAATGGGTCAAAAGTTATGAACTTGAATGCATGTCCAACTTTGACCTGTTGGTGGCGCTAGAGCTCATGGGCTAGCGGCCTCAGATTTGCTGTGAGGGCTTATGGGACTGTCCTGAATCAGTGTACCAAATATCACAACTTTTTACCATGGGGTTCTATGGGCTGCCATAGACTCCCATTGAAGGATAATAATAATAGGAAAACATACGAAAACAATAGGTTGTCTAGCAGCTTCGCTGCTTGACTCCCAATGACAAGCTGATAAACTAATTAAATCTGCGAGCAGTGTTGAGGGAGTCAAGCTGATAAACTAATTAAACAAAATTAAAACATAAACTACCAAGTTTGGTTATGATATCTCAAAGGGCTGCTGAGAAATTGGCTTACTTCCTGTTTGGCAGCTTTGTGGTCAAATTTGATTGGCTGTTGCGGCCAAACGGTTTTGAATTTGAAGAATCTGTTCGATAAATTTGTGAGGCATAGTCTGATCAACATATGTGCCAAGTTTCGACTTGATTGGGCAAAATGTGTGATGTGTGAAACATTTAAGGTTTTTGACATAAACCAAGATGGCGGAGAATTCCTCATGACGCAATGTTACGTCATAGGGTGCGTTGAACTCGGCTTGGCCCAAGGATTCCAATGATGTCTTGTTTGTGAATATTGGTTGAATGGGTCAAAAGTTATAAACATGAATGCATGTCCAACTTTGACCTGTTGGTGGCGCTAAAGCTCATGGGCTAGCGACCTCAAATTTGCTGTGAGGGCTTATAGGACTGTCCTGGATCAGTGTGCCAAATTTCACAACCTTATGCCATTGGGTTCTATGGGCTGCCATAGACTCCCATTGAATGAAAATAATATTTGACCCGTTGGTGGCGCTAGAGCTTATGGGCTAGCAACCTCAAATTTGCTGTGAGGGCTTATGGGACTATCCTGAATCGGTGTGCCAAATTTCACAACTTTTTACCATGGGGTTCTATGGGCTGCCATAGACTCCAATGGCAGGAAAATAATAATAATAGGAAAACTTACAAAAACAATAAGTTGTCTCGCAGCTTCGCTGCTTGACTCCCAATTACCACAACGCGTTAGACCTGTCACACGCGTGCTTACACCACGCTGGGATCTCCCCACCGTGTTGCGCGGGCTATCCGGGGAACCCTTTGAACCTCTGTCTCAGGCTCCTTTGGATGCCCTGTCCTTTAAAACGGCTCTCTTGGTTTCTGCCAAGCGGGCCGGCGAGTTGACCGCTCTGTCTGTCAGCTGCTTGATGCTTAACGAGGACGGCTCCTTTGCGCTGCTCAGACCTAACCCTGCGTTCCTCCCCAAGAACATTAACAGTTCTTTTCGGTCAAGGGATATTGTGCTTAAAGCTTTTCACCCCCTGCCTCATGCTAGTGAGGCGGAGGCGGAGTTGCATCTCCTGTGCCCGGTTCGGGCGCTAGCTATGTATGTGAAACGTTCGGCCGCGTTCCGCTCCACACAGCAGCTGTTTGTGTGTTATAGCGACGCTTGCAGGGGCCGTGCTCTCTCTAAGCAGCAGTTTTCTCGCTGGATATGTGAGGGTGTTTGCTTAGCCTACTCTCAGCAGGGCTTGGCGCCACCACTGGGCGTTAAGGCTCACTCGACACGGGGTGTGGCCGCTTCGACGGCTCTACTCGGTGGCGTTTCGGTGGAAGACATCTGCGCGGCTGCGTCTTGGTCTCGCCCCGACCCCTTTGTCCGTTTCTACGTGTTAGACATGTCCAGGGGCTCACTCGGCCACTCTGTGTTGGAATCCAGGGCCCCTTCTACGGCTTAGAAAAATAGGCATGTCCTTACGCCTTTTTTCTGCTTATATTTTTCCCACCATTTTTCAAATGGACGGGGGAAATCTATTGGCCCGCCAGTTAGCGGGTTTGGACTCCATAGCTCCGCCCCCTATGGTGGCGGACCTAATAGAGGCCGTATTGCTTTTACGATTTCTTCCCTTTTTTTCATGGATTCAACATGAAACACGGATTGAAACAGAGCTCTTACAGACTCACTTTTTCTCTTGGTCATCCAAAGAGAAATTGGTTCTTATTAAGCGATTGTGTTTTGCACATTCTTGCTTTTTTGAGTCTTATGTGCCCTGTGACTTAGGTCTTTTGGCTGGGGTCCAGCAGGAGTACATTTATCGAGCTCTGCTTGCAGCTTCGCCTTAACCCATAAGGCGAAGCCTATACGGCATAGCCTACATGAAATAGAACGATAGTTATGATATTATAACTCTAGTTCTATGATTGTAGGCGTAGCCGTCTAGTTTCCCACCTGCTGTACCCTCCATGTGCTGAAAGACGAGCGGCGGTGTGCGCCGCCTTATATACATAGTGCCGTGGGAAATGTGGGCGGTGCCCACGTTGATTGGTGCATAGTTGAAATTTCAGTGCGCATGGGGACAAGCCCATAAGGCGAAGCCTAGACGGCTACGCCTACAATCATAGAACTAGAGTTATAATAACATAACTATCATTTTGTGATATGATTATAGCTTGTTTGATGTACTGAGGTCACCGTCTGTTTTTTTTTAAACGTCAAAAGAATTTTAAAAGCTTTGTAATATGTGGAAGTACTGAAAATTGTCAAAACTCACCATTTGTTGGTTCAAAGGCACAGATGCCCTTTTCTCACGCAGCTGGTAAGTCCTTTTTGGCACATGTTCCTCATCCTCTTCAGGATCTGGTACTGTTTCAGTTAGTGTGGTTTTCATATCACCTGCATCATCCTCATCATATAAGCTCACCATCTTTTTTTTTTTTAGGAAGAATAAAGTATATTAAGCTCATTTTAGAATGATGTATTTTAATTAGTGTGTGGAAACACTGCAGCTACTCTCACCTGCTGGTCTGACGGCACAAGGGTCTTGTTGTCGTGCAGCTGGTTAAGCCTATTTCTCACAGGCTTCTTTTGGCCCAATGGTTCCTGCTCCTCCTCTTCAAACCCCTGATTGTCTTCATTTTGTGCAGGTTCGTTGTCCTCCCTTTCATCCTCTGAAGAAGCAATGGTCATGGTGTTGTCTTTCTTGTGTTTTTCTCTGCATTTCCTTGTCTTTGCAGCATATGTAGAAATTGCCATCATTGACAATCCTCTACACTGGAGTGTGACCTCTGCTGGGTCCTCCGCTGTGCAAAGAAATGGATAAAATGATTACAAGTTGATGGATACTACAAGAAAAAATAGGTTTGGCATTAATTTAGATTGTTTAAAAAACCTTGATAAAATCTTTTGGCTGTGTTTGCATCATGGCACATAAAAGTCGCTACTTTCTGGTAGGTTTTATGGCCCAACTGTCGCTTGGCCTGGAGGAATGAATGTAAAAAAGAAATACACACAAGTGCAAAATTCATTATCTTTTCACCACACTTAATTGTTTTTAAGATACAAAAAAACATGAGAAGTTATCTCACATAAGTGGCAACAGAGGAGCGCAGCATGTTGAAAGTTGGGGCTGTCCCCAAGCCCATCCCCTCCCAGGCTTCCTTGAAATATTCAGACAGCTTCAGCAGGACGCCTCCACTGGTTGTGTGAAAGAAGGTAGAAGCCTCTTTGCCTCCTTCAATTCTGTTTCGAAGCAGGTTGTAACGCTGCAACCAGGAATACTCGTTTGGCTTGAGGGGTACAGCTGCTTCACCAAAGTACCTTTGAGTCTTGTGCTGTCCAACCTAATAATTCAGGAAAGTTGACTTTTCACTCTGACCAACTGATATAACAATGTGTATGTCTCTTGTGTCCTTTCAGTTTTTGTAATAATGTTTGCACTTACACGGATGATGCGGGCACCCTGCTTAGTCTTTTCTGCTGCCTTGACCTCCTTTGTGGTCATGTTGATCACAACACCCTTTCGGTGGCCTGTTGTTGCAATAATATAGCCACCCAGCAGTCCAAAAAACTCTTTCAGACATGCTCGGTCCTCTGGATGCTTCTCAAGGTCAACTGTAAAAGCAGAGGAAGGACGTTGTATGCATTCACTCGCAATGATGATGTTCTTTACCTAAGTACCACATGTTGGCCACACAAAAGCAGCAGAGACCAGCCCATATATAAAAACCCAGTTTGTAGATGTTAATCCCTGTAATGTAAAATCTGCAGAACGGTATCTTCACCCAAAGTTTGAGTCTGGAGAAGCCCCATAACATTAAATAAACCTTATTTTTACAAATCTGAAACTTATGCTGAGCAATGATCCATACCCAGTACTGCAGTGATCTTCTTCGGAGCCTCATCTATAAACCATGCATGTTTCTGTGCCTTGACCAGTCTCTCTGAAATTTTGAATAGTATTTATTATATGCATGTTCCCTGCTTTTAACAATGTGATGTTAATCTATGGAGGTGGGGTTATGAATGATACACATACCAGATTTACTTCGCCTCACACTGAGCTGGTGCCCGACCACATCCTTGCGAATATCTCTGATCCGGGCCCTCAGCTCTACCAAGATGGCGTTGATTTTTTTTGTTCCGAGTCTGACAGATGGTGGTGCCATGTTTGAAATGTATTTCATAAAGGCCACAACATCCATCAGATAGCATCTCTGGGTTGTTGGTTTGAAGCCTTTTTCTTGAAGGACTGCAACAAAACTTGAAGACAAAAATACAAAACAGTCATGTCCTCTACCCTTCAATGCACAGGTGCTTCTTACAGTGTAGTACTTACCCACGGATTCTAGCATGGTTACTCAGGAAAAGAAGGTCAACATTTGGGATTGCTGAGTCTGCCATGTACTCTAGAAAATTGATAACATGTTTGGCTCGCTGCTTGGCGTTTTCAGAAGTTTTCATACCAGGGTTGGCACCTTCTGTGTGGCCCCTAAATTCCTCAACCAATCTTACTGAAGAAGAAAGAATATAAAGCAAATCAAATATTTTTGCATGGATCTGCACATTAACACAACATCCCCTATCTTTCAAGCTTAATACTAGTACAGTGACTATGATATGACGGTATCTTCACCATAGCAAGGGGCTTTGCTGTGGGAAAATGGTGCACGTCTGCGATGCTTTGCTGCCTGAAAAAAACACATAAAGCAGATTTTGTTAATCAAGAGTTACTGAAATTGGTCATATTTAAGAAGTACACCAGAGGAATAACTCAACACTCGCATTATTGAAGAATGTAGCTGCTTGAGCTCATCGTTCCTCATCTGGAGCAGGTTCTTCGCCACCATTAGTTCAGCAGAGAGAAGCTGGCAGTTCCTGCACCCAGGATCCGGAGACCTCAGGACAGAACGCCTTCTTCTTCGCTTGGCCTGTTGGTCAACTGTTCCTGTGTAGCAGGAAGCCTGGCTGGTTGAGGGAGAAGGATCCAGCATAGCTGGTGCTTCTGGGTCGCAAGAAGCCTGGCTGGGAGAACAACACATGGGGACCGAAAGAGGAGGCACAATGGCAGAAGCTGCAGCATGAGGAGCAGCTTGTGGTATGGCCTCTATCACCCTCCTGACACCTTCTTCGATTGCTGCATCATCCACCTCGTCAAGATGTGACACCATTGGTGGTGTGGGTTTCGAGGCACGTAGGAGGGCCACTTCTCTTGCAATGTATCTGTCCTTCGCTTTCTGGATGTACAGTGTAACCATTGGCTTCTGCAAAAAAAGCAGAACATACAATTAGTAAATCATTTCATTCTGTCTCAAAATGTTACACTATTGATATCTCATTACCTTTAGCATCATGCATGTATTTAACCAGCAATATTCTTTCTGTGGGATGTGTAGCACTAAATAAATACAGCATTTCCGAATCTAAATTAACGACACAAGGATCAAATGAAGACCACAGCCCCACCACACAGCAAGGAAGAACAAGCAGCACTACAAGGACCAAAGTTGCTGGGCTCAAGATCTCAACCTAACTCAACAACACACATACAGTGGGTACGGAAAGTATTCAGACCCCTTTAAATTTTTCACTCTTTGTTTCATTGCAGCCATTTGCTAAAATCAAAAAAGTTATTTTTATTTCTCATTAATGTACACTTAGCACCCCATCTTGACAGAGAAAAAAACAGAAATGTAGAAATTTTTGCAAATTTATTAAAAAAGAAAAACTTAAATATCACATGGTCATAAGTATTCAGACCCTTTGCTGTGACACTCATATTTAACTCACATGCTGTCCATTTCTTCTGATCCTCCTTGAGATGGTTCTGCTCCTTCATTGGAGTCCAGCTGTGTTTAATTAAACTGATTGGACTTGATTAGAAAAGGCACACACCTGTCTATATAAGACCTTACAGCTCACAGTGCATGTCAGAGCAAATGAGAATCATGAGGTCGAAGGAACTGCCCAAGGAGCTCAGGGACAGAATTGTGGCAAGGCACAGATCTGGCCAAGGTTACAAAATAATTTCTGCAGCAGTCAAGGTTCCTAAGAGCACAGTGGCCTCCATAATCCTTAAATGGAAGAAGTTTGGGATGACCAGAATTCTTCCTAGACCTGGCCGTCCAGCCAAACTGAGCAATCGTGGGAGAATAGCCTTGGTGAGAAAGATAAAGAAGAACCCAAAGATCACTGTGGTTGATCTCCAGAGATGCAGTAGGGAGATGGGAGAAAGTTCCACAAAGTCAACTATCACTGCAGCCCTCCACCAGTCGGGGCTTTATGGCAGCGTGGCCTGACGGAAGCCTCTCCTCAGTGCAAGACATATGAAAGCCTGCATAGAGTTTGCCAAAAAACACATGAAGGACTCCCAGACTATGAGAAAGAATATTCTCTGGTCTGATGAGACCAACACTGAACTTTTTGGAGCTAATTCTAAGTGGTATGTGTGGAGAAAACCAGGCACTGCTCATCACCTGCCCAATACAATCCCAACAGTGAAACATGGTGTTGGCTTGGCCCAAAGATTCCAATGATACCTTGTTTGTGAATATTGGATGAATGGGTCAAAAGTTATAAACATGAATGCATGTCCAACTTTGACCTGTTGGTGGCGCTAGAGCTCATGGGCTAGCAATGTCAAATTTGCTGTGAGGGCTTATGGGACTGTCCTGAATCAGTGTGCCAAATTTCTCAACTTTTTACCATGGCGTTCTATGGGCTGCCATAGACTCCCATGGCAGCGTAATAATAATAATTAAAAGTGTGCTTCTTTAAAACTACAATTCTTTAAAGCTGTGCTTCATTAAAACTGCACGCAGTGATGAACGGGACCTCGTACCGGCTTGCGGCCGCGTCACGTGCCGTCGTAACATGTGCACACTTGTCAGCGCACATGTTACAACGGCACGTGACGCGGCCGCAAGCCGGTGCTCGGTCCCGTTCATCACTGCGCGCCGTTTTAATTTTAATGTTTCGCGAACTTATGTAATTTTCATTTTTTGTGAACTTATGTAATCTGTAGAAGCATATGAGATAAATTCCCTAGGAGGAGTTTGTTGAAATAGAAGGTGAAAAAGTGAAAAAACTCAAAACGGGCAAATTTGACGGCACGCCACGGACACACCCTTCAACGTACAGTCACAAATAACACAGCGTTGGTTGAGCACCATTTTTTGACTGTACTGACCAATTGTGAAGCAGATCCGATAAATTCCCTAGGAGGAGTTTGTTCAAATACAAGGTGAAAAAAGCGAAAATTAGCCACCAAATTCTAAACGGCCAGTCACAAATAACACGGCGTTGGTTGAGCACCATTTTTTGACTGTACTGACTAATTGTGAAGCAGATTCGATATATTCCCTAGGAGGAGTTTGTTGAAATACAAGGCGCAAAAGTGAACTTTGCCGCCCAAAGTGAAAAATACAAATGCAATTAGCTGACTTCCGGTGGGTTTTGGGGCATGGGCTTTTCTGTAGGTATTGCCACGTTATACCTGCCTACCGATTTTCATACATATTGGTGAAACGTGGCGCAGGGGCTGCTTTTTAAAGATCCTGTAGGGGGCGCTACAAACATGACAAATACGAATTTTGGTATGTGAGCTACAGGCACCAGTTTACACGTGTCCTGTGAATTTCATATTCATAACTATTACGGTCTTCGCAGAGTGATTTTGAGCCTCTGGCTGCGCGCAGTTATGAACGGGACCTCGCACCGGCTTGCGGCCGCGTCACGTGCCGTTGTAACATGTGCGCTGACAAGTGTGCACATGTTACGACGGCACGTGACGCGGCCGCAAGCCGGTACGAGGTCCCGTTCATCACTGCGTGCAGTTTTAATGAAGCACAGCTTTAAAGAAGCACACTTTTAAAGAAGCACATTTTTAAAATTTTTCGCGAATTGATGTAATTCCAGTTTTGCCTCAGTCCCTAACAAGATGTCGGAGTACGAGGTCCCGTTCATCACTGCGCGCAGTTTTAATGAAGCACAGCTTTAATGAAGCACAGCTTTAAAGAATTGCAGTTTTAAAGAAGCACACTTTTAAAGAAGCACACTTTTAAAGAAGCGCATTTTTTAAAATTTTCGCGAATTGATCTAATTCCAGTTTTGCCTCAGTCCCTAACAAGATGTCGGAGCACTGTGCAGCTGTGTATTGTGTGTATGTATTGTGTATCAGTGGCGTTACTAGGCTGTTTGAAAACAATTCAACTTTCCGACGGTCCTTGAACGTCCCCCGTTTACCGCACGACAACAGAGCAACAGGTGAGTCGACGATTCACCATGACGTCACACTATGTTCTTCGTTTTTTGACTATGTGTGGATGGCTTCAGGTCAGTGGTAGCCACTCGCGTTCTGCCACCCGAAAGTGTCGGTACGGCTATTGTTTACTATTTCAACTTTCCGACGGTCTTTGAACGCCCCCCGTTTACCGCACGACAACAACAAGCAACACGTGAGTCAGTACACTTCAGCTGTCGGACTCAGTGTGACAACCGGACTTGCTTGTGTGTGTGTTTCACAAGTTATATATATATATATATATTGTGGCAACCCCGCGCTGTCTGGCGTGGACGAACAGCGCCAGCACCCCGAGCGGCTCCGTCCCCGCGGACAGGTAGTCCGCGGGAGATAGGCTACGTGCCATTCACCGCGGCGCGCTGGAGGGCTCATCCAGCAAACCAGGGCAATCGGGGACATTGGGATCACCTGGGGGAGCAAGACGGCAGAGGGGTTTTAAGGACCGGGCACGTTGGAGACGAGGAGTAAGTCGAGTGGAAGACAGTCGGGGTAAGGCACCGATATCCACATAGCGCACTGACGCTGGAACTTTTCTCCCACAGCGCTGAGCGGGGGGAAGCCGGGAGCGAGAGCCACGCCACCCTCCCGGACGGACCCGATTCGGAGACGCTTTCCCTTGTTGTTTGGCCTGCTGGGGAATAACCTGTGTTGCTTTATGATTCTCCTTTTTTTGTGAGTTGCATGAAATAAAAACGGTTGCACTGCAACCCTGTTTGTGCGTGTGATTTGAGAACCCCCCCGCCGACTATCGGAGTTGCCAGAATATATATATTATGTAGGCTATGTGTATATTTATATATAGCCTAATATGTTAATTGTTTCTTCAACATATTAAAATAGCTGATTTTACTGGCCCTGTTTCTGCTTCTCTATCATATTTATACTGTGTGATTTGCAAAACACGTATCATAGACATCATAAAGAGTAGATGTCGCATTGGGATATCTGTAATATAGTGAGAATCTAGTTCTGTAGTCCTTCCCCAACAGATCTTAAAGGACCCACAAAGACACTGGTATAGAAAAGATAAATCTTAATTTATTATGACACAATAAATATAGTAAATATAAACAAGGAGGTAAGACCTGGTCACATAAAAACACAGTCGCCCAAAATCTTATTCAATCAGTTCAGTTATTGCACAGCACTCAAAAGATGGCGATACACAGCACAACACGATAGTCTAAGCACATAGTAATACAAGTGACAAACCACAGTAAACTTATTAGTATGAGCTACCATGAACATAGATTAATGGACAACACGCGCTCTCGACCAGGCCCTAATAATTAGGACCCCCCCCCCATCCCAAAAGAAACAAAAGAAATGAAGTTCAAACCAAAATAGATTAATATAATAATTAAATTCCCACAGAAGCTTGGAGGTAAACTATACAGGGGAGAAAGCGGCACAAACACTCAGACGCACGCCACGTCTGAAACAGAGCAAAAACACACATAATGACACACAGCACACAGATAGAAACATATCATCTTCAGTTAAACGTTCCCTGTACTATACAGTACGTTAAACATAAAATCAATCGTACATATGGCACACCATTTGTAATAAATATGCGGGAAATGTAGACAGAAGTATTGCTAAAGTGCAATTAGACTCACGAGTGGCTACCTTGCGCAATGACTCCCGACACGACACGCCACGTCTTTGGGCAATGCTCTCCGTAGCCCCAGTTCGCGGCGATGGGCCGATCAGTGTGAATGAACACGCTCGCTCGTCCAATTACGCATTAGACGCAGGTGGTGGGACTTCGGCCCAGCTCTCTAGCCTTAAGCTCCAGTGTGAGACCACGCCCATTCAACACACCACCCCTGCCATCAACCTCCTAAAGTCCCCCCGAGATCAAACCGGCTCCCTCTGTAGGGAGGGAGTGTATGTAACCAATGAATATTTAGTCTATACTTAAACTAATAATTCACCCCGTCACACCCATCCCAGCTTTAAAAGCTCACCGTCCCGGTGAGACTCTGGTCCCTCTATACCCAAGGTCTAAATGTCATGTGCATGGGGGCAGCGGGGGATCTAGGTCTACCTTCAATTGAATTGGTGTGGCCTACGTTCACAGAGGTTGCCGTAGGAAGATGGAATGGGTTACTATGCTGTCCTGCTCTAGCCCGTGCTGAGCGTCTTACTGCCATAGCAAGATTGGGGGAGGGGCTTGGTGCATTTTCCAGTGTCATTGCCTCATGGACATCAGGCTGTATGTGGTCTGGGCTATAGCTTGGTGTGGTTACTGCTGGCTCGTGGGGAAGTGGTACACCTTGATCACCTATGGGGAATGTTCCCTCAACTGCCTCTAGACTCGTCGCTGGCTCCATCACAATGATTTCCTCATCATCGCTCTCTTCTGCCAGAGGCGTCCCTCTCCTTCCATCTCCCCTCCGCTGGGGACCTGCTGGTGCTCTGGGAATCCTGATGTGAGGGTGGGTTCCGCTCGCACATCAGCTGGAATGACCCGTAATTCGGCCCGGTTGATGTTCTTCTGGGCACCTGTTCCATCTTGTGGGCATATGGTGTATACTCTCCCATCTTGATCCAAGGCTCTCTGCACTTCGTAGACCGTTGAGTCCCAAAAGTCTTGAATCTTATGGCGGCCCAACGGATGGTTTCTTCGGTGGACCAGCGTGCCTGGTGCAAGTGGCTGGCTTACTGAAGGAGTAACTTGTTGGTTTCGGCGCTCTGCGGCCACAGTTAACTGATCTCGGGCATGGGCGTAAATTTCCTTGAGATTCTCCTGATGCTGTTTCAGCCAATCATGAGTGCACACTGGGTCCAATTCTTCTTCCGCATGGCCCAAGAGAAAGTCTACCGGCAATCGCACTTTCTGCCCGAACATCAATTCGAAGGGAGAATGCCCAGTTGATGCATGCGGAGTGGTGTTATAGGCAAAGAGTATTTGAGGGAGTGCCTGCGGCCATCTGCGCTTCTGCTCCGGGGGTAAAGAGCGGAGCAAGTCATGTAGTGTACGATTGAATCTTTCGCACTGCCCATTACCCTCCGGATGATATGGTGTTGTTCGGCTCTTCTCAATATGATATAGTTGGCACAGCTGTTTCATGAGGTCTCCCTCAAAGTTTTTTCCCTGATCACTATGGAGTCGCTTAGGCACCCCGTAGTGGTAAAACCACCCCTCTGTCAGTAACTTCGCCACCGTACTAGCTTTCTGGTCGCGGGCTGGGTAAGCCTGTGTGAACTTTGAGAATACATCTGTTACTACAAGGACGTTTTCTCGGCCATCCGTAGACTTCTCTAGTGTTGTAAAATCAATGGCAACAACATCAAGGGGGCAGGAAGCCATCAGATTCCCTGGAAAAGTCCGAACCCTTGGGCGGACCGCTTTTGCCACCACACAGCGGCCACACTCCTGACAGTGTTTTTCAATTTCATGAGTCATGCCCGGCCAAAAGCATCTCTCTCGGATGAGTTGAGTGGTTCGTTCTATGCCCTGATGCCCGTGATCGTCATGGAGGCTTATCAAGACTTCGCGCTTTAAACACTGTGGCAGAAGGAGCTGGAGTGTCTCTCTAGTCTCCCCTGGCAGCCGGATGCTTCGGTACAAAACCCCCTCCTGACACTGAATTCTCGGCCATTCCTTAAGAAGCCTTTGCGCTCCTGGTGGCAGGAGTATCCGTTGGGCTTTGGTGGGCAATATTCCTCGCTTCCACAGGAGACTAAAAGGTCCAATAACTGCATCCATGGACTGCAGAGACTGTAGATCAACCTCCTAAAGTCCCCCCGAGATCAAACCGGCTCCCTCTGTAGGGAGGGAGTGTATGTAACCAATGAATATTTAGTCTATACTTAAACTAATAATTCACCCCGTCACATATATATACATACACTGCCTAGATATCGCATTCGGCTTCTAAGCATGCGTCAACAATGCCGCCATCTTAGGGCGGGGTAACCACCCACCAGAATGAATGAACGTCGATGTGGCAGAAGACCGACATTCATTCATTTATTCATGTGGGTGGTTAGCCCGCCCCATGATGGCGGTGGCATTGACGTAGTTCCACTGACGCTAGAAATGCAGCAGCCATCTCGGATTGGCCAGTTGCGGAGCAGCAGAAGCAACCATGCTGTTAATTCAGTGCACCTGTCACATGCTGGCGATCTATGGGCAAGACACCTTCACAACTACCAACATCAAAACCAAAGACAACATTTGGAAAATGTATGCTCTACATTAAATTAAAGAAATATTGTTATATGAGAGTCAGACTTATTGCGCTACATTAACACATTTTCCCTGTAGATGAACCTCAATCTTATAACTAAAGCATTAACAGAAATGTTTCTGGAGATTAAAATTAAGTTCTAAATTATAAAAATGTATTTTATACTGATATTATGTTAGATATGAAAATCTCAACAATTCATATTTCTTTTCTACACATAACCACCAAATAACCACAACACACAAATAGACCATATAAAAATTTATTTAAATAACGGTGTCTGTGAAATTCAGGGGTCGGGGTTCTCCTCCGCCTCCGCCTCCGCCTCCTTTAATTGATCTGCACACAAACAAAATAGATATTCTCAATTGTGACAGTAAAGGATTTATTCAATCTAATGTCTTGTTCCAAAAAATTCACAGACACATTAAAACATAACAAACGTACCATCCTTCAGGAGTTGTATCTCCAGCTCGAGCCTCTCGACCTTCTCTAATAGCGCTTTGTTTTGAGACCGCATGGCCTCGCCCTGCTGGTCCGCACAGCGCTTTTGGCGTGCTGTGCGGACCATGTTTTCCAGGGCGAGGCCATGCGATCTCAGGATCGCACTGTAGGCCTCGTCTTTTGTGACCTTCGGATCCAGCACTGCGTACTATGAACAAACAAAGCAAATATTAATAATTATACATAGGCCTAGACAAGTTAATAGAACTGTTTATCAACCACACTGAATAAAGTGTTTAATAACCCAACTCTTTCCTTTTTACCTACAATCATATTTTTACACCAATGTTTACCCAAATACAAATTAAAGCAGATAAATCAATAAAACTGTATTATGCTGTTGAGAACAACTGCAAATGAACAATATAGTTGTTTAAACACTCATAATAATAAAACCCTATAAAACTTTTTTTTTTCCATTAATACACAGGATCAGATGTTATAATCCCTTGTGCCAAAAGCCGAGGAAAACACACATGTCCCTGTCCAAACCAACCTTATAACCACGCTGACTACTAAGCTACCAACCAAAGGTGAAAAACACGAGACAACTAGCCCAACTAACACAATCCACACGCTATTTCTATGCAGTTTCACACGTATGAATAATCTTTGACATCATAATATTTAACATGCAAGTGTAGTAGTGCCTGGTTGCTGCGGGGGAAGATCAGCTTTGCGCCGGGTGCAAACTAGCAACGACACATGCGTCGGTGTAGAAAGTCAATTGCGCCGGGCGCAAGATAGGGCCCTTCTTCTGTTTGGCGCACATGGCTAATTTGCATACGCGCACAGAACTGTCGGAATGGGAACATGTCGGACTGACAGCATTACGGGGGTGCGATTGGGCTGGCGGAGTTACATTTAAATAAAAACAAAACACGTTCAAGTAAAAATAAATAAGAAAAGCGGAATCAATTTGTGGCGCTCGTTGTTCAATCTGTGGCGCAGCGCCACACATTGGCCTATGTGTGGGTTATCAAGTGGGCACCTTCTTTCACATATTTAGGCCCACGACACCTCCTGAAGGCTTAACAATGAATCCAGCGTCCTGGATTCACCCCCTTCAATGCTGACACCACATTGCCACATTTAATGCATCTAAACACTCTTCCCTGCATCGTACTCCTAGCCCTACCTCTAACCCTAACCCTGACCAACCGAACACGTTAGCACATTAGCACACGTTAGCACAGCTGGCTTACCTTAGCTTGCACCCCAGGTAGTATGTTTTATCCCTACCCACAGCCATACACTTGCTCGTTCTGCTCCCACGGACATGTTACTAACCGCCTGCCTCAGACTTAGTCCACAAATAGGCCTACCCAGTTCAGTCAGCGAGCTAATAGCAGAACTAGCCACGAACCCCCGCGCACGTGTTTCAATAGGCCTCAGTTGCGTACGCCAGTCTCGGTGTGCTGCCTCTCCAGCCATCTCAGCATACTTTTCTTTCTTAAGCTCATTGTCTACTTCAACTTTAATACTTACTGCGGACAACTGGAGCTCCTTGTTCACCTCAGCGATTTCCCCGGACAGGGTGGGGAACTTAGTAGGTGAATTATATTTCGCCATTTTCTGTAAAACATAAAACCGTAAATAAGTTCACCCACCAATGCATACTATCAACAACATCAAATACAGAGGAGAAAATGTGACTTTATCACACAAACATAAAAGACAAATCATGGAAAACACAAATGCGTCTTACTGGTGTGGTTATGAAAAAAGTAGTGAGTCTTTACCTGGTGTTCTGCGAGAAGTGCGTGGTCAAATCTCGCGGTACTTGGCGAATCCACATTTCGGTTACAACCATTGGCTGCCTAGACGCTAGAAATGCATATATACTGACTAGATATCATAGATGTATATATACTGACTAGATATTGCATTCGGCTTCTAAGCATGTGTCAACAATGCCGCCATCTTGGGGCGGCGTAACCACCTACCTGAATGAATGAACGTCGATGGGACAGACATTCATTCATTCAGGTGGGTGGTTAGGCCGCCCCAAGATGGCGGTGGCATTGAAGTATTATGTTCCACTGATGCTAGAGTTTAGTTTAGTTTATTTATTATTATTGTGTCATGCATCAGCATGCCCAGCCCACAAGGGCTTACAAGACACTATTATAAAACAGACAGACCAAAAACCAAAATTAGATGCTAAACAATACTAAGATTAACGATATAAACCATCCTGACTACAAATGCGGCCACCGTCTCAGAGCGGAAGTACTACGAGTCGCGGAGCAGCATACACAAAATGGCGGAGAAAGCGCGAACACAAGAGCTTGTTGACAGTTTTGTGATTGGCTTATTTGAATCCCTGTGTCGTGATTGGCTGATGTTGTGCTGCGATTGGCTGTTGTGATTCAAATGTGTGTGACGCCAGGTAGGCTATAAAAGGATTGTCCGAACGGCAGTTGTCGCCTTCTTTGAGACTCAGAGCTTCGGAGCTGTGTTTTATTGCAAGGTTTAGAGCGATTGTGCGAAATATTTCTACACAGAGATATTTCAATCGAGAGAGTGTGCTTGATAGTTTAATACCTTTTCAGGTATTACTATCACTACTATTAGTACTACTAGTAGTATTCTATCTATCTATTCTATCTATCTATTCTATCCATCTATTCTATCTATCTATCTATCTATTCTCTATCTATCTATCCATCGATCTATCTATCGATTTACTAGGACGCTTGATCCTCCTTGGAACGACGGTGAGTTTATTTCTCATACTTCATTTATCATTCCATTTAAACGTGTGGTAGTAAAGATGCAAGTATGTTTCATTACAGGTTTCATTCGCTTTTTCTAATCTTATTCTGTTTATATGTCTTTAGATGCCTCGCGGCAAGTCGTACCGTCTCTCTCAGGCGGCCAAGAGGAGAGAGGCAGCCCTACGTCCCGTCGACGTGGAACTGTCGTTTGACCGTCCCGAGTTTGTTGCACGTAAGTAGGGAGTTGGGTTTTTTCCATTGTCATCAAGTTCTATGTGCACAGTGAAGCTTTTGAAATTGTAAATTAGGTCAATATTTGTGTAATCTAGATGAGTAATATTATTACTAATATAGTATATACTATATTTAAGCAATAGATCACGCCAGGCTGTGGTATACGGTCATTATACCACAGTTAAGGGGCGTTGTCCATCCCGCCGCGCAGCGGAGGGACGGCAACCCCCTTCACTCTGGTGATTTTGCTACCTAGTGGTTCTGCGCATGCGCATGACGACGCTATTGATCCGCGGTGTAGTATTGGTGTAAAATATACATACTGAACCCTTTAACTCTCCAATAAAGACGTTATAATACAGTATCAGAGTCTATAGAATCATGCTACCCTATCAAAAAGTGATACCTTATGTGTTTGGTAGCTTATTTAATCTGTTGACCGACTGCCTCTATCAAGCGATGCTCCCACTACAGAAACATGTTATTTTACACCACTACTCACTCCATGTACACTGTAAGAATACTGGGAGCATATTTTGATACTGTATTATAATGTCTTTATTGGAGATTTCAGGGGTACAGTATGTGTATTTTACACCCAATACTCAATAGTATCGAGCAGTTCACTCACCGTGTGCCTATTGCTTTACAACATTTCCAGCCTATCCAGCCAGCAATCAATATGTTTTTAGGCTTCAGTGAACTATTCTATTGCTTTTATATATAAATAAACAACAGTTCAAGTTAGGCGCGGAGTGATACTGAACTCTGTAAACCGAACGGGCGTCATAGCTGTGTGTATATGCTCAATATATAACAGTTGGGAACCAATCAGATTGCTTGATTTAAGCCATCCGTTTTATAAATACTAATATACTTCTTTCTGTGAATAGGCCGTGGTACAGGGACACGCCGTCGTGTGACCCAGTACCCGGTGTCTGTGTCAGGCAAGACACACAAGCTCTTCGTTCCTGCGCATTCGGCTGATAAGAAGGTAATTGATTGTTTAAGAATGTGTTAATAATTTTTAACAAATTAAATTATTATTATTATTATTATTTTTTTTTTTAATTGAAAAACATGATTTCTAAATAGGTTTTTCTATCTTTCAGTTTGTTCTTATCATAGGGGATTCCCACCTGCGCCCCTTTGCCGATGGAACGGTCGGGATTTCCAAGGGAAGGCTTTCCTTTGGGATCATGACGACCCCTGGGGCCAGCGCGTCTCATCTTAGGACGGAGCTGGTCCACGCTACGCTACCCCGGACACCTGATGCAGTCTGCATCCTGGCCCCCGGTAACAACCTGACCACCAGCACTACTCATGAATTGGCTGGTCAAGAGTTTGGGAAGCTCTTGATTAGTGCAAGTCAGCGTTGGCAGAATGTAAGTAATTTAGTTGATTGTGTGTATTTTGTTCAGTTCTTAAAATGCGTTAATGACGTGTTGCAGTACAGCGTACATGTGTTTAAATGGAATGTCATTGTCTTTCAAGGTTTTTGTCGTGGATTTCGTTCCACGCCTGAGTGTCGCTCCAGAGCTGCAGGAGCACATGAGCCGGGAGTTTCGTTCTGTGGCCAAGTCCATGGGTATGTTACATGCTTACTTTATTTGTTGATATATGTAAGTATATGAATGATTTATATATATTTATCATTTCTTAGGTATGGCGTACTACTCGACGTTCGAACACTTCCCCTTCAGCGACCTGAATCTCTGGGTCAGGGATAGTGTAAGTAGCATATACTGTGTGCAAAGAAGGTTGATGATTTACACTCATTTGTAGTTGAATTGATAGTATTATTTATTGAAAGTTGATGTTATTGTTAGTGAGTGTATTATTCTATCCTTTTCAGGTTCACTTGAGCGACGAGGCTGGCATGGGCATTTTTGCCGAGTTGCTGTGGCATGCTGCCTACACGCAACTGGACGTGCCAGTGCCGGCGCCAGCACCAAAGGCGCCGGATGTTCCCGTGCCTGTGCCAGCACCGGCACAGGCGTGACCAGCATCGCCGGGTCCAATCACCCCTCCAAGGGTGATTGTGAGGGATTCTCCCTCTTCTCCCCCCTGCGATGTCTGGATGGAAGTGGTGAACGGCAAGAAGGTAATATTGGCATACAGTACTTCCCACTCATATTTGCAAAATAGTTGATGGTTGAAATTCAAAAATGTTCACCATGCATTCATTTTAATCAAATAATTGTTATTTGTCATTGCAGAGGATCCAATCTGCGGATCAGCTCTTCAGGCCCTCAAAGAGACACAACACACAAAGGTAAGTTGAAAATGTGACGTGTTGATTAAGGTCTTTTAAAACTGTATTGTCTCCCTTAAAACACTCCTTTATATGTTCTAAAAGTGTGTTTGATTTTCTTTAATCAGACACGGTGTGTGGTGGAGCGACGTCCGAAACGTGTGGCCTGCAAGAGGAGACCTGCAATGTGCCAGGTTTGTCTTTATTTCATTAATGTAATCACTGAATTGCGCAGTACAAATGGTAGGCACCGATAATGCAATAGTTTCTTTGCTTTACTTGTTTAGTACTTTGGCAATTAAAATTCATTAAAAATTAAAAATTAAAAACAATTAAGAAAATACATGGTTTTGTTTTGTGTAAACAGGTCAAGGCGGCACCCAGTGTTGGGGTGTCTCCCAGGCTGACACGTGGCATCGTTGTGGACGTGGTTGCAGAGGAGGAGGTTAGTACGCTTTATTCTTAATCAGTTTAATTCTATGTGCATGTACATATTGTGTAATACACATAGCAAATTATTGCTATGACTAGCAAGTTCTCTCTAATGCAATAATGACACTTTTGTTCATGTATTTTCTTTAGGGGGATTCGACTGCTAGTGCTGTGGCTGCGGCCGTGTGGGAGGAGCCATCGCCTACCACTGCTGCGGAGGAGGTTGGTACACTATTCTAAATCAGATCAAACAAATTGTTCCAAATTATTGTATATGATTAGCAAGTTCTCTCAAATGCGATAATGACACTTTTGTTAATGTATTTTTTTTAGGGGGACGCGACTCCGAGTGCTGTGACGGTGCCGGAGGGGGAGGAGGTCAGCCGAAGATTCATCCAAAGTAAGGTTGACGCTAACCCTCCCTCTTGCAGGTGTGGCGAGCGAAAGCCACAGGCTGTTGTGTCTGGTAGTGTAGTTAGAGGTGGTGGTAGTGGGAAAGTGGCGGCGACAACGACTGACGTGTCAATTGCGTGCAGTGTTGTCGCCGCGCTTAAACACGTCATTGCCCCTGTTTGTACATGGGGTGCGCGAGATGTCGATAGTGTTTGTTTAGAAGGTGAGAAGTTGGCTAGTTCTGTAGGTACATCAACTAGGGATAGTGGCTTTGATAGTGATCTGTGCGAGTTCTTAAAACAGCACAGTGTTTTTGGCAGAAAGTGTAAAGTAGCCATTGGTCCATCAGTCTACAGAGGTTTCGGCTCTGACGACTCTGTGTTCTTCAAAAAGCTACAGGAACCTTTGTTGACTGATGGATTGTGTCTCTTGAACCTGCACGGTGCGGTGAGTGTTGTCATTGAGCACAATGGTTACTTTGTTGTAGTTGATTGTAGTAGTTGTGACGTATCTGGTTTTCCATGTGGTATTGGTAGGTCTGTAGCGGTTTTTAACACGTGCCTGGCCGACCTGATGTTGCATATTCAAAGTCTTAAGAAGTCTTTGGGTGCAGAGTGGTATGCCATTAGCAGCCTGTCTGTGGGGGTAGATTCAGACATTGACAGTGCGACATTGCTCGTAGATGTTGATGTCACAACCGTAGTTGAGGGTGGCAGTTCACTGAGTAAATCGAGTTCTGTCGGGATCTTTCCATCAGGGAGATTGTCGGTTTCGCCACGCTGGCGTTCAGTGTATGGCTATCAGTTTGGTAGCCATAGCAAAACACTCCATTGATGGCGTGTTTTCATGGCAGACAGACAATCTCGACAAGGTGGTTTTTTTGGGGGATCAACTTTACAATCGGTTGAGGGACAGCAATGTCACCAGCGATGATTCGCCACTGCTTAGTGTTCCTGATTTGCCCCTACACTCTGTTATCGATGGACACGCTTTCGACTTTGAATATGGGGAACATGTTTGTGGCCATGTTGATGTGGTGGCAGGTGAGCTGATTGATTGTGGTTTTGTCATCAGTCTCAGATCTTGGTTGTTAAAGATGTTAGTAAAGTATCAGAAGTGCTTTCTTACATTAGGTGGTAGTACATGTGCAATCATTAGTCAAGGTGGACGTTTTGCTATTGTAGATTCGCATGTGCGCAGTGCAGATGGGATGGTGGACGGGGAAGGGAAGAGTGTTGTAGTGTATTTCACGTGCCTAGATGATGTTTTTGAGCACATCTGCAAGTTAGCGACAGGATTAAAACCACCCAAACCGTTTGAGATAGCTAGTGTTAGTGTTTTCCAGAGATCCAGTTTAAAAGTAGAACCAATGGTTAGCTCGAGTGTAAAGCGTAAAGCTTCACCGAGTGGGTGTTCATCAAAGAAGTTTAGGAAGGGTGATTATGATTCGGATGTTGTTTTTGTAGGTGATGTTTTGAGTAAAGGCCTCCAGTTTAAGCCACTTTCTGGGGAAGTTGTAGAAACTCTGTGCAATCAGTTAAATGTTGACTCAGAGGAGGCAGATCTAGTTTCTACACAAGTTGGTCCATTGGGTGCTCCTTGTAAAAATGGGAAAATAGTCGGGGATGGTAATTGTTTCTTTAGAGCAGTTAGTCAGTCTGTGTGTGGTACACAAAAGAATCATAGGAAAATTAGACTAGCTGTAGTTAAGCATTTGAAAGGTAATGGTGGTGTTTTGAGAAGTGAGTATAGTTCGATGGAGGAATATCTCACAGTGTCGAAAATGGTGTATGTCGGTAGTTGGGCCACTGAAGTGGAGATTCAAGCAGCAGCAGATATGTTGGGAGTTAGTATATTCACTTACTGTGGTGGTCGCTGGCTTGAATATAGTTGTAAGTTGGAGTCGTTGTCAGATCAGGGAATTTACTTAGAAAATTGTAATGGTAATCATTATGAGAATGTTGTTTGTGTTCAGAAGCCAAACATGCAGTGTTGCTATGGGTATTGCAAAGGGGGTGGGTCTAGTTACAATCTCAGAAAACATAGGGCTTGTGCAGACAATTTAACTTTGGTTGCGTCCTCAATTTTTGAATCTAAAGTAGACATTATTGAACAAAATTTAATAAAACCGTGTATTACATCTCCGTCTAAGCATTTGTTAAATAAAAATAATTTACAAAAAATAATAAAATATCAGGGAAACAGGCCAAAACTTCTAGAAAAGATGAAAATTAATTATCAGGAAAAAAATTGGTACAAGTTAAAATTGAGAGAAATTGGTAAAATTAAATATCGTAAAAATAAGACTCACAGGGACAGATTAAAGGAAATTAGTAAAAGTAAATATCATAAAAATCAGTCTCACAGGGACACAAAAAAGGAAATGAGTAAAACTAAATATCGTAATAATAAATCTCACAGGGACACAGTAAAGGTAATGAGTAGGTCAAAATATCGCAAAAATAAGTGTCACAGGCAGAATGTGAAATCTATGAGTATAAATAAATATCACGGAAATCCTCAGCATAGGCAGCGTGTAGTTGCAGATAATAAATTGAGAAGGCAACATATAAAAGCAACATTGAATGATTTTGATTTAGTTATGCAGCAGTTTTTGGCTTAAGTAAATGATGGCCCGGATTTCATCTGCTGTGTGTGTTTTAGAAAGTTGTTTAGGAATCAAGTTTCACCTTGTAGCATCAAGGATTATAGTAAAAGTGAAAAAATAACAGAAATTGCAGGAAAATGTATTAGTGAAGCATATTTGCATAAATGTAGTGCAGATTGTGTGTTGCCTTGTCAGTGGTTAGATACAGCTAGGGCAAAGTTGTGGATTTGTTCTAGCTGTCACCATAAGGTCAAATGCCACCAGAGTGTGCTCTAAATAATTTGGAGACGTGTCACATTCCCCCAGAATTGGCATGCCTGAATAATTTAGAGCAACATTTAATCGCACTGCATATTCCGTTTATGAAGATACTAGCATTGCCTAAAGGTGGGCAAAATGGCGTCCATGGGCCTGTGACGTGTGTTCCTGCTAATATTGTGCAGACGAGCAATTTGCTACCACGTTCTGACATGGCTGGGTCTTTGTTACCCGTTAAATTGAAGCGAAAGCTCACATACAAAGGGCATTATGAGTACCAGTATGTTGATAGTATGCGCATCAAGCAGGCTTTGCAGTATCTTAAACGGAATAATGCACATTATAAGGATATAGAATTCAATGAAGTGTGGATAAATGACTTTTGTAGAGAACAAGAGAGTCTGGCAGTAGATAATGATAACATAGTACATGGTAATGGAAACAATGCTGCCGAGGAAGATGAGCTTCTGCATGACAGACAACAGCATTGTATGTTTCAAGACACTTGTCTTATGCCTGTTGACATTGGTCAAGAAGCCCTTGATCAATATTTAGATAACATATTAAATTTGGCTCCAGCAGAGGGAAACAGTCCTGTCAAGTTGTTGTCTGATCATTCAAATGAAGCAAAATGTTTCCCGGTGTTGTTTCCGACAGGATCCGCAACGTACCACGACGGCAGACCTGACCGGTTAACTTTGTGCCGTTATTTTAATAATCGTATTTTACATGCTGATGGTAGGTTTGCACAAAATGTAGATTACATATTTTTTGCTCAGTACATGTCTGAGGTTCAGCAAGTAGTATCAAATGTCTCCATAGCATTGCGGAAGGGGAAAGGAGGGCAATTTAGAAAGATTAGCACTAGTGTATTGAACGATGAGGAACAGTTGAAGCAGTTGTTGCATTTTGACGATGGGTATCGTTTCCTTAAACCTATTAGAGGTACCCCATCATTTTGGCAGGGCGTGCAGCGTGATTTGTTAGCTTGTGTCCGTCAGCTGGGTATCCCGACGTGGTTTTGTTCTTTTTCTTCTGCCGACATGCGGTGGAAGAATCTTTTGACTAGCATTTTGAAGCAGGAAGGTAGGACGGAGACGGCCGAAGAGCTGGAGTGGGCAGATAGGTGTGAGCTTTTGAGGCGTAATCCGGTTACTGCGGCGAGGATGTTTGATTTTAGGTGGCATTGTTTTCTGAAAGAGGTTTTGATGTCTCCGTCTAACCCTATTGGGAAAATTAAGGATTACTTCTATAGGGTTGAATTCCAGCAGCGTGGTTCACCACATGTTCACTGCCTGTTTTGGATCGAAAATGCGCCAATAATTGATAGAAATACAGATGAAGAGGTAATTCAATTTATAGATAATTATGTAACATGTGAATTACCCGCACAGGATGAGACACTATTGGACATAGTTTCATCCGTGCAAAAGCATTCCAAACAGCATTCAAAAACATGTAAGAAAAATGGAACTGTTTGTCGTTTTAATTTTCCTAAGCCTCCGTCTGCGAGAACTTTTATATCTCGCCCGCCTATTGAGGAGGAGGAGGACAAAACATACACATGTCAAGAAGACGGGGCACTGACATTGTCAGAATGTGCATGTCAAATTAGGAAACTGACTAAATTGGAACAAAAAAAAATGGCAGTGCGCACTATAACCAAAATCAAAGAGGCCCTTTCAGATGACAATCTCAGTTTTGACAGTGTAGAGCAGTTGTTTGATCATTTACAGGTAGACCAAAGGGTGTTTGAGGAGGCGTATGGTATTTGTGCTAGGAAGACGAGTGTTGTTTTGAGCAGGGAAACTAGTGAGGTTTGGATCAATCAATATAGCAAACCGGTCTTAAAATGTTGGAATGCTAATATTGATATCCAGTATGTGGTAGACGCGTATGCGTGTGTAGTGTACATTATTTCTTATATTTCCAAGGCGGAGCGTGAGATAGGATTGTTGTTAGGGAATGCGCAGAGGGAATCTGCTAAGGATAGGAATAGTAGTGCTAAGGATGCCCTTAAAAAGTTAGGAAGTGTGTATTTGCATAATAGAGATGTGTGTGCCCAAGAGTCAGTGTACAGGTTGACAGGAATGCATTTGAGGGAGTGTTCGAGGAAGGTTGTATTTGTTCCAGTTGGGGAGAGTAGTGTTAGAATGAGTTTGCCTTTATCAGTGTTAAAACGGAAGGCATCATCCAATGACCTTAGCACAGAGGACATGTGGATGACTAGTCTTGTGGATAGGTATAGGAATAGGCCAAGAGGTAGTGTGTTTGAGGACATGTGTATGGCTTCGTTTGCCTCGGAGTACCGCATATTGAGTAAATCGGAGCGGTCTCCCAACAGGATAGAACTGGAAAACAATTGTGGATTCATTCTGAAAAGAACGCATTCCGAACCTGCAGTTATTCGTTATGCGCGCTTTTCAGAAACGAAGAATCCAGAATTGTTTTACCAGAGTGTTATGCAGTTGTTTTTACCCTTTCGTTTAGATGTGCACCTGAGGCCAGCAGGTTTTGAAACATTTGAAGAGTTTCATAGTCGTGGTCATGTTAGATTGAGTGATGGATTGTTGTATTCAGTGAAGTCGATAGTGGATTTGAATCGCAGGGGGTTTGAAATGAATGCTGAGGAGTTAGATGACATACGGAATTCGGTAGATAGTGATGTGGTTTTAGAGGACGCCTGGGGTGAGCTCTGCCCGGAGCAAGAGCAGGAGCGTTTAGAGTGTTTGGAAGAGCGTAGGGAGAGTGAAGAAGCTTCAGATGGGCCTGTAGAATTTATTCCGGATTTAGCGGTTAATAGCAGACAAGTTGGTGATTTGGAGAAGAGACAGAATGTACTGTGCAGGAGTGATGGCTTGGCGTTGATTAGATCTCTTAATGAGACCCAGCTCTCTGTCTTTTACCGGATTAGGCAGTGGTGTTTGAGTAAGGTGAATGGAGTTAAGGTAGCTGCGTTGCAGGTTTTTGTCACAGGTGGTGCAGGGACCGGTAAAAGCCACTTAACAAGAGCTGTGCAGTACGAGGCAATGAGGTTGTTGTCACGAGGCTGTCGTAATCCGGACGATGTTTGCGTTTTGCTAACCGCTCCTACGGGGATAGCTGCACACAATTTACACGCAGGTACTATTCACAGTTAATTTGGCATTGGTAAAGATGTGCGGTTGCCTTACATTCCACTGGGTGAGGCGAAGCTCAATTCTTTGCGTGCTAAATATAGTAGCTTGCAGATTTTGATAATCGACGAAATCTCCATGGTTGATCATAACCTATTGGCCTACGTCCATGGACGTTTAAGACAAATTAAACAGTCTGGTGACTATTCCCCGTTTGGAAACGTTAGCATAATTGCAGTTGGGGATTTTTATCAGTTGCCTCCAGTGAAAGGGAAAGCGTTGTATTCAGAGGATGTTGTCGGTTTGTGGACTCATTTTCAGGTAGTGGAACTGAAAACTTGTCCGTCAAAAAGATGGTGTTTTTGCAGATTTGTTGAACAGGGTTAGATGTCGTGTGAAAGGGACCCCCATGCTGTCTTCGGACATTAAATTATTAAGGCGTTGCGAAACTGGTGAAGTGAGCTCAGCTTTACACATTTTCCCAACGAACCGGCAAGTAAATGAGCATAACATTCAACAGTTGTTCAAGAGTTGTCCCGCATATGTTACGATCGAAGCAAAAGATTTTGTAACTAGTAAGAAAACAGGCAAGCTTGAGCTGAGGGAAGGACATCATACCCTATCATACAGTACATGTCTGCAAGAGACCCTGCTTTTGGGAGTAGGTGCTTGTGTCATGCTGCTGAAAAATCTGGATTGCGATGACGGTTTAGTGAATGGTGTGTGTGGCATAATCACACATATTGTTTATCCACCTAATGATGATAGGTTCCAAAAGACCATTTACGTAAAGTTTGATGATCATCAAATTGGAACCAAAAGGAGGAATTGCTCTTCATTTTCCTCTGCTGTTGAAATGCTTTCCACAGGCATTGAAGCAGAAGAGGAAAGAGTTACCAAACACAGTGGATCGCACCGGCAATTTCCAATAAGGCTTGCCTGGGCTTGTACAGTCCATAAAGTACACGGACTTACTGTAGATAAATCGGTAGTTTCGCTAAAGAAAATCTTTGCAGCTGGTCAAGCATATGTGGCTCTAAGTCGCGTTAGCGATTATTCGGGTTTAGTTATTCAGGACTTTAACGAGAAAGCAATATATTGCAAAGACACAATTCAGGATGCAATTGCAACCATGCCTCCCTTCTTGGTCACTAATATTCCAGGTAGTAATTTCACTACACCACCATTTAATGTGTTTTTGATGAATGTGCAAAGTTTGACTCGACATGTGACAGATTTGGCTTTGTGTACACAGCATCTGCAGCTTAACTGTATTGCTGTTACTGAAACATGGTTGCCGGCAGCTTCCTCATTGGAAACTGTACGAATGGATGGTTATGCTTTTCACAACCATCCAAGGAGTCTGTCGTACGATAGCAGCAACTCCTTATTCAAAGAAATTCAAGACCAACAACATGGTGGAGTTGGCATGTATAGTGCAGACAATTTGGCGTACAGTATTATCCAGGTACCAACTGTAAATTTAGAATGTTTGGTTTACCACTGCACTACACAGGATATATTAATGGCAGTTATTTATCGCCCACCATTATATACCATGACATTGTTCAAAGAAAACCTTGACAAAGTACTTGATTGGCTAAATCACCAAAGTACCACAATTGCTGTCATGGGAGATTTCAATGACAACATTTTGAAATCATCAACTGTCTGCAAATTCATGATCGATAAAGGATTCATCCAAATAGTCAAACAAGCTACAACTGAAAAAGGCACATTAATTGATCATGTGTATGTGAAAACATCACATTATGATGTACAGGCTGTTGTCGTGCCGACATATTTCAGTCACCATGAAGGGATTCTATGTTCATTTACATCTAGGCGTTTAGAGCAGGGACTACTTGAATAACTGTTAATGTGAATGAAATAATGATTATTTTATTTATTTATTTATGTATTTATTTATTTATTTATTTGTAATTTTAATTATGGCTTATGAAATGCGAATAAAATAATGAAATTATGGCTTATAAATTATGTTAATGTGATTAAAATAGGGAAATTATGGTTCATGAATTACGTAAATGCGAATAAAATACAGAAATTATGGCTTATGAATTGCGTTAATGCGAATAAAATAATGAAATTATGGCTTATGAACTACGTTATGAGAATAAAATACGTAAATTATGGCTTATGAATTACGTTAATGCGAATAAAATAATGAAATTTTGGCTTATGAACTACGTTAATGCGAATAAAATAATGAAATTATGGCTTATGAATTACGTTAATGCGAATTAAATACGGAAATGATGGCTTAAGAATTACTTAAATGCGAATAAAGAAAATAAATGATGGCTTATGAATTACATTAATGGGAATAAAATATGAAAATTATGGCTTATGAATTACTTAAATGCGAATAAAGAAAATAAATTATGGCTTATGAATGACGTTAATGTGAATAAAATAAAGAAATTATGGCTTATGAATTACGTAAATGCGACTAAAATACGGAAATTATGGATTATGAATTACTTTAATGCAAATAAAATACGGAAATTATGGATTATGAATTACTTTAATGCAAATAAAATAATGAAATTATGGCTTATGAATTACATTAATGCAAATAAAATACGGAAATTATGGATTATGAATTACTGGCAACCCGGAAAATTTCAGTTCAAGAGACTTTTTTGTTCATCATGAGGATTTGCATGTGTGTGCAAAGTTTCATGAGTGTACGTCAAACCAGTGGCGAGTGCTGCTTGTGCAAAGTTTGCACTTTTGAACAGTTGGTATAGCGCCACCTTGGGGCCAATGTGAATTTGACGCATAGAATATCAAATTTTTCACCAGTCCCCACAAATGTACCAAATAAAAAAGACTTTTCGTATATGTTCAGGGGGGGGAAAATGCAGTCAAAGTTATGAAAAATAAGAATAAGAATAATAATCAGATCAAAAACAATAGGGACCTTGCAGGTTCTGCTCAGTCCCTAATAAGTGTCATGACCTCATGTTATCTTACCAGAGGTCAAAAAGGAAAACTTTTAGGGTAGGATTATTTAATGAAGGATACTTCCTTCATTCGAGATTGAAAATCTCAATTTGTCAGGAATTACCAAGCAAGCAAACTATCTTGTGTACAAGAATGAATATAATATGTCACATGATAGCCCATGTTTTCTTCTACATTTTCTTGCATTCACCTACATAAACATATTGTCCTGATTACTGTTTTCGGGAAAAAAAAAGTGGAAAAAGGGGCATCCTACCCAGCACCGGCGCTCCGCACACGCAGAACACGCACTGCGCGTAGGGCACCAAAAAAATCTGTCTTGTAAAAAATCATCATCATAATAATAATCATAATAACGCGATATTTAAAATGAACATGTGTAAAACGTGTTAATAGATAAGCAATACAAAAGTAACATTTGCTCGAGAAAAAGATGCGTCTCCTGTGCGCCCCCCTCCCCCACATCCCAGTGGTATGTTCGATTAGATCATTCTCAAGTTTGGCAGACACCTGTGTTTGGACATGGCCTCGAAAAGGCATCAAGAGTCGGGGGCGGATAAGAGAAAAAAAGAAGAAACAGCGAGATGATGCATGCACGTCGATGGCAGGTAAGACAATGTTTTAAATAAAAATGGCTAATTCTGTAATTTAGTCCTTGTATGAATGTCTATGCTCATGCAGGTCTACTGCATTTCAGGACGTTTATTTGGCGTTTGTTATGTAGCCTACGTTATGATGTTATGCATGTGTACTGTGAACCAACGAGTATGCAATTGTGTACTGTAGTGGAAAAAGTAATGCTACAGATGATACTTTAAAGTAATGAGTTGATGAATGGAGAATGGCTCCTGGTAACATGAATTCTGAGAAACCTTGCATCTGCAGGGCAACATCTGCAGGTGAAACTACAATTTGAAAGAAAATAAAGAAATCTTAGTTATGTAGATCCCCTCCCTTCACATTCATAGTTTTCTAATTATGTAGATTTTTTTTAATATTGTGAGCCATCAATCATAATATTTTTAAATGTTGTCATGCATCAGTGATTTACACATTGGCTTACATAAACCTGTAATTAATATATAATATTGTTTTTGAATCAAGGTGCAAAACTGTATTTCAGTGTACAATCCCTGAGTATTTTTTCTTGTATTTCTGAATGCAGGGTCAATGCTTTGATATGTGCAAGGAGTTCCTCAAGACCAGGAGGAAGATTTAGATGATCAACCATCCACCAGCAGTTCAAGCACACACCATCAACCACCAATCTCTGCAGACTCTGCAACAGCACCCAGCCCTGACCAACAACCATCAACTACTAGTTCAGGACTTATGTTAATGTTTGCTGCTATTGTTAATGCAAAATTAGTGTAGTCTTTTATCAAGATTTTAATTTCTCTTTATTTGCACATTACATTTTGCAAAACTGTTGAGAAGTTATTTTGGAAATAAAGAGAAACGTACAGACAATTACTGAATTGATGTTTGATTGATGATTTTCGGGGGGGCACCACAATGCATTTGTGCTTAGGGCACCCAAATGGCTAGCGCCGGCCCTGATCCTACCTCTGACTGAGCAGACTTTTCAGTAAACCTATTTTAGTATGTAACATAACTTTTTACTACAGTCAGTATCAAAATTAATGGAAAACATACATTTATTGGGTCTGAGTAAGAGAAGGGGTTTACAAGAGGAAGTGCTGTAAAGGAAAGTTTAATGCTAAATAAAGTTTAACTACATGATCATTAATCACAGCTTTCAGGGAATATAGTTCATATGAATACAATTTGGGATTGCAATGTCAGTTTTGGCCCCTTGACTAGAGTAATGCCACTGTCTTTCCACTAGCAGTGCAAATAACCTCAGCAGTTGCAGTTTTTAAGAAAAAAAAATTATTGATGTAAATTGTTTTTGTATTTTTGTATATTTTAGATATTAATGATATTGAAACTTTTAATATTTATCAATAATATTACTTTTAATTAATTTTTGGATATCATCATATTAAGGGAGAGAGGGCAATGAGAGGGAGACAGTTGACGGAAACATTGAAAATGAAGAAAGTTCAGAGGCAAAGACAAGGGAGAGAAAGGCAAAAACAGCTTTTGACTCTCTTTTGAAGAAAGTGATGACAAAAATGAAGGAGATGATAAAAAGACAACGTAACCATCACCAACAGATCAAGAACTCACAAAAAGTGACAGTGAAGAAGAACTAATTTCAGTGACAACGACAAGAAGGAGAAAGGTAAAAACAGCTTTTGACTCTGGAGAAGAAAGTGATGACGAAAATGAAGGAGACAATAAAAAGACAACGCAACCATCACCAACAGATCAATAACTCACATAAAGTGGCAGTGATGACGAACAAATTTTGGAGACAAAGGAAGAAGAGCACACAAAAACAAATGATAAAGAGGACACATACAGGACGTGCAAAGTCGGGCCAAAAGAATTCAAATTTAAGGTGGCAAGTGTTGGGAAAAACAGTCTGTCTAGTTACTTGACCAGATATAATGAGACGGAGAGGTAATAAAGTCTGTCAGCACGAGGGCCTCGGATTTATTGAGTAAAGTAGCAAAGGTGATACAGATTCATAAAGCGTGAGAGATGGAATATTTCTAAGTCCCTAACAGCGCTGAGGTCGTCTGGAGCTTCGCCTCCGTGGAAGTTCTGCTTCAGAAGAGCATGAGGTGATCTGTGTGGTACAGTCTTATGCTGTATTTTCCCTCCCAACGAAGTGTGTGCGTTTAGGCTGGTGTGTGTGTTTCTGGATGTTTAGCTTGACCTTGAGCCTCCGGGCTCTGATATCTTTATGAGTGTCTTCTGTGTTTCTAACCAGGTGCGAGGGCTTCTCGAGGGGTATCTTGACCCTGAGTTGTGGCCGAATATTATCAGCAGACTGACTCCTGTTCTTGCGAATGTGTGGTGCATTGTCTGAGTCTCCAGCATCTCCCCTAGTTGGGACATGCGGCCTCCGGCTCAGGCCTTAACCTGAAAAAATAGCTGACTATATTCGTAATGTACATGTGATATGTTTGTTAAGTTAGAACAAGAGTTAACTATATTCGTAATGTACATGTCATGTGATGTGCTCGTTAGGCTATTTTGCCCATCACAAGAAAAAATTGGATAAAAATAAACTCAGTATGATGCATTACTTTACATGAAGTTACACAAAAAGCTTCACTACTGGTAAACGAATGATTCAAAAAGCTTAACTACTGGTGATCGAATGGTTCGCGAAAGAGTGACAACTCAGTATGATGCATTACTTTACATGAAGGTACACAAAAAGCTTCACTACTGGTAAACAAATTATTCAAAAAGCTTAACTACTGGTGAACGAATGGTTCGCGAAAGAGTAACAACTCAGTATGATGCATTACTTTACATGAAGGTACACAAAAAGCTTCACTACTGGTAAACGAATGATTCAAAAAGCTTAACTACTGGTGATCGAATGGTTCGCGAAAGAGTGACAACTCAGTATGATGCATTACTTTACATGAAGGTACACAAAAAGCTTCACTACTGGTAAACAAATTATTCAAAAAGCTTAACTACTGGTGAACGAATGGTTCGCGAAAGAGTAACAACTCAGTATGATGCATTACTTTACATGAAGGTACACAAAAAGCTTCACTACTGGTAAACAAATTATTCAAAAAGCTTAACTACTGGTGATCGAATGGTTCGCGAAAGAGTAACAACTCAGTATGATGCATTACTTTACATGAAGGTACACAAAAAGCTTCACTAATGGTAAAGGAATGATTCATAAAGCTTAACTACTGGTGAACGAATGGATCGCGAATGAGTAACAACTCATCATCAGTCAGATCCAGCTCTACCAGTAGATCCAGTGTGGGACCCAAGCCAGCCCTCGACAGCGCTTGAAACCAAGGGCGGCAGGTTTAACGCGTGCCCTGCAGTGGTGGACAATTGCTTTTAAGCCTTCAACATTACTAATGCCACATAATAAACCTTAAATGTGAATATTAATGTATGTATTGTGAATATTTTTATTAAAATATGACAATCATCCCCTCTGTGCCTTTTTAATTTATTAACTAATTGTGAAATCCCAGGAAAATTCAGTTGCTTTCATAATCAATTGGTCAGTTTGCTATTTCACAGAATGATTAATTAATACAGTATCCCCTAGTCTGTTTACCAGTAACTCCTCAGTAGTTACTGAGTAACTGTCACTTTAGGGCCCCAGTTAGGGTCCTGGTCGTTCATCATTCGTTACTCAGTAACGAATACAGTAGTCCCCTGGTCTGTTTACCAGTAACTCCTCAGTAGTTACTGAGTAACTGTCACTTTAGGGCCCCAGTTAGGGCCCTGGTCGTTCATCATTCGTTACCCATTCGTTCCTCAGTAACTACCTACGTTTTTGTGTACCTTATTGTAAAGTGTTACCCCCCTCCCTTTCAGAAAACATTGCCTGTATGTTTTTCGGTAACATTATTTCTGGCTTTGAAGATTGTTTGAGCAGTTTTGAATTCAACCAGATCAGGAAATTTGATAGTTTTGAACTGTATGAATAGTTGATTAGTGTGTTCATGAAAAGTTACATTACGGATTAACCTAATGGCTTGCTTTTGAAGAATGCACAATGGTTGTAAGGAGCTTTTGTATGTGTTTCCCCAGATTTCTGAACAGTAATACAAATATGGTAATATTAATGAGTTATGAACAATATGGAGTGATTTATTGTTCAGGAAGTGCTTATATAGATGAAAGGGGAAGTTCACTATTTATGAGCTTAAGCCCTATATAAATAATTCTTATTTCTTATATTTAATTATTTCTTTATATTGTAGCGACCCTGTATGCAGCGGGGCGGGGGGAGGGGGGCTGGCCCCGTTGCTAGGTTACTTGTTTATGTTTTATGTTTGGGTCTCGCGGAGTGAGATCCGTTGTTAGATTTCTGTGAGTTACCGTTGGGAATTACCGTTGGGAGTTTAATAATAGTTATACCATTCTGAATGTGTACAGTTTGTTGGTTGAATAAACCCTGTATTTGACATTGCCTCCACCTCATATCTGAGAACGTTACAGTGTGTTTATGGTTGTCGCCTTCGGAAAACGAGAAATGGCGATTTATTTAAAAAGGTGGCGCAGAAGATGGAGGAAGCCGGTGTCGTGCCAATGTAATTACCCACTATAAGAAGTGATTCATCATCAACATGCATTCAGTATACACTACACTTTGATTTCACCGAAGGCTGAATTAATGTAATGTAATTAATGTAGGCTATGCTTACATTATGACATTATTTGGGTCCAGATCTGAATAGCCCAGACTGTGCTAAAAACAAGATAAAAAGCCTATAGCTTAAAGGACAATTCCAGTGTTTTGAACATTGAGCCCCCTTTCTGGTTTGTCTAGGATGAAATAGAGTGGTTGACACCGAATGTTGACGATTGTTCCTGTCTCGGGTATTTGGCTAATTTCAAATCGCCCCTGCCTGCTTCAGAATGGCTGGCTACGTGTATGCACAATCCTGTCCTTAAAACAACCCTAAATGTTTGTTTTCAGAAATGTGCAACTGTCGTGGCAATTCCCTTTGACAGAGATTGTGTCTAGGCCAGATGAGATTCCCACTGCAAAAAAGCACACAATACATTGGAAAGCAACTATCCTAGGTTTAATGCATGCATACATTAGACTCCTCTCTAGCAGAGTGAGTCCAGTTTGACAGGTTTTTTTTATACAGTTTCAGACCCTCCCCATATTGTAGATGTCAATAATCAACTCAAGTGATGTTTACCCAAGACACAGAGGTCCCTGTGTTTTTATCAAGGAGAAGAGTGCCTAAGGGGATGTCTTCTCCTTGGTGACCCGTTCACTCAAACACAAAGGTCAATGAATAGTCGAAAGGCAGGTTGGCAAGACAATACACGAAAGGAAAGAACAAGGCCTAAGTAAAAGGCCTAAGAAAAAAAAGAAAATAATATTTTTAAAATCCTTAAATGTGATGCATGCCTCCGAATCGTGTGATGCGACCAATCAGCTGCGTTTTTTGGGATAAAATAAGAGCCATTTTATCCCAAAAATAAAAAAAATATATATAATAATAATTATCACACCGTTGGTCTCCCATCATATGCGCTGTCATCAGCACTAATGATCTGTCCCTAAAAGTTAAAATCCACCATCCCCCCTGTCTTTTTTTTACAACTCGACGACTGAATAACGCTACGGTGTGTGGCGCATTTCATATACAACATCGCTTATAACGCTCATACACAACTACGGTACAAAAATGTACATGCCATGATTGCATTACCAATACTGATAGAGTATAAATTGATCATTTATAACTGGTGTTGTTGATCTGAAAACTTTTGAAAGCCAAATTTTATCAGCTTGCAAGGTATGTAAAGTTAACGTTACCAGTGTGAACGTTACCTTCGCATATAGGGATGTTCGGCACATTGGTAAGTTAGCATTGCTAAGTTATAAAGCTTAAGCCAAATTAAACAGTTATCATTGCCCTTAATTTCCTTGTCAAACTCAGATAGTGGAAAAAGTCAAGTTGTCGCAAAATAAACACTTGTTTGACTTTCATTTGCTGCTGGTGTTTGGTATGTTTAATATCCTTGTTTAGGCCTATTTTTGGAAATCTGACTAATGTAACATGATTTATGGATGGGTTATATGTAAAATAAAGAAATTATCTAATAAATCCTCATGGGTGGACTTGTCTCATGAGACGGCGTTATGCAGCCACAGTGGAACCATTGCAGACCACAACCCCTCATCAACACCACCAACATCAATTGAAGACAAAGACTACCACCCCTCATCAACACCACCAACATCAAGTGAAGACCAAGACTACCACTCCTCATCAACACCAGCAACATCAAATGAAGAAAAAGACTACCACCCCTCAATACCATTGTCCACTGAAAGAGAGAGTGTCTCAGAGAATGACCATATTCACTCTTCATCGAGTGGACATGAGGTCCTGGAAGCTGAAACAAAAGCAAAGTCAGAATTAAAAGGAAGCTGCAAGGGGATAAAAAGAGGCCACAAGTTACTATTCAAACAAGCCAAAAAACTGATGGTAAAAGGGCCTGGGATAAAGCCCATTACTGTTTGTATTGTACAAAGTCCAATTTGAAGATGGCAAGACATTTACATGCATGGGCAAACTGATGTTGCCCATGCTTTTAGCTTCCCACCTGGCTCCAAACAAAGGAAGACACTTTTGGAATCCCTTCGCAATAAGGGAGACTGGCAACATAATATTAAGGTCTTAGAAGAAGGAAATGGGGAGATAGTGACATGGAGACAGCCCACTAAGAAGGCTTCTGTACAGGACTACCTACCATGTGAACACTGTTATGCAATGTTCAAGAGGACTGAACTCTGGAGACATAGGAAGTCATGTAGAGATAGGAATCGGGAAACAGAGAAAGGCAAAAGAAGAAGAGTACAAAAAGCTTCCTCACAACTTCTTCCAATCATGGAATCAGCAAATGGAATTCAAAAGGTTATTCATAGTATGTTGCAAGATAATGTAACCTCTCACATCAGAAGTGATGAGATGATATGTACATATGGAGATGCATTATTTGCAAGAAAGGGCCGTGAACAATCTCAACTGTTACGAACCTGCCTCGTTAGGGGGGGAAAGGGAAGTAACACACACAACCCGGTGTATTGGGATTGTAATTATAGTGTTTTATTGCAATCCGACAAAGGAATAGATGGGAACAATCAACAGAAAAGGGCCGTTAGGTGCTGTTAAAGAAAAGAAACAAATATAACAAAAAGAGAACTCCTTAAAACAAAAGTGGAGCTACCTATCTAACAACTAAACCCGAATAGTCCTAAAACAAAACCTAACTGACTACTCTAGCACATAACGAAACAGAAATACAAATGAACAGCACCCCCTAAACCTAGTGTGTCTAACCAGTGTAAAACCTAAATGTGAGTGCAAGTGAACAATCAGTATTTTAGAGATTCTTCTTACCCTGGCCCCAAATCTGGGAACACACACACACACACACACACACACACACACACACACACACACACACACACACACACACACACAAAATCTTGCAACCCACAGAAAGCGACATCAAGCCTTTTGTAGGGCGCATCGGGCTTTTAAACGCCTCCACGGCGCTGTTGCTCTCTGGTTGGCTGGGCCCCGCACCACTCAGCTGCCAGGGCTAATCAGGGGATGGGTGGACCCGCCCACTTGAGCTGCTTTGGGGAAAACAGGAGGGGTAGCGCATACAGAGGGAGGGGAGACAATGCGGTCGGCTCAAGGCCGTAACATCAACATAGATACATCGCACAAAAGATGAGAGAACTGGGACGGTTTGTGTTGGATGCAAAGAAGATTGACAAGCGTGTGAAAAGTCTAAAAGATATATGTGATCCAACAAAGTTTGACCTAGCAGTAAAAGCATAGCCTGGCTCCGCCCGCCCACCTACTTCCGCCCAAATTTCATTTTCCCTTCAGTAGTCAGTCTGGGGCTGGGGCTTGTTAGTGGGATTTTGCCCGAACAAATTTCTGTGTGACCAATCAGCGAACAGAGGAAGTGGCTGAGAACGATGACGTCGAAGTAGCGACGTATTGTCAATGACAAGACCCAGCCTCGACAGTTGACTGCAAACACTATCTCTGTCCTTACGAATATTAATGTAGAATTTGTAATTGTTCCTTGAACTCTAAAATTAGATGAACAAAACCTGCAGCTATCGTTGACAGACTTCTTCACGCTTCATCTTGTTTTGTTTGTGTACACAGCCTGCGCATGCGTGCAACGTAGTTTCCGGCCGGTCCCGGCGTATGACATACGTCACGACCAAACGCTGCGATTGGTTATGGCAGATCCAGAGTGGCACTGGGCAGATCCAATAGTTTTGAACTTCAACAGACACCCGCCTCCAAGTGAGTGAACGTTCGCCAATTACAGCAGTTCCAGACCTTCTGTACAAATGAAATGAAGTACGATGGTCTGGTAGCACCAGGCTAGTAAAAGCAGCCAGGAGGGTGTCAAACTACAGCGCAGAAACCAACGAATATGGAAAGCCATCTACTGCTGTCAAAATTGGATTTTCTCTCAAAGGGGCAACAGAAGCCTGGATTGGACATTGTTTGATGACAGATGTTTTAACTGAGAAGAGGGCCAAGAAGTTTAAGTAGCTGCTAGATAACTCTTGGTCCACTTTCGTGTTAGCCAATGCTCACAGCACAATGGAACAGAGGTGGAACAAAGAAGACAGTGTACCTTTGACAAAGGACGTTGTTACTCTGCAGAACTACCTGAGGAAAATTGAGGATGAGGCAAAGGTGGAGTTAAGAGAGTGTGCGAGCACCACAGCATACAAAAAGTTGACTGAGAGCCTTCTCGCACAAATAATAGTATTTAATAAGAGGCGTGAAGGAGAAGCATCACGCTTAACCTTGGAGACATATCTAAAAGCCGACACTGGTCCTGTGAATAAGGACATATATGAAACCCTATCAGCAGTGGAAAAACAACTGAGCCACAGGCTGACACGGATAGTGACACGTGGAAAGAGAGGTAGAAAAGTGCCCATTCACCTTCTTGAGAGCACAAAAACCTCTCTTGACTTCATGATTGAAAAATGGAAGGAAGTTGGCGTAACTGATGACAACCCATTTCTGTTTGCCAGGATCGGAACAGAAACCAATATTCGTGGGTGTGACTGCCTTTGGAAATATGCTGAAGAGAGCAAGGCAAGCAACCCAGAACTCCTTAGGTCAACAAAACTAAGAAAGGATGTTGCTACCTTATGCCAGCTTCTGGACCTTGATAATCAAGAACTGGAACAAGTAGCTCGTTTTATGGGACATGACATAAGAGTCCATTGCGATTATTACCGCCAAACTGACAAAACATTTCAGGTGGCCAAGATTGGGAAACTACTGTTTGCAATGGAGCATGGAGCAGGGTCGCTTAAAAGGAAGAATCTGAAGACACTGGACTCTGTGGTCTTTAGTGTGTACATTTATATTGATAATGTTTTATTGTACTGTTTTATTCTACTTATTTTAATCAGTATATTTGTTTTTGGTATATGTATATACTGTATTTTGCAATTAACACACACCGCACTGTTCGTTTTTGTAACTTATGTTTTTTGTGAACATTTTCATAGGTAAAGGACATGAAGCCACCTCAACCAAATGCTTGAGAGGAGTCAAAGAGAGAGGGACATCAGATGTAGACAGACGACTGGAAGCTAATGATGGTAAGTAATATATATCATGATAATGTTAATATAATAAATTCCTTCTTAGGCCCTTTGAACTCACAGTTGAAATTCACATTGGAACAACTAATTTGGTTGACAGTACCTCAGGCTTAAAGCTTTAATACACCTTTATTTGAAGTAGTCTATAAAAGTCTATAAAAAATGCTTAGGAAACTCAAAGACATTATCTTAGAGGCAGTCTAGATGTGGGAAAGTAGCCTAATGCTGTGTTCCAGACAAAGTTGGTGGTTGAATTTCCCAGTTGAATTTCCAATGTCCGACCTCCAAGCATTCCAGGTGGAGGCCATTGCCATTGTTGCCCCA
This sequence comes from Micromesistius poutassou, assembly GCF_964030765.1. NCBI lineage: Eukaryota > Metazoa > Chordata > Actinopteri > Gadiformes > Gadidae > Micromesistius > Micromesistius poutassou. Next base: position 25,299,837 of record NC_140271.1, read on the forward strand.
TCCTTGTGCTTGGGAAGCTGTTTGAAAATGTCAATGGCCCAATTGTTTCCATTTTATTCATATGCAAGACATTTATCGTTAGGTGCGGCCTTAACCTCCCAGACAGAGTGTTAACTGAACCTTTTGTTTCTCATCCCATATGGTCTAGCGGTCAGGATTCATGCTTTCCACCTAGGCGGTTCAAATCCCGCTATGGGAATTTCATATGGGGTTATTGTATATTGGTCAGCACTCTATGTTGTGGCTGCAGAAACCCTCGTTTGAATCCGGGTTACGGCATCTGTTTGATTTCAGCAGAGGAAATAAATAAGGCCCACCAAAGAATTTGTAGCAGGTTTGGTTTTGGGCTTTTAGATGAAGGGTGCATCTTAGGGCTGGGCCATTAATCAAATTTTGATCGCAATTTGGATTTCAGAGTGAAACGATCACCAAACTAATATAATCGAGTTGAAGGGTTTTTTTTCTTTCGTTTTTTTAATAGAAATTCCAGAACAGCTGGATTCATATCTGGACTTTATTTTCTATTTGACCATTTTGTGTATTTTTTTAAGGGTAAATTTCAAAGTTGTCATTTAAAAAAAAGATTTTTTGGAGAGAAATTATGAATAAATGCATCATGTTTTCAAACTCAAAAATAATCGTTTGAATAATCGAGATTTCAATATTGACCAAAATAATCGTGATTATGATTTTTTCCATAATCGAGCAGCCCTAGTGCCGCTGTCAAGCTGCTGTCAACCACATCCGGTACATCCCATTTGGTTTAACGGTCAGGGTTCCTTGTTGGTAACGAGGTGGGCCGTGCTCAACCCCTGGAATCGTAGTCTCACTTGCCGTGATCATGTAGTGGTTAGTACTCGGTGTTCAAGGACACAGAAATTCCGGGTCACGGCAGCATTTTTGCCTTTCACTCCGTTAAGCGGTAAAAACAAATTAAATGTGACTCGGGAATTTCATGCAATCGTTCATTTTTGTTTTTTCGCATTAATATTTGGGGGTAGGTTTATCTTAGTCTAGGGCAAGTTGGACAACGTTTATAGAGTCTGACTACTGCGCTCAAGAACCTAGGTAGTCTTCTTTCTTTCTCAAATTGATTTAAATGTGGGAAAAACAGCAAATTCTTTCGTCTACAAAGGTAGCCCAGCACGAGAGGGTAAACGCCCATTGCTTGTGCTTGGAAAGCTGTTTGAAAATGTCAATGGCCCAGTTGTTTCCATTTCATTCATATGCAAGACATTCATCGTTAGGTGCGGCCTTAACCTCCGAGACAGAGTGTTAACTGAAACTTGTGTTTCCAATCCCATATGGTCTAGCGGTCAGGATTCCTGGTTTTCACACAGGCGGCCCGGGTTCAACTCCCGGTATGGGAATTTCACATGCGGTCATTGTTTATTGGTCAGTTCTCTGTGTTGTGGACGTAGTAACCATAGTTTGAATCCAGGTCACGGCGTCTATTTGATGTCAACAACTTTGGCAGAGGAAATAAATAAGGCCCACCAAAGAATTTGTAGCTGGTTTGTTTTTGGGCTTTTAGATGGTCAGGGTTCCTTGTTGGTAACGAGGTGGGCCGTGCTCAACCCCTGGAATCGTAGTCTCACTTGCCGTGATCATGTAGTGGTTAGTACTCGGTGTTCAAGGACACAGAAATTCCGGGTCACGGCAGCATTTTTGCCTTTCACTCCGTTAAGCGGTAAAAACAAATTAAATGTGACTCGGGAATTTCATGCAATCGTTCATTTTTGTTTTTTCGCATTAATATTTGGGGGTAGGTTTATCTTAGTCTAGGGCAAGTTGGACAACGTTTATAGAGTCTGACTACTGCGCTCAAGAACCTAGGTAGTCTTCTTTCTTTCTCAAATTGATTTAAATGTGGGAAAAACAGCAAATTCTTTCGTCTACAAAGGTAGCCCAGCACGAGAGGGTAAACGCCCATTGCTTGTGCTTGGAAAGCTGTTTGAAAATGTCAATGGCCCAGTTGTTTCCATTTCATTCATATGCAAGACATTCATCGTTAGGTGCGGCCTTAACCTCCGAGACAGAGTGTTAACTGAAACTTGTGTTTCCAATCCCATATGGTCTAGCGGTCAGGATTCCTGGTTTTCACACAGGCGGCCTGGGTTCAACTCCCGGTATGGGAATTTCACATGCGGTCATTGTTTATTGGTCAGTTCTCTGTGTTGTGGACGTAGTAACCATAGTTTGAATCCAGTTCACGGCGTCTATTTGATGTCAACAACTTTGGCAGAGGAAATAAATAAGGCCCACCAAAGAATTTGTAGCTGGTTTGTTTTTGGGCTTTTAGATGGTCAGGGTTCCTTGTTGGTAACGAGGTGGGCCGTGCTCAACCCCTGGAATCGTAGTCTCACTTGCCGTGATCATGTAGTGGTTAGTACTCGGTGTTCAAGGACACAGAAATTCCGGGTCACGGCAGCATTTTTGCCTTTCACTCCGTTAAGCGGTAAAAACAAATTAAATGTAACTCGGGAATTTCATGCAATCGTTCATTTTTGTTTTTTCGCATTAATATTTGGGGGTAGGTTTATCTTAGTCTAGGGCAAGTTGGACAACGTTTATAGAGTCTGACTACTGCGCTCAAGAACCTAGGTAGTCTTCTTTCTTTCTCAAATTGATTTAAATGTGGGAAAAACAGCAAATTCTTTCGTCTACAAAGGTAGCCCAGCACGAGAGGGTAAACGCCCATTGCTTGTGCTTGGAAAGCTGTTTGAAAATGTCAATGGCCCAGTTGTTTCCATTTCATTCATATGCAAGACATTCATCGTTAGGTGCGGCCTTAACCTCCGAGACAGAGTGTTAACTGAAACTTATGTTTTCAATCCCATATGGTCTAGAGGTCAGGATTCCTGGTTTTCACCCAGGCGGCCCGGGTTCAACTCCCGGTATGGGAATTTCATATGGGGTGATCGTACATTGATCTGTAATCTGGGTTGTGGACGTAGTAAACATAGTTTGAATCCATGTCACGGCATCTATTTGATGTCAACAACTTTGGCAGAGGAAATAAATAAGGCCCACCATAGAATTTGTAGCTGGTTTGTTTTTGGGCTTTTAGACGGTCAGGGTTCCTTGTTGGTAACGAGGTGGGCCGTGCTCAACCCCTGGAATCGTAGTCTCACTTGCCGTGATCATGTAGTGGTTAGTACTCGGTGTTCAAGGACACAGAAATTCCGGGTCACGGCAGCATTTTTGCCTTTCACTCCGTTAAGCGGTAAAAACAAATTAAATGTGACTCGGGAATTTCATGCAATCGTTCATTTTTGTTTTTTCGCATTAATATTTGGGGGTAGGTTTATCTTAGTCTAGGGCAAGTTGGACAACGTTTATAGAGTCTGACTACTGCTCTCAAGAAACTAGGAAGTCTTCTTTCCTTCTCAACTTGATTTAAATGTGGGAAAAACAGCAAATTTTTTCATCTAAAAAGGTAGCCCACCACGAGAGAGTAAACGCCCATTCCTTGTGCTTGGAAAGCTGTTTGAAAATGTCAATGGCCCAGTTGTTTCCATTTCATTCATATGCAAGACATTCATCGTTAGGTGCGGCCTTAACCTCCGAGACAGAGTGTTAACTGAAACTTGCATTTCGAATCCCATATGGTCTAGCGGTCAGGATTCCTGGTTTTCACCCAGGCGGCCCGGGTTCAACTCCCGGTATGGGAATTTCATATGGGGTGATCGTACATTGAACTTTACTCTGCGTTGTGGTCGCTGGAACTCTCATTCGAATCTGGGTCACGGCATCTGTTTGATTTCAGCAGAGTAAATAAATAAGGCCCACCAAAGAATTTGTAGCAGGTTCGGCTTTGGGCTTTTAGATGAAGGGTGCATCTTAGGGCTGGGCGATTAATCGATTTTTGATCGCGATTTGGATTTCAGAGTGAAACGATCACCAAACTAATATAATCGAGTTGAAGGGTTTTTTTTGTTTTGTTTTTTTAATAGAAATTCCAGAACAGCTGGATTCATATCTGGACTTTATTTTCTATTTGACCTTTTTGTGTATTTTTTTAAGGGTAAATATCAAAGTTGTCATTTAAAAAAACATTTTTTTGGAGAGAAATTATGAATAAATGCATCATGTTTTCAAACTCAAAAATAATCGTTTGAATAATCAGGATTTCAATATTGACCAAAATAATCGTGATTATGATTTTTTCCATAATCGAGCAGCCCTAGTGCCGCTGTCAAGCTGCTGAGAGTGTTAACTGAAACTTGCTTTTCTAATCCCATATGGTCTAGTGGTCAGGATTCCTGGTTTTCACCCAGGCGGCCCGGGTTCAACTCCCGGTATGGGAATTTCATATGGGGTGATCGTACATTGAACTTTACTCTGCGTTGTGGTCGCTGGAACTCTCATTCGAATCCGGGTCACGGCATCTGTTTGATTTCAGCAGAGTAAATAAATAAGGCCCACCAAAGAATTTGTAGCAGGTTCGGCTTTGGGCTTTTAGATGAAGGGTGCATCTTAGGGCTGGGCGATTAATCGATTTTTGATCGCGATTTGGATTTCAGAGTGAAACGATCACCAAACTAATATAATCGAGTTGAAGGGTTTTTTTTCTTTTGTTTTTTTAATAGAAATTCCAGAACAGCTGGATTCATATCTGGACTTTATTTTCTATTTGACCATTTTGTGTATTTTTTTAAGGGTAAATTTCAAAGTTGTCATTTAAAAAAAAAAAAAAAAATCGTTTGAATAATCGAGATTTCAATATTGACCAAAATAATCGTGATTATGATTTTTTCCATAATCGAGCAGCCCTAGTGCCGCTGTCAAGCTGCTGTCAACCACATCCGGTACATCCCATTTGGTTTAACGGTCAGGGTTCCTTGTTGGTAACGAGGTGGGCCGTGCTCAACCCCTGGAATTGTAGTCTCACTTGCTGTGATCATGTAGTGGTTAGTACTCGGTGTTCAAGGACACAGAAATTCTGGGTCACGGCAGCATTTTTGCCTTTCACTCCGTTAAGCGGTAAAAACAAATTAAATGTGACTCGGGAATTTCATGCAATCGTTCATTTTTGTTTTTTCGCATTAATATTTGGGGGTAGGTTTATCTTAGTCTAGGGCAAGTTGGACAACGTTTATAGAGTCTGACTACTGCTCTCAAGAACCTAGGTAGTCTTCTTTCTTTCTCAAATTGATTTAAATGTGGGAAAAACAGCAAATTATTTCGTCTACAAAGGTAGCCCAGCACGAGAGGGTAAACGCCCATTGCTTGTGCTTGGAAAGCTGTTTGAAAATGTCAATGGCCCAGTTGTTTCCATTTCATTCATATGCAAGACATTCATCGTTAGGTGCGGCCTTAACCTCCGAGACAGAGTGTTAACTGAAACTTGTGTTTCCAATCCCATATGGTCTAGCGGTCAGGATTCCTGGTTTTCACCCAGGCGGCCCGGCTTCAACTCCCGGTATGGGAATTTCACATGCGGTGATTGTTTATTGGTCAGTTCTCTGTGTTGTGGACGTAGTAACCATAGTTTGAATCCAGGTCACGGCATCTATTTGATGTCAACAACTTTGGCAGAGGAAATAAATAAGGCCCACCAAAGAATTTGTAGCTGGTTTGTTTTTGGGCTTTTAGATGGTCAGGGTTCCTTGTTGGTAACGAGGTGGGCCGTGCTCAACCCCTGGAATCGTAGTCTCACTTGCCGTGATCATGTAGTGGTTAGTACTCGGTGTTCAAGGACACAGAAATTCCGGGTCACGGCAGCATTTTTGCCTTTCACTCCGTTAAGCGGTAAAAACAAATTAAATGTAACTCGGGAATTTCATGCAATCGTTCATTTTTGTTTTTTCGCATTAATATTTGGGGGTAGGTTTATCTTAGTCTAGGGCAAGTTGGACAACGTTTATAGAGTCTGACTACTGCGCTCAAGAACCTAGGTAGTCTTCTTTCTTTCTCAAATTGATTTAAATGTGGGAAAAACAGCAAATTCTTTCGTCTACAAAGGTAGCCCAGCACGAGAGGGTAAATGCCCATTGCTTGTGCTTGGAAAGCTGTTTGAAAATGTCAATGGCCCAGTTGTTTCCATTTCATTCATATGCAAGACATTCATCGTTAGGTGCGGCCTTAACCTCCGAGACAGAGTGTTAACTGAAACTTGCATTTCCAATCCCATATGGTCTTGCGCTCCGGGACATAATGTCGGGACGGCGGTCCCTCGACGGTGAGAGGGGACATCGCGCCCAGAACGGTGGGTATGCAGGCCTCTTCCTGGGTGGTGAACGACCGCGTGGGTATCCGGGCCTCAGGATAGGACGTTGAGGCCCCCGCGGTGACGGTGGACGCCAGGCCCTTGGCGGTGGACGGGGACGTCTGGCTCCGCGTGGTGAGTAGGGACGTCCGTCCCGGGACGGTGAGTACGGCCGTCTGGTCCTGGGTGGTGTGTAGGAGCGCCGGTCCCTCCGCGGCGAGCAGCGCCATCCATAGCTCGCGGATGGATGCAGAGGCCTAGCACCTCGTGGCGAGCAGGAACGGCGACGACGCCTACCGTAGCGCACCTCGGTCCAGTCACTCATAATGATGCAAAAATAGTAGGAAAAGCTAAGGCCTAAAGTAATGTAGGTGATTGAAGAGAAGATTCCGTAATTAACTTAACTCTTTTATTAGCATGAGCATGAAACAACGTTTCGACCTGTGGTCAGGTCTTCATCAGGTTTCGCTATGCTATGTGCGCGTAATAAGCGCATAGGCGTTAGCTCTCATGACCCCCAGGGGGGATGAACTTCCCGTGCCCCAAAGAGGTCAAAGTGGAATGAAAAGAGCGAGAACCGACATAAACCAAATACAGAAAACCAAATAGGCATGTTATAGGGGTATAAATAGAAAAAGCAATAATAAATTAAACAAATAGAAAAAATGCGTAATAAACACGATACACCGTAATAGCGGGTAAGCGACCCGTGACACATACACCACACCATACCATACAAAGGTCCGGACGGACTTTATTGAAAACCTTATTCCCACGTAAGACCCCAAGTAGGAATGACCGTAGGAGCCAAGCACCCTTTTCCCTCGAAAAATCCCCTCCTGGCGCAGCTACCAAATATTAAAGGAGCAGTATGTGCCGAAACAAAAAATGAATAAAATAATAATAATAAAAACACAATCAAAAGCAAACAGGACGAATGTCCACAAGCAATGGCCTGACCGTGCTTAGCTTCCGAGATCAGACGAGATTGGGCTTGTTCACGGTGCTGTGGCAGTAAGCAATTACTCCTGGCACCAGACAGGACTTTAAACAGGAGAAAGGATGATGTTTTTTCCGCCAAATGAAAATAGCTTACAGCAACTGGTATTCCCAGGCGGTCTCCCATCCAAGTACTAACCAGGCCCGACCGTGCATAGCTTCCGAAGTCAGCCGAGATCGGGCATGTTCAATGTGGTGTGGCCGTAAGCATTTATTCCTGGCACCAGACAGGGCTTTAAACAAGAGAAAGGATGATGTTTTTTCTGCCAAATGAAAAAAGCTTACAGCACCGGGTATTCCCAGGCGGTCTCCCATACAAGTACTAACCAGGGCCGACCGTGCTTAGCTTCCGAGATCAGACGAGATCGGGCTTGTTCACAGTGGTGTGGCAGTAATCAAATATTCCTGGCACCAGACAGGACTTTAAACAGGAGAAAGGATGATGTTTTTTCCGCCAAATGAAAATAGCTTACAGCAACTGGTATTCCCAGGCGGTCTCCCATCCAAGTACTAACCAGGCCCGACCGTGCTTAGCTTCCGAGATCGGGCGTGTTTTTTTTTTTTCTTTTTTATTATCAAAAATATACAGTCTACACTTTATGCATTTTTCATTAATGCATATACCGTATATATACAACACAATTCAAAACAATCCCACAAATTAAACCTCCCAAAAGCCACCCTCACATAAGTACATTCAAATCCCACCGTCCCAGCTGTACGGTTTCCCTCCCACACTAACACAAAACCAACAACAGGCCAACAAAAGACAACTTCCTCATACACATACCCTCCAAATTAGACCTCCCCTCAATAAAAATACCACACAAAACCCAAAACCTACACCATAACTCCCTCGCTCTTCCACCCACAAAATTAAACCACCCTCTTTAAACCACCCAACTCAACCCCAAACGATGCCCTTTTTGCTCCTCCACACAATACCACTCTCATCCACATCACACACACCCGTACTTTCCACGAACATACTGATAAACAGACTTTCATTCACCACATACATCATTCTCAGGTGTCTCTTCCATTCATTTACATATAACTTCCATACATCCAGTTTTCTGTTTTCATAAAGGGCATAATTCCTCCTGTTAAAAATCGCTCTCCTAGCGAATCCCAAGATCATGTTAATGACCCCCCAATTCTTATACTTTTTTATCCACTCCCAAAAGTACCGTCAACTCCCACCCACGATCCTCCCAGCAGTCTGTCACGCTGCATCCACCCAACAACCCCTTAATTTTCCCCCAGAAATCAACCAGCTCGCTACAGTATACCAATAAATGGTTCACGTCCTCATCATCATCCTCACACACCTTACACGTCCTCTCATACATTTCCCTATGCATTTGGTGCAGGACGATGCAAGTGAAGATTCTCCTGTGCCTAATCTTGAAATCAAGATCAAATATTGAGTGCGGTGTGTGCGGTATGCCAATGTACTTCCACAGAGTGTTGGATGTAATGCCTGGATATGTGTCTGTCCATTTACTTTCGCATGTGGGTTTCTGTACTCTATGTGTCAATGCCTGCTTATACCAAATTTTTGTTGTGACATCAGTAATGGCGTGTGTTTTCCCCCCCAGGCACAGGGAAATCCTCACCGCATCGTCCTGCCCAACCCTATTTCTAAATCCATCCCCCCATTCACTCATCACACACTCTTCCACTCTCTCCAAAACCTTCACAATTATTCCCTTTCTATACGTTATCCCCTTCCCTCTTACAATTCTTAATACTCTTTCTTTGTCCCACCTTCCTCCCCTGTCAACCAAGTCACCCACCCTCTCCAACCCTGCCCTCTCAAGGGCCACACACTTAATGACCCCCCCCCCCCCCTGTTTGAAATATGGGCTGGAGAGGAAGGGTAGCCGTAGTACAGACGCTCTTGACTTGCACACGAGTGAAGTCTCTCCAAACAGCAGGAACCACGCATTGAGCACCTCCTGGAAGAACCGTGGCAGATGTATGAAAACAACCGGGCTATGGGCCCGCAGTAGGTTGTCCTCATTTCTGAGGCCAAAACTGCTCAGCCAGTGCATGAAGTGGTTCTTCCAGTCCACCTCCCGACTTGGGTCTCTAAATTTGCCTATCAATTTAGTTCTTAAAGCAGTTCTTTTTGCGAGTACGTCCATCAATCCTAGCCCACCCTGATCTTTAGCCCCTATAAGTGTTCTATGAGCAATGCTCGCAGCCTTGCTGCGCCAAATGAAGTCTTTAACGACTTTCGCTATACTTTGTTCTGCCCAAGCCGGAAGCGCACAGGTGCTCAATGCATGGTTCACCTGTGACAACACTAGAGCGTTTGTGACGGCCACCCTTCCCCTCAACAGCAACCCTCTGGCCCTCCACATACCAAGGGTCTTTTGAATTTTATTGATAACTTCCCTCCAAGTTGCGTCATCACATTCATCCTCATTTCTCCCCACATACACACCTAGCACTTTTCTTTTATCCTCCACTATTCTGAACCCCCACTTGTTGTTTAAATTTTTGTTTCTGCCCATACCCATTATTTCCGACTTTTGCATATTAATTTTTGACCCAGATGCTCTTTCATATGTTTTTATATGTTTTAGCACTAAGTCTATATCCTCTTCTTTTTTAACCATTATATTTACATCATCCGCGTACTGCGTTAACCTTATGTTCTGCTTACCTATTCCACACACCCTTTTATCTCCTGATATCAGTGCCGCCAACGGCTCTGCCACCAAACTATATAGCAGCGCCGACATCGGGCAACCCTGTCTCACTGATCTATTTATTTCAAAAGTTTCAGTTAGTTCTCCGTTACATTTTATTTTACTCCTCGCTCCCTCATATAACAATCCCACCCACCCTCTTAACTTAGTCCCAAAACCAAACCTATCTAAGACCCTCCCCAAAAAACTATGGTCAACCCTGTCAAAAGCTTTGTTCAAATCAATCCCCAGCCACAATCCCCCCTCCCCTTCCATATCTCTGATCACTTGTTTTACTGTTAGAATTGAATCCCCAATATCCCTCCCGGTATACTGTAAGTCTGTGTTTTGTCTATTAGTGTCCCTACTACCTCCCTGATCCGGTTTGCTATTATTTTTGCTATTATTTTGTAGTCGGTGTTTAACAGGCTGATGGGCCTATAATTATCCAAATTCCTCACATCCCCTTTATTTTTAAAGAAGATGGTGATCACCCCTATGTTCATACTCTCTGGGACACAGCCCGTTTTATCAATATATTTACATAATTTTCCCATAATTGGTACCAGTATGTCCTTGAATTCCCCATAAAATTCAGCCGTCAGTCCATCGCTACCCGGACTCCTGTTTTTATTTAGCCCTTCAATGGCACATTTTATCTCATTTTCAGAAAACTCACAATCACACCATTCTTTATCTTCCACACTCAGGGTTTTCTTTAACGCCGCTAGGGCCTCATCTACACAGCACTCATCACACTCATCCTTCTTAAATAAGTTTTCATAATAGCTCCTCACTACTTTTAATATTTCATCACTCTTTTATTACTTTACCTTAATATTTCTTTTATCTCTGTTTTGTTCTGTTTTTGTTTTTCTAGGCCCAGAAAAAAGGCTGTGCTTTTCTCCCCCTCATACATGTACTGTATCCTGCTCCTTATTGCAGCCCCCCTGCATTTTGCCACTTCTAAAGCGCTTAGTTTTTCTTTTAAATCCACATATTTTTCTGTACATCCATTTCCATCATCATCTAATATTTTAATTTCTTCATTTAGTTGTTTTCTCAGATTTTCTTCCTCTTTATCCTCTCTCCTTCTTTTCTCTATACCATACCTGATGCATTTATTCTTAATTCTTACTTTTACGCTCTCCCACCACACATTCATACTCGCATCCCCATTCCATTCATCAATTCTCCCACTGGCACATCTTCCCCACACTGCTCTACGCAGACCGTGAGCTTCTTCTCATATTTTAGCTCACTCTTTCCTGGCTTCTTCTCCGCTGCTGCTTCCCCTCCAGCCTCCTGCTCTCGCCTGCCGTCTGCCTCCTCGCCACCTCTCTCTCCTCCATTTCCTCCTTCTCTCCTTTCTCCTCCCGCCTCCTTTGCCATACTCCTTCCTCCTTGCCTCCCGCCAGCTTCTTCTTTCTTTCTCCCGACCTCCTCCACCTCCTGCTCCGCTCCGTTTTCCGTCCTTCCAGCTTGCCACCCGCCTGCCCACATCTCGGCCGGTGGCTTCGCCGAAGCTAGGCCCCGCACCATTCTCACTCGCACGGACAAAAAAAGCTAGAAACTGAAAAAGAAACAACTTAGGGTGATCCCCCAGCAGTCTATGACTGCGGGGGGACGAAAAAACCCACAAAAAACGGATTTGAAAACAATACACTAGCACTCCAAAAAACGGGACAAACAAACCACCATATGTCTTTCCCACACTTCCTACAAAGCACACTCCGAAGCACTAGGTGGCGTGTTCACAGTGGTGTGGCCATAAGCAATTACTCCTGGCACCAGACAGGACTTTAAACAGGAGAAAGGGTGATTTTTTTTCACCCAAATGAAAATAGCTTACAGCACCTGGTATTCCCAGGCGGTCTCCCATCCAAGTACTAACCAGGCCCGACCGTACTTAGCTTCCGAGATCAGACGAGATCTGGCGTGTTCCCGGTGGTGTGGCCGTAAGCAATTGCTCCTGGCACCAGACAGGACTTTAAACAGGAGAAAGGATGATTTTTTTTACCCCAAATGAAAATAGCTTACAGCACCTGGTATTCCCAGGCGGTCTCCCATCCAAGTACTAACCAGGCCCGACCGTACTTAGCTTCCGAGATCAGACGAGATCTGGCGTGTTCCCGGTGGTTTGGCCGTAAGCAATTGCTCCTGGCACCAGACAGGACTTTAAACAGGAGAAAGGATGATTTTTTTTACCCCAAATGAAAATAGCTTACAGCACCTGGTATTCCCAGGCGGTCTCCCATCCAGGTACTAACCAGGCCCGACCGTGCTTAGCTTCCGAGATCGGGCGTGTTCGCAGTGGTGTGGCCGTAAGCAATTGCTCCTGGCACCAGACAGGACTTTAAACAGGAGAAAGGATCATTTTTTTTACCCCAAATGAACATAGATTACAGCACCTGGTATTCCCAGGCGGTCTCCCATCCAAGTACTAACCAGGCCCGACCGTGCTTAGCTTCCGAGATCAGACGAGATCTGGCGTGTTCACGGTGGTGTGGCCGTAAGCAATTACTCCTGGCACCAGACAGGACTTTAAACAGGAGAAAGGATCATTTTTTTTACCCCAAATGAAAATAGATTACAGCACCTGGTATTCCCAGGCGGTCTCCCATCCAAGTACTAACCAGGCCCGACCGTGCTTAGCTTCCGAGATCAGACGAGATCGGACGTGTTCACGGTGGTGTAGCCGTAAGCAATTACTCCTAGCACCAGACAGGACTTTAAACAGGAGAAAGGATGATTTTTTTTACCCCAAATGAAAATAGCTTACAGCACCTGGTATTGCCAGGCGGTCTCCCATCCAGGTACTAACCAGGCCCGACCGTGCTTAGCTTCCGAGATCAGACGAGATCGGGCGTGTTCGCAGTGGTGTGGCCGTAAGCATTTGCTCCAGGCACCAGACAGGACTTTAAACAGGAGAAAGGATCATTTTTTTTACCCCAAATGAAAATAGATTACAGCATCTGGTATTCCAAGGCGGTCAACCATCCAAGTACTAACCAGGCCCGACCGTGCTTAGCTTCCGAGATCAGACGAGATCGGGCGTGTTCACGGTGGTGTGGCCGTAAGCAATTACTCCTGGCACCAGACAGGACTTTAAACAGGAGAAAGGATCATTTTTTTTACCCCAAATGAAAATAGCTTACAGCACCTGGTATTCCCAGGCGGTCTCCCATCCAGGTACTAACCAGGCCCGACCGTGCTTAGCTTCCGAGATCAGACGAGATCGGGCGTGTTCGCAGTGGTGTAGCCGTAAGCAAATGCTCCTGGCACCAGACAAGACTTTAAACAGGAGAAAGGATCATTTTTTTTTACCCCAAATGAAAATAGATTACAGCACCTGGTATTCCCAGGCGGTCTCCCTTCCAAGTACTAACCAGGCCCGACCGTGCTTAGCTTCCGAGATCAGACGAGATCGGGCGTGTTCACGGTGGTGTGGCCGTAAGCAATTGCTTCCGGCACCAGACAGGACTTTAAACAGGAGAAAGATTGATTTTTTTTACCCCAAATGAAAATAGCTTAAAGCACCTGGTATTCCCAGGCGGTCTCCCATCCAGGTACTAACCAGGCCCGACCGTGCTTAGCTTCCGAGATCAGACGAGATCTGGCGTGTTCGCAGTGGTGTGGCCGTAAGCAATTGCTCATGGCACCAGACAGGACTTTAAACAGGAGAAAGGATCATTTTTTTTACCCCAAATGAAAATAGATTACAGCACCTGGTATTCCCAGGCGGTCTCCCATCCAAGTACTAACCAGGCCCGACCGTGCTTAGCTTCCGAGATCAGACGAGATCGGGCGTGTTCACGGTGGTGTGGCCGTATGCAATTACTCCTGGCACCAGACAGGACTTTAAACAGGAGAAAGGATGATTTTTTTTACCCCAAATGAAAATAGCTTACAGCACCTGGTATTCCCAGGCGGTCTCCCATCCAGGTACTAACCAGGCCCGACCGTGCTTAGCTTCCGAGATCAGACGAGATCGGGCGTGTTCACGGTGGTGTGGCCGTAAGCAATTGCTCCTGGCACCAGACAGGACTTTAAACAGGAGAAAGGATGATTTTTTTTACCCCAAATGAAAATAGATTACAGGACCTGGTATTCCCAGGCGGTCTCCCATCCAAGTACTAACCAGGCCTGACCGTGCTTAGCTTCCGAGATCAGACGAGATCGGGCGTGTTCTCAGTGGTGTGGCTGTAAGCAAATGCTCCTGGCACCAGACAAGACTTTAAACAGGAGAAAGGATCATTTTTTTTACCCCAAATGAAAATAGCTTAAAGCACCTGGTATTCCCAGGCGGTCTCCCATCCAGGTACTAACCAGGCCCGACCGTGCTTAGCTTCCGAGATCAGACGAGATCGGGCGTGTTCGCAGTGGTGTGGCCGTAAGCAATTGCTCCTGGCACCAGACAGGACTTTAAACAGGAGAACGGATCATTTTTTTTACCCCAAATGAAAATAGATTACAGCACCTGGTATTCCCAGGCGGTCTCCCATCCAAGTACTAACCAGGCCCGACCGTGCTTAGCTTCCGAGATCAGACGAGATCGGGCGTGTTCGCAGTGGTGTGGCCGTAAGCAATTGCTCCTTGCACCAGACAGGACTTTAAACAGGAGAAAGATTGATTTTTTTTACCCCAAATGAAATTAGCTTAAAGCACCTGGTATTCCCAGGCGGTCTCCCATCCAAGTACTAACCAGGCCTGACCGTGCTTAGCTTCCGAGATCAGACGAGATCGGGCGTGTTCACGGTGGTGTGGCCGTAAGCAATTGCTCCTGGCACCAGACAGGACTTTAAACAGGAGAAAGGATGATTTTTTTTACCCCAAATGAAATTAGCTTACAGCACCTGGTATTCCCAGGCGGTCTCCCATCCAGGTACTAACCAGGCCCGACCGTGCTTAGCTTCAGAGATCAGACGAGATCGGGCGTGTTCGCGGTGGTGTGGCCGTAAGCAATTGCTCCTGGCACCAGACAGGACTTTAAACAGGAGAAAGGATGATTTTTTTTTACCCCAAATGAAAATAGATTACAGCACCTGGTATTCCCAGGCGGTCTCCCATCCAAGCACTAAGCAGGCCCGACCGTGCTTAGCTTCCGAGATCAGACGAGATCTGGCGTGTTCCCGGTGGTTTGGCCGTAAGCAATTGCTCCTGGCACCAGACAGGACTTTAAACAGGAGAAAGGATGATTTTTTTTACCCCAAATGAAAATAGCTTACAGCACCTGGTATTCCCAGGCGGTCTCCCATCCAGGTACTAACCAGGCCCGACCGTGCTTAGCTTCCGAGATCGGGCGTGTTCGCAGTGGTGTGGCCGTAAGCAATTGCTCCTGGCACCAGACAGGACTTTAAACAGGAGAAAGGATCATTTTTTTTACCCCAAATGAACATAGATTACAGCACCTGGTATTCCCAGGCGGTCTCCCATCCAAGTACTAACCAGGCCCGACCGTGCTTAGCTTCCGAGATCAGACGAGATCTGGCGTGTTCACGGTGGTGTGGCCGTAAGCAATTACTCCTGGCACCAGACAGGACTTTAAACAGGAGAAAGGATCATTTTTTTTACCCCAAATGAAAATAGATTACAGCACCTGTTATTCCCAGGCGGTCTCCCATCCAAGTACTAACCAGGCCCGACCGTGCTTAGCTTCCGAGATCAGACGAGATCGGGCGTGTTCACGGTGGTGTGGCCGTATGCAATTACTCCTGGCACCAGACAGGACTTTAAACAGGAGAAAGGATGATTTTTTTTACCCCAAATGAAAATAGCTTACAGCACCTGGTATTCCCAGGCGGTCTCCCATCCAGGTACTAACCAGGCCCGACCGTGCTTAGCTTCCGAGATCAGACGAGATCGGGCGTGTTCACGGTGGTGTGGCCGTAAGCAATTGCTCCTTGCACCAGACAGGACTTTAAACAGGAGAAAGATTGATTTTTTTTACCCCAAATGAAATTAGCTTAAAGCACCTGGTATTCCCAGGCGGTCTCCCATCCAAGTACTAACCAGGCCTGACCGTGCTTAGCTTCCGAGATCAGACGAGATCGGGCGTGTTCACGGTGGTGTGGCCGTAAGCAATTACTCCTGGCACCAGACAGGACTTTAAACAGGAGAAAGGATGATTTTTTTTACCCCAAATGAAAATAGCTTACAGCACCTGGTATTCCCAGGCGGTCTCCCATCCAGGTACTAACCAGGCCCGACCGTGCTTAGCTTCCGAGATCAGACGAGATCGGGCGTGTTCTCAGTGGTGTGGCCGTAAGCAAATGATCCTGGCACCAGACAAGACTTTAAACAGGAGAAAGGATCATTTTTTTTACCCCAAATGAAAATAGATTACAGCACCTGGTATTCCCAGGCGGTCTCCCATCCAGGTACTAACCAGGCCCGACCGTGCTTAGCTTCCGAGATCAGACGAGATCGGGCGTGTTCGCAGTGGTGTGGCCGTAAGCAATTGCTCATGGCACCAGACAGGACTTTAAACAGGAGAAAGGATCATTTTTTTTACCCCAAATGAAAATAGATTACAGCACCTGGTATTCCCAGGCGGTCTCCCTTCCAAGTACTAACCAGGCCCGACCGTGCTTAGCTTCCGAGATCAGACGAGATCGGGCGTGTTCACGGTGGTGTGGCCGTAAGCAATTGCTTCCGGCACCAGACAGGACTTTAAACAGGAGAAAGATTGATTTTTTTTACCCCAAATGAAAATAGCTTAAAGCACCTGGTATTCCCAGGCGGTCTCCCATCCAGGTACTAACCAGGCCCGACCGTGCTTAGCTTCCGAGATCAGACGAGATCTGGCGTGTTCGCAGTGGTGTGGCCGTAAGCAATTGCTCATGGCACCAGACAGGACTTTAAACAGGAGAAAGGATAATTTTTTTTACCCCAAATGAAAATAGATTACAGCACCTGGTATTCCCAGGCGGTCTCCCATCCAAGTACTAACCAGGCCCGACCGTGCTTAGCTTCCGAGATCAGACGAGATCGGGCGTGTTCACGGTGGTGTGGCCGTATGCAATTACTCCTGGCACCAGACAGGACTTTAAACAGGAGAAAGGATGATTTTTTTTACCCCAAATGAAAATAGCTTACAGCACCTGGTATTCCCAGGCGGTCTCCCATCCAGGTACT
>NC_140271.1:25321882-25324382 GCF_964030765.1 Micromesistius poutassou
ATTTTTTTTACCCCAAATGAAATTAGCTTAAAGCACCTGGTATTCCCAGGCGGTCTCCCATCCAAGTACTAACCAGGCCTGACCGTGCTTAGCTTCCGAGATCAGACGAGATCGGGCGTGTTCACGGTGGTGTGGCCGTAAGCAATTACTCCTGGCACCAGACAGGACTTTAAACAGGAGAAAGGATGATTTTTTTTACCCCAAATGAAAATAGCTTACAGCACCTGGTATTCCCAGGCGGTCTCCCATCCAGGTACTAACCAGGCCCGACCGTGCTTAGCTTCCGAGATCAGACGAGATCGGGCGTGTTCTCAGTGGTGTGGCCGTAAGCAAATGATCCTGGCACCAGACAAGACTTTAAACAGGAGAAAGGATCATTTTTTTTACCCCAAATGAAAATAGATTACAGCACCTGGTATTCCCAGGCGGTCTCCCATCCAAGTACTAACCAGGCCCGACCGTGCATAGCTTCCGAGATCAGACGAGATCGGGCGTGTTCACGGTGGTGTGGCCGTAATCAATTACTCCTGGCACCAGACAGGACTTTAAACAGGAGAAAGGATGATTTTTTTTACCCCAAATGAAAATAGCTTACAGCACCTGGTATTCCCAGGCGGTCTCCCATCCAGGTACTAACCAGGCCCGACCGTGCTTAGCTTCCGAGATCAGACGAGATCGGGCGTGTTCGCAGTGGTGTGGCCGTAAGCAATTGCTCATGGCACCAGACAGGACTTTAAACAGGAGAAAGGATCATTTTTTTTACCCCAAATGAAAATAGATTACAGCACCTGGTATTCCCAGGCGGTCTCCCTTCCAAGTACTAACCAGGCCCGACCGTGCTTAGCTTCCGAGATCAGACGAGATCGGGCGTGTTCACGGTGGTGTGGCCGTAAGCAATTGCTTCCGGCACCAGACAGGACTTTAAACAGGAGAAAGATTGATTTTTTTTACCCCAAATGAAAATAGCTTAAAGCACCTGGTATTCCCAGGCGGTCTCCCATCCAGGTACTAACCAGGCCCGACCGTGCTTAGCTTCCGAGATCAGACGAGATCTGGCGTGTTCGCAGTGGTGTGGCCGTAAGCAATTGCTCATGGCACCAGACAGGACTTTAAACAGGAGAAAGGATAATTTTTTTTACCCCAAATGAAAATAGATTACAGCACCTGGTATTCCCAGGCGGTCTCCCATCCAAGTACTAACCAGGCCCGACCGTGCTTAGCTTCCGAGATCAGACGAGATCGGGCGTGTTCACGGTGGTGTGGCCGTATGCAATTACTCCTGGCACCAGACAGGACTTTAAACAGGAGAAAGGATGATTTTTTTTACCCCAAATGAAAATAGCTTACAGCACCTGGTATTCCCAGGCGGTCTCCCATCCAGGTACTAACCAGGCCCGACCGTGCTTAGCTTCCGAGATCAGACGAGATCGGGCGTGTTCGCAGTGGTGTGGCCGTAAGCAATTGCTCCTGGCACCAGACAGGACTTTAAACAGGAGAAAGGATCATTTTTTTTACCCCAAATGAAAATAGATTACAGCACCTGGTATTCCCAGGCGGTCAACCATCCAAGTACTAACCAGGCCCGACCGTGCTTAGCTTCCGAGATCAGACGAGATCGGGCGTGTTCATGGTGGTGTGGCCGTAAGCAATTACTCCTGGCACCAGACAGGACTTTAAACAGGAGAAAGGATGATTTTTTTTTACCCCAAATGAAAATAGGTTACAGCACCTGGTATTCCCAGGCGGTCTCCCATCCAGGTACTAACCAGGCCCGACCGTGCTTAGCTTCCGAGATCAGACGAGATCGGGTGTGTTCACGGTGGTGTGGCCGTAAGCAATTACTCCTGGCACCAGACAGGACTTTAAACAGGAGAAAGGATGATTTTTTTTACCCCAAATGAAAATAGCTTACAGCACCTGGTATTCCCAGGCGGTCTCCCATCCAGGTACTAACCAGGCCCGACCGTGCTTAGCTTCCGAGATCAGACGAGATCGGGCGTGTTCGCAGTGGTGTGGCCGTAAGCAAATGCTCCTGGCACCAGACAAGACTTTAAACAGGAGAAAGGATCATTTTTTTTACCCCAAATGAAAATAGATTACAGCACCTGGTATTCCCAGGCGGTCTCCCCTCCAAGTACTAACCAGGCCCGACCGTGCTTAGCTTCCGAGATCAGACGAGATCGGGCGTGTTCACGGTGGTGTGGCCGTAAGCAATTGCTTCCGGCACCAGACAGGACTTTAAACAGGAGAAAGGATGATTTTTTTTACCCCAAATGAAAATAGCTTACAGCACCTGGTATTCCCAGGCGGTCTCCCATCCAGGTACTAACCAGGCCCGACCGTGCTTAGCTTCCGAGATCAGACGAAATCGGGCGTATTCGCAGTGGTGTGGCCGTAAGCAATTGCTCCTGGCACCAGACAGGACTTTAAACAGGAGAAAGGATCTTTTTTTTTTTACCCCAAATGAAAATAGTTTACAGCACCTGGTATTCCCAGGCGG
>NC_140271.1:25331882-25334382 GCF_964030765.1 Micromesistius poutassou
CCTGTTATTCCCAGGCGGTCTCCCATCCAAGTACTAACCAGGCCCGACCGTGCTTAGCTTCCGAGATCAGACGAGATCGGGCGTGTTCACGGTGGTGTGGCCGTATGCAATTACTCCTGGCACCAGACAGGACTTTAAACAGGAGAAAGGATGATTTTTTTTACCCCAAATGAAAATAGCTTACAGCACCTGGTATTCCCAGGCGGTCTCCCATCCAGGTACTAACCAGGCCCGACCGTGCTTAGCTTCCGAGATCAGACGAGATCGGGCGTGTTCGCAGTGGTGTGGCCGTAAGCAATTGCTCCTGGCACCAGACAGGACTTTAAACAGGAGAAAGGATCATTTTTTTTACCCCAAATGAAAATAGATTACAGCACCTGGTATTCCCAGGCGGTCAACCATCCAAGTACTAACCAGGCCCGACCGTGCTTAGCTTCCGAGATCAGACGAGATCGGGCGTGTTCACGGTGGTGTGGCCGTAAGCAATTGCTCCTTGCACCAGACAGGACTTTAAACAGGAGAAAGATTGATTTTTTTTACCCCAAATGAAATTAGCTTAAAGCACCTGGTATTCCCAGGCGGTCTCCCATCCAAGTACTAACCAGGCCTGACCGTGCTTAGCTTCCGAGATCAGACGAGATCGGGCGTGTTCACGGTGGTGTGGCCGTAAGCAATTACTCCTGGCACCAGACAGGACTTTAAACAGGAGAAAGGATGATTTTTTTTACCCCAAATGAAAATAGCTTACAGCACCTGGTATTCCCAGGCGGTCTCCCATCCAGGTACTAACCAGGCCCGACCGTGCTTAGCTTCCGAGATCAGACGAGATCGGGCGTGTTCTCAGTGGTGTGGCCGTAAGCAAATGATCCTGGCACCAGACAAGACTTTAAACAGGAGAAAGGATCATTTTTTTTACCCCAAATGAAAATAGATTACAGCACCTGGTATTCCCAGGCGGTCTCCCATCCAAGTACTAACCAGGCCCGACCGTGCATAGCTTCCGAGATCAGACGAGATCGGGCGTGTTCACGGTGGTGTGGCCGTAATCAATTACTCCTGGCACCAGACAGGACTTTAAACAGGAGAAAGGATGATTTTTTTTACCCCAAATGAAAATAGCTTACAGCACCTGGTATTCCCAGGCGGTCTCCCATCCAGGTACTAACCAGGCCCGACCGTGCTTAGCTTCCGAGATCAGACGAGATCGGGCGTGTTCGCAGTGGTGTGGCCGTAAGCAATTGCTCATGGCACCAGACAGGACTTTAAACAGGAGAAAGGATCATTTTTTTTACCCCAAATGAAAATAGATTACAGCACCTGGTAT
This sequence comes from Micromesistius poutassou, assembly GCF_964030765.1. Taxonomy (NCBI): domain Eukaryota; kingdom Metazoa; phylum Chordata; class Actinopteri; order Gadiformes; family Gadidae; genus Micromesistius; species Micromesistius poutassou. The sequence goes on from NC_140271.1 coordinate 25,333,207, forward strand.
TCCCAGGCGGTCTCCCTTCCAAGTACTAACCAGGCCCGACCGTGCTTAGCTTCCGAGATCAGACGAGATCGGGCGTGTTCACGGTGGTGTGGCCGTAAGCAATTGCTTCCGGCACCAGACAGGACTTTAAACAGGAGAAAGATTGATTTTTTTTACCCCAAATGAAAATAGCTTAAAGCACCTGGTATTCCCAGGCGGTCTCCCATCCAGGTACTAACCAGGCCCGACCGTGCTTAGCTTCCGAGATCAGACGAGATCTGGCGTGTTCGCAGTGGTGTGGCCGTAAGCAATTGCTCATGGCACCAGACAGGACTTTAAACAGGAGAAAGGATAATTTTTTTTACCCCAAATGAAAATAGATTACAGCACCTGGTATTCCCAGGCGGTCTCCCCTCCAAGTACTAACCAGGCCCGACCGTGCTTAGCTTCCGAGATCAGACGAGATCGGGCGTGTTCACGGTGGTGTGGCCGTAAGCAATTGCTTCCGGCACCAGACAGGACTTTAAACAGGAGAAAGATTGATTTTTTTTACCCCAAATGAAATTAGCTTAAAGCCCCTGGTATTCCCAGGCGGTCTCCCATCCAGGTACTAACCAGGCCCGACCATGCTTAGCTTCCGAGATCAGACGAGATCTGGCGTGTTCGCAGTGGTGTGGCCGTAAGCAATTGCTCATGGCACCAGACAGGACTTTAAACAGGAGAAAGGATCATTTTTTTTACCCCAAATGAAAATGGATTACAGCACCTGGTATTCCCAGGCTGTCTCCCATCCAAGTACTAACCAGGCCCGACCGTGCTTAGCTTCCGAGATCAGACGAGATCGGGTGTGTTCACGGTGGTGTGGCCGTAAGCAATTACTCCTGGCACCAGACAGGACTTTAAACAGGAGAAAGGATGATTTTTTTTACCCCAAATGAAAATAGCTTACAGCACCTGGTATTCCCAGGCGGTCTCCCATCCAGGTACTAACCAGGCCCGACCGTGCTTAGCTTCCGAGATCAGACGAGATCGGGCGTGTTCGCAGTGGTGTGGCCGTAAGCAAATGCTCCTGGCACCAGACAAGACTTTAAACAGGAGAAAGGATCATTTTTTTTACCCCAAATGAAAATAGATTACAGCACCTGGTATTCCCAGGCGGTCTCCCCTCCAAGTACTAACCAGGCCCGACCGTGCTTA
>NC_140271.1:25336882-25374382 GCF_964030765.1 Micromesistius poutassou
TTGCTCCTGGCACCAGACAGGACTTTAAACAGGAGAACGGATCATTTTTTTTACCCCAAATGAAAATAGATTACAGCACCTGGTATTCCCAGGCGGTCTCCCATCCAAGTACTAACCAGGCCCGACCGTGCTTAGCTTCCGAGATCAGACGAGATCGGGCGTGTTCGCAGTGGTGTGGCCGTAAGCAATTGCTCCTTGCACCAGACAGGACTTTAAACAGGAGAAAGATTGATTTTTTTTACCCCAAATGAAATTAGCTTAAAGCACCTGGTATTCCCAGGCGGTCTCCCATCCAAGTACTAACCAGGCCTGACCGTGCTTAGCTTCCGAGATCAGACGAGATCGGGCGTGTTCACGGTGGTGTGGCCGTAAGCAATTACTCCTGGCACCAGACAGGACTTTAAACAGGAGAAAGGATGATTTTTTTTACCCCAAATGAAAATAGCTTACAGCACCTGGTATTCCCAGGCGGTCTCCCATCCAGGTACTAACCAGGCCCGACCGTGCTTAGCTTCCGAGATCAGACGAGATCGGGCGTGTTCTCAGTGGTGTGGCCGTAAGCAAATGATCCTGGCACCAGACAAGACTTTAAACAGGAGAAAGGATCATTTTTTTTACCCCAAATGAAAATAGATTACAGCACCTGGTATTCCCAGGCGGTCTCCCATCCAAGTACTAACCAGGCCCGACCGTGCATAGCTTCCGAGATCAGACGAGATCGGGCGTGTTCACGGTGGTGTGGCCGTAATCAATTACTCCTGGCACCAGACAGGACTTTAAACAGGAGAAAGGATGATTTTTTTTACCCCAAATGAAAATAGCTTACAGCACCTGGTATTCCCAGGCGGTCTCCCATCCAGGTACTAACCAGGCCCGACCGTGCTTAGCTTCCGAGATCAGACGAGATCGGGCGTGTTCGCAGTGGTGTGGCCGTAAGCAATTGCTCATGGCACCAGACAGGACTTTAAACAGGAGAAAGGATCATTTTTTTTACCCCAAATGAAAATAGATTACAGCACCTGGTATTCCCAGGCGGTCTCCCTTCCAAGTACTAACCAGGCCCGACCGTGCTTAGCTTCCGAGATCAGACGAGATCGGGCGTGTTCACGGTGGTGTGGCCGTAAGCAATTGCTTCCGGCACCAGACAGGACTTTAAACAGGAGAAAGATTGATTTTTTTTACCCCAAATGAAAATAGCTTAAAGCACCTGGTATTCCCAGGCGGTCTCCCATCCAGGTACTAACCAGGCCCGACCGTGCTTAGCTTCCGAGATCAGACGAGATCTGGCGTGTTCGCAGTGGTGTGGCCGTAAGCAATTGCTCATGGCACCAGACAGGACTTTAAACAGGAGAAAGGATAATTTTTTTTACCCCAAATGAAAATAGATTACAGCACCTGGTATTCCCAGGCGGTCTCCCATCCAAGTACTAACCAGGCCCGACCGTGCTTAGCTTCCGAGATCAGACGAGATCGGGCGTGTTCACGGTGGTGTGGCCGTATGCAATTACTCCTGGCACCAGACAGGACTTTAAACAGGAGAAAGGATGATTTTTTTTACCCCAAATGAAAATAGCTTACAGCACCTGGTATTCCCAGGCGGTCTCCCATCCAGGTACTAACCAGGCCCGACCGTGCTTAGCTTCCGAGATCAGACGAGATCGGGCGTGTTCGCAGTGGTGTGGCCGTAAGCAATTGCTCCTGGCACCAGACAGGACTTTAAACAGGAGAAAGGATCATTTTTTTTACCCCAAATGAAAATAGATTACAGCACCTGGTATTCCCAGGCGGTCAACCATCCAAGTACTAACCAGGCCCGACCGTGCTTAGCTTCCGAGATCAGACGAGATCGGGCGTGTTCATGGTGGTGTGGCCGTAAGCAATTACTCCTGGCACCAGACAGGACTTTAAACAGGAGAAAGGATGATTTTTTTTTACCCCAAATGAAAATAGGTTACAGCACCTGGTATTCCCAGGCGGTCTCCCATCCAGGTACTAACCAGGCCCGACCGTGCTTAGCTTCCGAGATCAGACAAGATCGGGCGTGTTCGCAGTGGTGTGGCCGTAAGCAAATGCTCCTGGCACCAGACAAGACTTTAAACAGGAGAAAGGATCATTTTTTTTACCCCAAATGAAAATAGATTACAGCACCTGGTATTCCCAGGCGGTCTCCCCTCCAAGTACTAACCAGGCCCGACCGTGCTTAGCTTCCGAGATCAGACGAGATCGGGCGTGTTCACGGTGGTGTGGCCGTAAGCAATTGCTTCCGGCACCAGACAGGACTTTAAACAGGAGAAAGATTGATTTTTTTTACCCCAAATGAAATTAGCTTAAAGCACCTGGTATTCCCAGGCGGTCTCCCATCCAGGTACTAACCAGGCCCGACCATGCTTAGCTTCCGAGATCAGACGAGATCTGGCGTGTTCGCAGTGGTGTGGCCGTAAGCAATTGCTCATGGCACCAGACAGGACTTTAAACAGGAGAAAGGATCATTTTTTTTACCCCAAATGAAAATGGATTACAGCACCTGGTATTCCCAGGCTGTCTCCCATCCAAGTACTAACCAGGCCCGACCGTGCTTAGCTTCCGAGATCAGACGAGATCGGGTGTGTTCACGGTGGTGTGGCCGTAAGCAATTACTCCTGGCACCAGACAGGACTTTAAACAGGAGAAAGGATGATTTTTTTTACCCCAAATGAAAATAGCTTACAGCACCTGGTATTCCCAGGCGGTCTCCCATCCAGGTACTAACCAGGCCCGACCGTGCTTAGCTTCCGAGATCAGACGAGATCGGGCGTGTTCGCAGTGGTGTGGCCGTAAGCAAATGCTCCTGGCACCAGACAAGACTTTAAACAGGAGAAAGGATCATTTTTTTTACCCCAAATGAAAATAGATTACAGCACCTGGTATTCCCAGGCGGTCTCCCCTCCAAGTACTAACCATGCCCGACCGTGCTTAGCTTCCGAGCTCAGACGAGATCTGGCGTGTTCGCAGTGGTGTGGCCGTAAGCAATTGCTCATGGCACCAGACAGGACTTTAAACAGGAGAAAGGATCATTTTTTTTACCCCAAATGAAAATAGATTACAGCACCTGGTATTCCCAGGCGGTCTCCCATCCAAGTACTAACCAGGCCTGACCGTGCTTAGCTTCCGAGATCAGACGAGATCGGGCGTGTTCGCAGTGGTGTGGCCGTAAGCAAATGCTCCTGGCACCAGACAAGACTTTAAACAGGAGAAAGGATCATTTTTTTTACCCCAAATGAAAATAGATTACAGCACCTGGTATTCCCAGGCGGTCTCCCCTCCAAGTACTAACCAGGCCCGACCGTGCTTAGCTTCCGAGATCAGACGAGATCGGGCGTGTTCACGGTGGTGTGGCCGTAAGCAATTGCTTCCGGCACCAGACAGGACTTTAAACAGGAGAAAGGATGATTTTTTTTACCCCAAATGAAAATAGCTTACAGCACCTGGTATTCCCAGGCGGTCTCCCATCCAGGTACTAACCAGGCCCGACCGTGCTTAGCTTCCGAGATCAGACGAAATCGGGCGTATTCGCAGTGGTGTGGCCGTAAGCAATTACTCCTGGTACCAGACAGGACTTTAAACAGGAGAAAGGATGATTTTTTTTACCCCAAATGAAAATAGCTTACAGCACCTGGTATTCCCAGGCGGTCTCCCATCCAGGTACTAACCAGGCCCGACCGTGCTTAGCTTCCGAGATCAGACGAGATCGGGCGTGTTCACGGTGGTGTGGCCGTAAGCAATTGCTCCTGGCACCAGACAGGACTTTAAACAGGAGAAAGGATGATTTTTTTTACCACAAATGAAAATAGCTTACAGCACCTGGTACTCCCAGGCGGTCTCCCATCCAGGTACTAACCAGGCCCGACCGTGCTTAGCTTCCGAGATCAGACGAGATCGGGCGTGTTCGCAGTGGTGTGGCCGTAAGCAATTGCTCCTTGCACCAGACAGGACTTTAAACAGGAGAAAGATTGATTTTTTTTACCCCAAATGAAATTAGCTTAAAGCACCTGGTATTCCCAGGCGGTCTCCCATCCAGGTACTAACCAGGCCCGACCGTGCTTAGCTTCCGAGATCAGACGAGATCTGGCGTGTTCGCAGTGGTGTGGCCGTAAGCAATTGCTCATGGCACCAGACAGGACTTTAAACAGGAGAAAGGATCATTTTTTTTACCCCAAATGAAAATAGATTACAGCACCTGGTATTCCCAGGCGGTCTCCCATCCAAGTACTAACCAGGCCTGACCGTGCTTAGCTTCCGAGATCAGACGAGATCGGGCGTGTTCACGGTGGTGTGGCCGTAAGCAATTACTCCTGGCACCAGACAGGACTTTAAACAGGAGAAAGGATGATTTTTTTTACCCCAAATGAAAATAGCTGACAGCACCTGGTATTCCCAGGCGGTCTCCCATCCAGGTACTAACCAGGCCCGACCTTGCTTAGCTTCCGAGATCAGACGAGATCGGGCGTGTTCGCAGTGGTGTGGCCGTAAGCAATTGCTCCTGGCACCAGACAGGACTTTAAACAGGAGAACGGATCATTTTTTTTACCCCAAATGAAAATAGATTACAGCACCTGGTATTCCCAGGCGGTCTCCCATCCAAGTACTAACCAGGCCCGACCGTGCTTAGCTTCCGAGATCAGACGAGATCGGGCGTGTTCACGGTGGTGTGGCCGTAAGCAATTGCTCCTGGCACCAGACAGGACTTTAAACAGGAGAAAGGATGATTTTTTTACCCCAAATGAAAATAGATTACAGGACCTGGTATTCCCAGGCGGTCTCCCATCCAAGTACTAACCAGGCCTGACCGTGCTTAGCTTCCGAGATCAGACGAGATCGGGCGTGTTCTCAGTGGTGTGGCTGTAAGCAAATGCTCCTGGCACCAGACAAGACTTTAAACAGGAGAAAGGATCATTTTTTTTACCCCAAATGAAAATAGCTTAAAGCACCTGGTATTCCCAGGCGGTCTCCCATCCAGGTACTAACCAGGCCCGACCGTGCTTAGCTTCCGAGATCAGACGAGATCGGGCGTGTTCGCAGTGGTGTGGCCGTAAGCAATTGCTCCTGGCACCAGACAGGACTTTAAACAGGAGAACGGATCATTTTTTTTACCCCAAATGAAAATAGATTACAGCACCTGGTATTCCCAGGCGGTCTCCCATCCAAGTACTAACCAGGCCCGACCGTGCTTAGCTTCCGAGATCAGACGAGATCGGGCGTGTTCACGGTGGTGTGGCCGTAAGCAATTGCTTCCGGCACCAGACAGGACTTTAAACAGGAGAAAGATTGATTTTTTTTACCCCAAATGAAATTAGCTTAAAGCACCTGGTATTCCCAGGCGGTCTCCCATCCAGGTACTAACCAGGCCCGACCGTGCTTAACTTCCGAGATCAGACGAGATCTGGCGTGTTCGCAGTGGTGTGGCCGTAAGCAATTGCTCATGGCACCAGACAGGACTTTAAACAGGAGAAAGGATCATTTTTTTTACCCCAAATGAAAATAGATTACAGCACCTGGTATTCCCAGGCGGTCTCCCATCCAAGTACTAACCAGGCCTGACCGTGCTTAGCTTCCGAGATCAGACGAGATCGGGCGTGTTCACGGTGGTGTGGCCGTAAGCAATTACTCCTGGCACCAGACAGGACTTTAAACAGGAGAAAGGATGATTTTTTTTACCCCAAATGAAAATAGCTTACAGCACCTGGTATTCCCAGGCGGTCTCCCATCCAGGTACTAACCAGGCCCGACCGTGCTTAGCTTCCGAGATCAGACGAGATCTGGCGTGTTCGCAGTGGTGTGGCCGTAAGCAATTCCTCATGGCACCAGACAGGACTTTAAACAGGAGAAAGGATCATTTTTTTTACCCCAAATGAAAATAGATTACAGCACCTGGTATTCCCAGGCGGTCTCCCATCCAAGTACTAACCAGGCCCGACCGTGCTTAGCTTCCGAGATCAGACGAGATCGGGCGTGTTCACGGTGGTGTGGCCGTAAGCAATTACTCCTGGCACCAGACAGGACTTTAAACAGGAGAAAGGATGATTTTTTTTACCCCAAATGAAAATAGCTTACAGCACCTGGTATTGCCAGGCGGTCTCCCATCCAGGTACTAACCAGGCCCGACCGTGCTTAGCTTCCGAGATCAGACGAGATCGGGCGTGTTCGCAGTGGTGTGGCCGTAAGCATTTGCTCCAGGCACCAGACAGGACTTTAAACAGGAGAAAGGATCATTTTTTTTACCCCAAATGAAAATAGATTACAGCATCTGGTATTCCAAGGCGGTCAACCATCCAAGTACTAACCAGGCCCGACCGTGCTTAGCTTCCGAGATCAGACGAGATCGGGCGTGTTCACGGTGGTGTGGCCGTAAGCAATTACTCCTGGCACCAGACAGGACTTTAAACAGGAGAAAGGATCATTTTTTTTACCCCAAATGAAAATAGCTTACAGCACCTGGTATTCCCAGGCGGTCTCCCATCCAGGTACTAACCAGGCCCGACCGTGCTTAGCTTCCGAGATCAGACGAGATCGGGCGTGTTCGCAGTGGTGTAGCCGTAAGCAAATGCTCCTGGCACCAGACAAGACTTTAAACAGGAGAAAGGATCATTTTTTTTACCCCAAATGAAAATAGATTACAGCACCTGGTATTCCCAGGCGGTCTCCCTTCCAAGTACTAACCAGGCCCGACCGTGCTTAGCTTCCGAGATCAGACGAGATCGGGCGTGTTCACGGTGGTGTGGCCGTAAGCAATTGCTTCCGGCACCAGACAGGACTTTAAACAGGAGAAAGATTGATTTTTTTTACCCCAAATGAAAATAGCTTAAAGCACCTGGTATTCCCAGGCGGTCTCCCATCCAGGTACTAACCAGGCCCGACCGTGCTTAGCTTCCGAGATCAGACGAGATCTGGCGTGTTCGCAGTGGTGTGGCCGTAAGCAATTGCTCATGGCACCAGACAGGACTTTAAACAGGAGAAAGGATAATTTTTTTTACCCCAAATGAAAATAGATTACAGCACCTGGTATTCCCAGGCGGTCTCCCATCCAAGTACTAACCAGGCCCGACCGTGCTTAGCTTCCGAGATCAGACGAGATCGGGCGTGTTCACGGTGGTGTGGCCGTATGCAATTACTCCTGGCACCAGACAGGACTTTAAACAGGAGAAAGGATGATTTTTTTTACCCCAAATGAAAATAGCTTACAGCACCTGGTATTCCCAGGCGGTCTCCCATCCAGGTACTAACCAGGCCCGACCGTGCTTAGCTTCCGAGATCAGACGAGATCGGGCGTGTTCGCAGTGGTGTGGCCGTAAGCAATTGCTCCTGGCACCAGACAGGACTTTAAACAGGAGAAAGGATCATTTTTTTTACCCCAAATGAAAATAGATTACAGCACCTGGTATTCCCAGGCGGTCAACCATCCAAGTACTAACCAGGCCCGACCGTGCTTAGCTTCCGAGATCAGACGAGATCGGGCGTGTTCACGGTGGTGTGGCCGTAAGCAATTACTCCTGGCACCAGACAGGACTTTAAACAGGAGAAAGGATGATTTTTTTTTACCCCAAATGAAAATAGGTTACAGCACCTGGTATTCCCAGGCGGTCTCCCATCCAGGTACTAACCAGGCCCGACCGTGCTTAGCTTCCGAGATCAGACGAGATCGGGCGTGTTCGCAGTGGTGTGGCCGTAAGCAAAAGCTCCTGGCACCAGACAAGACTTTAAACAGGAGAAAGGATCATTTTTTTTACCCCAAATGAAAATAGATTACAGCACCTGGTATTCCCAGGCGGTCTCCCCTCCAAGTACTAACCAGGCCCGACCGTGCTTAGCTTCCGAGATCAGACGAGATCGGGCGTGTTCACGGTGGTGTGGCCGTAAGCAATTGCTTCCGGCACCAGACAGGACTTTAAACAGGAGAAAGATTGATTTTTTTTACCCCAAATTAAATTAGCTTAAAGCACCTGGTATTCCCAGGCGGTCTCCCATCCAGGTACTAACCAGGCCCGACCGTGCTTAGCTTCCGAGATCAGACGAGATCTGGCGTGTTCGCAGTGGTGTGGCCGTAAGCAATTGCTCATGGCACCAGACAGGACTTTAAACAGGAGAAAGGATCATTTTTTTTACCCCGAATGAAAATGGATTACAGCACCTGGTATTCCCAGGCTGTATCCCATCCAAGTACTAACCAGGCCCGACCGTGCTTAGCTTCCGAGATCAGACGAGATCGGGTGTGTTCACGGTGGTGTGGCCGTAAGCAATTACTCCTGGCACCAGACAGGACTTTAAACAGGAGAAAGGATGATTTTTTTTACCCCAAATGAAAATAGCTTACAGCACCTGGTATTCCCAGGCGGTCTCCCATCCAGGTACTAACCAGGCCCGACCGTGCTTAGCTTCCGAGATCAGACGAGATCGGGCGTGTTCGCAGTGGTGTGGCCGTAAGCAAATGCTCCTGGCACCAGACAAGACTTTAAACAGGAGAAAGGATAATTTTTTTTACCCCAAATGAAAATAGATTACAGCACCTGGTATTCCCAGGCGGTCTCCCCTCCAAGTACTAACCAGGCCCGACCGTGCTTAGCTTCCGAGATCAGACGAGATCGGGCGTGTTCACGGTGGTGTGGCCGTAAGCAATTGCTTCCGGCACCAGACAGGACTTTAAACAGGAGAAAGGATGATTTTTTTTACCCCAAATGAAAATAGCTTACAGCACCTGGTATTCCCAGGCGGTCTCCCATCCAGGTACTAACCAGGCCCGACCGTGCTTAGCTTCCGAGATCAGACGAAATCGGGCGTATTCGCAGTGGTGTGGCCGTAAGCAATTACTCCTGGCACCAGACAGGACTTTAAACAGGAGAAAGGATGATTTTTTTTACCCCAAATGAAAATAGCTTACAGCACCTGGTACTCCCAGGCGGTCTCCCATCCAGGTACTAACCAGGCCCGACCGTGCTTAGCTTCCGAGATCAGACGAGATCGGGCGTGTTCGCAGTGGTGTGGCCGTAAGCAATTGCTCCTTGCACCAGACAGGACTTTAAACAGGAGAAAGATTGATTTTTTTTACCCCAAATGAAATTAGCTTAAAGCACCTGGTATTCCCAAGCGGTCTCCCATCCAGGTACTAACCAGGCCCGACCGTGCTTAGCTTCCGAGCTCAGACGAGATCTGGCGTGTTCGCAGTGGTGTGGCCGTAAGCAATTGCTCATGGCACCAGACAGGACTTTAAACAGGAGAAAGGATCATTTTTTTTACCCCAAATGAAAATAGATTACAGCACCTGGTATTCCCAGGCGGTCTCCCATCCAAGTACTAACCAGGCCTGACCGTGCTTAGCTTCCGAGATCAGACGAGATCGGGCGTGTTCGCAGTGGTGTGGCCGTAAGCAAATGCTCCTGGCACCAGACAAGACTTTAAACAGGAGAAAGGATCATTTTTTTTACCCCAAATGAAAATAGATTACAGCACCTGGTATTCCCAGGCGGTCTCCCCTCCAAGTACTAACCAGGCCCGACCGTGCTTAGCTTCCGAGATCAGACGAGATCGGGCGTGTTCACGGTGGTGTGGCCGTAAGCAATTGCTTCCGGCACCAGACAGGACTTTAAACAGGAGAAAGGATGATTTTTTTTACCCCAAATGAAAATAGCTTACAGCACCTGGTATTCCCAGGCGGTCTCCCATCCAGGTTCTAACCAGGCCCGACCGTGCTTAGCTTCCGAGATCAGACGAAATCGGGCGTATTCGCAGTGGTGTGGCCGTAAGCAATTACTCCTGGTACCAGACAGGACTTTAAACAGGAGAAAGGATGATTTTTTTTACCCCAAATGAAAATAGCTTACAGCACCTGGTATTCCCAGGCGGTCTCCCATCCAGGTACTAACCAGGCCCGACCGTGCTTAGCTTCCGAGATCAGACGAGATCGGGCGTGTTCACGGTGGTGTGGCCGTAAGCAATTGCTCCTGGCACCAGACAGGACTTTAAACAGGAGAAAGGATGATTTTTTTTACCACAAATGAAAATAGCTTACAGCACCTGGTACTCCCAGGCGGTCTCCCATCCAGGTACTAACCAGGCCCGACCGTGCTTAGCTTCCGAGATCAGACGAGATCGGGCGTGTTCGCAGTGGTGTGGCCGTAAGCAATTGCTCCTTGCACCAGACAGGACTTTAAACAGGAGAAAGATTGATTTTTTTTACCCCAAATGAAATTAGCTTAAAGCACCTGGTATTCCCAGGCGGTCTCCCATCCAGGTACTAACCAGGCCCGACCGTGCTTAGCTTCCGAGATCAGACGAGATCTGGCGTGTTCGCAGTGGTGTGGCCGTAAGCAATTGCTCATGGCACCAGACAGGACTTTAAACAGGAGAAAGGATCATTTTTTTTACCCCAAATGAAAATAGATTACAGCACCTGGTATTCCCAGGCGGTCTCCCATCCAAGTACTAACCAGGCCTGACCGTGCTTAGCTTCCGAGATCAGACGAGATCGGGCGTGTTCACGGTGGTGTGGCCGTAAGCAATTACTCCTGGCACCAGACAGGACTTTAAACAGGAGAAAGGATGATTTTTTTTACCCCAAATGAAAATAGCTGACAGCACCTGGTATTCCCAGGCGGTCTCCCATCCAGGTACTAACCAGGCCCGACCTTGCTTAGCTTCCGAGATCAGACGAGATCGGGCGTGTTCGCAGTGGTGTGGCCGTAAGCAATTGCTCCTGGCACCAGACAGGACTTTAAACAGGAGAACGGATCATTTTTTTTACCCCAAATGAAAATAGATTACAGCACCTGGTATTCCCAGGCGGTCTCCCATCCAAGTACTAACCAGGCCCGACCGTGCTTAGCTTCCGAGATCAGACGAGATCGGGCGTGTTCACGGTGGTGTGGCCGTAAGCAATTACTCCTGGCACCAGACAGGACTTTAAACAGGAGAAAGGATGATTTTTTTTACCCCAAATGAAAATAGATTACAGGACCTGGTATTCCCAGGCGGTCTCCCATCCAAGTACTAACCAGGCCTGACCGTGCTTAGCTTCCGAGATCAGACGAGATCGGGCGTGTTCTCAGTGGTGTGGCTGTAAGCAAATGCTCCTGGCACCAGACAAGACTTTAAACAGGAGAAAGGATCATTTTTTTTACCCCAAATGAAAATAGCTTAAAGCACCTGGTATTCCCAGGCGGTCTCCCATCCAGGTACTAACCAGGCCCGACCGTGCTTAGCTTCCGAGATCAGACGAGATCGGGCGTGTTCGCAGTGGTGTGGCCGTAAGCAATTGCTCCTGGCACCAGACAGGACTTTAAACAGGAGAACGGATCATTTTTTTTACCCCAAATGAAAATAGATTACAGCACCTGGTATTCCCAGGCGGTCTCCCATCCAAGTACTAACCAGGCCCGACCGTGCTTAGCTTCCGAGATCAGACGAGATCGGGCGTGTTCGCAGTGGTGTGGCCGTAAGCAATTGCTCCTTGCACCAGACAGGACTTTAAACAGGAGAAAGATTGATTTTTTTTACCCCAAATGAAATTAGCTTAAAGCACCTGGTATTCCCAGGCGGTCTCCCATCCAAGTACTAACCAGGCCTGACCGTGCTTAGCTTCCGAGATCAGACGAGATCGGGCGTGTTCACGGTGGTGTGGCCGTAAGCAATTGCTCCTGGCACCAGACAGGACTTTAAACAGGAGAAAGGATGATTTTTTTTACCCCAAATGAAAATAGCTTACAGCACCTGGTACTCCCAGGCGGTCTCCCATCCAGGTACTAACCAGGCCCGACCGTGCTTAGCTTCCGAGATCAGACGAGATCGGGCGTGTTCGCAGTGGTGTGGCCGTAAGCAATTGCTCCTTGCACCAGACAGGACTTTAAACAGGAGAAAGATTGATTTTTTTTACCCCAAATGAAATTAGCTTAAAGCACCTGGTATTCCCAAGCGGTCTCCCATCCAGGTACTAACCAGGCCCGACCGTGCTTAGCTTCCGAGCTCAGACGAGATCTGGCGTGTTCGCAGTGGTGTGGCCGTAAGCAATTGCTCATGGCACCAGACAGGACTTTAAACAGGAGAAAGGATCATTTTTTTTACCCCAAATGAAAATAGATTACAGCACCTGGTATTCCCAGGCGGTCTCCCATCCAAGTACTAACCAGGCCTGACCGTGCTTAGCTTCCGAGATCAGACGAGATCGGGCGTGTTCGCAGTGGTGTGGCCGTAAGCAAATGCTCCTGGCACCAGACAAGACTTTAAACAGGAGAAAGGATCATTTTTTTTACCCCAAATGAAAATAGATTACAGCACCTGGTATTCCCAGGCGGTCTCCCCTCCAAGTACTAACCAGGCCCGACCGTGCTTAGCTTCCGAGATCAGACGAGATCGGGCGTGTTCACGGTGGTGTGGCCGTAAGCAATTGCTTCCGGCACCAGACAGGACTTTAAACAGGAGAAAGGATGATTTTTTTTACCCCAAATGAAAATAGCTTACAGCACCTGGTATTCCCAGGCGGTCTCCCATCCAGGTACTAACCAGGCCCGACCGTGCTTAGCTTCCGAGATCAGACGAAATCGGGCGTATTCGCAGTGGTGTGGCCGTAAGCAATTACTCCTGGTACCAGACAGGACTTTAAACAGGAGAAAGGATGATTTTTTTTACCCCAAATGAAAATAGCTTACAGCACCTGGTATTCCCAGGCGGTCTCCCATCCAGGTACTAACCAGGCCCGACCGTGCTTAGCTTCCGAGATCAGACGAGATCGGGCGTGTTCACGGTGGTGTGGCCGTAAGCAATTGCTCCTGGCACCAGACAGGACTTTAAACAGGAGAAAGGATGATTTTTTTTACCACAAATGAAAATAGCTTACAGCACCTGGTACTCCCAGGCGGTCTCCCATCCAGGTACTAACCAGGCCCGACCGTGCTTAGCTTCCGAGATCAGACGAGATCGGGCGTTTTCGCAGTGGTGTGGCCGTAAGCAATTGCTCCTTGCACCAGACAGGACTTTAAACAGGAGAAAGATTGATTTTTTTTACCCCAAATGAAATTAGCTTAAAGCACCTGGTATTCCCAGGCGGTCTCCCATCCAGGTACTAACCAGGCCCGACCGTGCTTAGCTTCCGAGATCAGACGAGATCTGGCGTGTTCGCAGTGGTGTGGCCGTAAGCAATTGCTCATGGCACCAGACAGGACTTTAAACAGGAGAAAGGATCATTTTTTTTACCCCAAATGAAAATAGATTACAGCACCTGGTATTCCCAGGCGGTCTCCCATCCAAGTACTAACCAGGCCTGACCGTGCTTAGCTTCCGAGATCAGACGAGATCGGGCGTGTTCACGGTGGTGTGGCCGTAAGCAATTACTCATGGCACCAGACAGGACTTTAAACAGGAGAAAGGATGATTTTTTTTACCCCAAATGAAAATAGCTGACAGCACCTGGTATTCCCAGGCGGTCTCCCATCCAGGTACTAACCAGGCCCGACCTTGCTTAGCTTCCGAGATCAGACGAGATCGGGCGTGTTCGCAGTGGTGTGGCCGTAAGCAATTGCTCCTGGCACCAGACAGGACTTTAAACAGGAGAACGGATCATTTTTTTTACCCCAAATGAAAATAGATTACAGCACCTGGTATTCCCAGGCGGTCTCCCATCCAAGTACTAACCAGGCCCGACCGTGCTTAGCTTCCGAGATCAGACGAGATCGGGCGTGTTCACGGTGGTGTGGCCGTAAGCAATTGCTCCTGGCACCAGACAGGACTTTAAACAGGAGAAAGGATGATTTTTTTTACCCCAAATGAAAATAGATTACAGGACCTGGTATTCCCAGGCGGTCTCCCATCCAAGTACTAACCAGGCCTGACCGTGCTTAGCTTCCGAGATCAGACGAGATCGGGCGTGTTCTCAGTGGTGTGGCTGTAAGCAAATGCTCCTGGCACCAGACAAGACTTTAAACAGGAGAAAGGATCATTTTTTTTACCCCAAATGAAAATAGCTTAAAGCACCTGGTATTCCCAGGCGGTCTCCCATCCAGGTACTAACCAGGCCCGACCGTGCTTAGCTTCCGAGATCAGACGAGATCGGGCGTGTTCGCAGTGGTGTGGCCGTAAGCAATTGCTCCTGGCACCAGACAGGACTTTAAACAGGAGAACGG
This sequence comes from Micromesistius poutassou, assembly GCF_964030765.1. Lineage (NCBI taxonomy): Eukaryota > Metazoa > Chordata > Actinopteri > Gadiformes > Gadidae > Micromesistius > Micromesistius poutassou. The sequence goes on from NC_140271.1 coordinate 25,351,024, forward strand.
ATCATTTTTTTTACCCCAAATGAAAATAGATTACAGCACCTGGTATTCCCAGGCGGTCTCCCATCCAAGTACTAACCAGGCCCGACCGTGCTTAGCTTCCGAGATCAGACGAGATCGGGCGTGTTCGCAGTGGTGTGGCCGTAAGCAATTGCTCCTTGCACCAGACAGGACTTTAAACAGGAGAAAGATTGATTTTTTTTACCCCAAATGAAATTAGCTTAAAGCACCTGGTATTCCCAGGCGGTCTCCCATCCAAGTACTAACCAGGCCTGACCGTGCTTAGCTTCCGAGATCAGACGAGATCGGGCGTGTTCACGGTGGTGTGGCCGTAATCAATTACTCCTGGCACCAGACAGGACTTTAAACAGGAGAAAGGATGATTTTTTTTACCCCAAATGAAAATAGCTTACAGCACCTGGTATTCCCAGGCGGTCTCCCATCCAGGTACTAACCAGGCCCGACCGTGCTTAGCTTCCGAGATCAGACGAGATCGGGCGTGTTCTCAGTGGTGTGGCCGTAAGCAAATGATCCTGGCACCAGACAAGACTTTAAACAGGAGAAAGGATCATTTTTTTTACCCCAAATGAAAATAGATTACAGCACCTGGTATTCCCAGGCGGTCTCCCATCCAAGTACTAACCAGGCCCGACCGTGCATAGCTTCCGAGATCAGACGAGATCGGGCGTGTTCACGGTGGTGTGGCCGTAATCAATTACTCCTGGCACCAGACAGGACTTTAAACAGGAGAAAGGATGATTTTTTTTACCCCAAATGAAAATAGCTTACAGCACCTGGTATTCCCAGGCGGTCTCCCATCCAGGTACTAACCAGGCCCGACCGTGCTTAGCTTCCGAGATCAGACGAGATCGGGCGTGTTCGCAGTGGTGTGGCCGTAAGCAATTGCTCATGGCACCAGACAGGACTTTAAACAGGAGAAAGGATCATTTTTTTTACCCCAAATGAAAATAGATTACAGCACCTGGTATTCCCAGGCGGTCTCCCTTCCAAGTACTAACCAGGCCCGACCGTGCTTAGCTTCCGAGATCAGACGAGATCGGGCGTGTTCACGGTGGTGTGGCCGTAAGCAATTACTCCTGGCACCAGACAGGACTTTAAACAGGAGAAAGGATGATTTTTTTTACCCCAAATGAAAATAGATTACAGGACCTGGTATTCCCAGGCGGTCTCCCATCCAAGTACTAACCAGGCCTGACCGTGCTTAGCTTCCGAGATCAGACGAGATCGGGCGTGTTCTCAGTGGTGTGGCTGTAAGCAAATGCTCCTGGCACCAGACAAGACTTTAAACAGGAGAAAGGATCATTTTTTTTACCCCAAATGAAAATAGCTTAAAGCACCTGGTATTCCCAGGCGGTCTCCCATCCAGGTACTAACCAGGCCCGACCGTGCTTAGCTTCCGAGATCAGACGAGATCGGGCGTGTTCGCAGTGGTGTGGCCGTAAGCAATTGCTCCTGGCACCAGACAGGACTTTAAACAGGAGAACGGATCATTTTTTTTACCCCAAATGAAAATAGATTACAGCACCTGGTATTCCCAGGCGGTCTCCCATCCAAGTACTAACCAGGCCCGACCGTGCTTAGCTTCCGAGATCAGACGAGATCGGGCGTGTTCGCAGTGGTGTGGCCGTAAGCAATTGCTCCTTGCACCAGACAGGACTTTAAACAGGAGAAAGATTGATTTTTTTTACCCCAAATGAAATTAGCTTAAAGCACCTGGTATTCCCAGGCGGTCTCCCATCCAAGTACTAACCAGGCCTGACCGTGCTTAGCTTCCGAGATCAGACGAGATCGGGCGTGTTCACGGTGGTGTGGCCGTAAGCAATTGCTCCTGGCACCAGACAGGACTTTAAACAGGAGAAAGGATGATTTTTTTTACCCCAAATGAAAATAGCTTACAGCACCTGGTACTCCCAGGCGGTCTCCCATCCAGGTACTAACCAGGCCCGACCGTGCTTAGCTTCCGAGATCAGACGAGATCGGGCGTGTTCGCAGTGGTGTGGCCGTAAGCAATTGCTCCTTGCACCAGACAGGACTTTAAACAGGAGAAAGATTGATTTTTTTTACCCCAAATGAAATTAGCTTAAAGCACCTGGTATTCCCAAGCGGTCTCCCATCCAGGTACTAACCAGGCCCGACCGTGCTTAGCTTCCGAGCTCAGACGAGATCTGGCGTGTTCGCAGTGGTGTGGCCGTAAGCAATTGCTCATGGCACCAGACAGGACTTTAAACAGGAGAAAGGATCATTTTTTTTACCCCAAATGAAAATAGATTACAGCACCTGGTATTCCCAGGCGGTCTCCCATCCAAGTACTAACCAGGCCTGACCGTGCTTAGCTTCCGAGATCAGACGAGATCGGGCGTGTTCGCAGTGGTGTGGCCGTAAGCAAATGCTCCTGGCACCAGACAAGACTTTAAACAGGAGAAAGGATCATTTTTTTTACCCCAAATGAAAATAGATTACAGCACCTGGTATTCCCAGGCGGTCTCCCCTCCAAGTACTAACCAGGCCCGACCGTGCTTAGCTTCCGAGATCAGACGAGATCGGGCGTGTTCACGGTGGTGTGGCCGTAAGCAATTGCTTCCGGCACCAGACAGGACTTTAAACAGGAGAAAGGATGATTTTTTTTACCCCAAATGAAAATAGCTTACAGCACCTGGTATTCCCAGGCGGTCTCCCATCCAGGTACTAACCAGGCCCGACCGTGCTTAGCTTCCGAGATCAGACGAAATCGGGCGTATTCGCAGTGGTGTGGCCGTAAGCAATTACTCCTGGTACCAGACAGGACTTTAAACAGGAGAAAGGATGATTTTTTTTACCCCAAATGAAAATAGCTTACAGCACCTGGTATTCCCAGGCGGTCTCCCATCCAGGTACTAACCAGGCCCGACCGTGCTTAGCTTCCGAGATCAGACGAGATCGGGCGTGTTCACGGTGGTGTGGCCGTAAGCAATTGCTCCTGGCACCAGACAGGACTTTAAACAGGAGAAAGGATGATTTTTTTTACCACAAATGAAAATAGCTTACAGCACCTGGTACTCCCAGGCGGTCTCCCATCCAGGTACTAACCAGGCCCGACCGTGCTTAGCTTCCGAGATCAGACGAGATCGGGCGTTTTCGCAGTGGTGTGGCCGTAAGCAATTGCTCCTTGCACCAGACAGGACTTTAAACAGGAGAAAGATTGATTTTTTTTACCCCAAATGAAATTAGCTTAAAGCACCTGGTATTCCCAGGCGGTCTCCCATCCAGGTACTAACCAGGCCCGACCGTGCTTAGCTTCCGAGATCAGACGAGATCTGGCGTGTTCGCAGTGGTGTGGCCGTAAGCAATTGCTCATGGCACCAGACAGGACTTTAAACAGGAGAAAGGATCATTTTTTTTACCCCAAATGAAAATAGATTACAGCACCTGGTATTCCCAGGCGGTCTCCCATCCAAGTACTAACCAGGCCTGACCGTGCTTAGCTTCCGAGATCAGACGAGATCGGGCGTGTTCACGGTGGTGTGGCCGTAAGCAATTACTCCTGGCACCAGACAGGACTTTAAACAGGAGAAAGGATGATTTTTTTTACCCCAAATGAAAATAGCTGACAGCACCTGGTATTCCCAGGCGGTCTCCCATCCAGGTACTAACCAGGCCCGACCTTGCTTAGCTTCCGAGATCAGACGAGATCGGGCGTGTTCGCAGTGGTGTGGCCGTAAGCAATTGCTCCTGGCACCAGACAGGACTTTAAACAGGAGAACGGATCATTTTTTTTACCCCAAATGAAAATAGATTACAGCACCTGGTATTCCCAGGCGGTCTCCCATCCAAGTACTAACCAGGCCCGACCGTGCTTAGCTTCCGAGATCAGACGAGATCGGGCGTGTTCACGGTGGTGTGGCCGTAAGCAATTGCTCCTGGCACCAGACAGGACTTTAAACAGGAGAAAGGATGATTTTTTTTACCCCAAATGAAAATAGATTACAGGACCTGGTATTCCCAGGCGGTCTCCCATCCAAGTACTAACCAGGCCTGACCGTGCTTAGCTTCCGAGATCAGACGAGATCGGGCGTGTTCTCAGTGGTGTGGCTGTAAGCAAATGCTCCTGGCACCAGACAAGACTTTAAACAGGAGAAAGGATCATTTTTTTTACCCCAAATGAAAATAGCTTAAAGCACCTGGTATTCCCAGGCGGTCTCCCATCCAGGTACTAACCAGGCCCGACCGTGCTTAGCTTCCGAGATCAGACGAGATCGGGCGTGTTCTCAGTGGTGTGGCCGTAAGCAATTGCTCCTGGCACCAGACAGGACTTTAAACAGGAGAACGGATCATTTTTTTTACCCCAAATGAAAATAGATTACAGCACCTGGTATTCCCAGGCGGTCTCCCATCCAAGTACTAACCAGGCCCGACCGTGCTTAGCTTCCGAGATCAGACGAGATCGGGCGTTTTCGCAGTGGTGTGGCCGTAAGCAATTGCTCCTTGCACCAGACAGGACTTTAAACAGGAGAAAGATTGATTTTTTTTACCCCAAATGAAATTAGCTTAAAGCACCTGGTATTCCCAGGCGGTCTCCCATCCAAGTACTAACCAGGCCTGACCGTGCTTAGCTTCCGAGATCAGACGAGATCGGGCGTGTTCACGGTGGTGTGGCCGTAATCAATTACTCCTGGCACCAGACAGGACTTTAAACAGGAGAAAGGATGATTTTTTTTACCCCAAATGAAAATAGCTTACAGCACCTGGTATTCCCAGGCGGTCTCCCATCCAGGTACTAACCAGGCCCGACCGTGCTTAGCTTCCGAGATCAGACGAGATCGGGCGTGTTCTCAGTGGTGTGGCCGTAAGCAAATGATCCTGGCACCAGACAAGACTTTAAACAGGAGAAAGGATCATTTTTTTTACCCCAAATGAAAATAGATTACAGCACCTGGTATTCCCAGGCGGTCTCCCATCCAAGTACTAACCAGGCCCGACCGTGCATAGCTTCCGAGATCAGACGAGATCGGGCGTGTTCACGGTGGTGTGGCCGTAATCAATTACTCCTGGCACCAGACAGGACTTTAAACAGGAGAAAGGATGATTTTTTTTACCCCAAATGAAAATAGCTTACAGCACCTGGTATTCCCAGGCGGTCTCCCATCCAGGTACTAACCAGGCCCGACCGTGCTTAGCTTCCGAGATCAGACGAGATCGGGCGTGTTCGCAGTGGTGTGGCCGTAAGCAATTGCTCATGGCACCAGACAGGACTTTAAACAGGAGAAAGGATCATTTTTTTTACCCCAAATGAAAATAGATTACAGCACCTGGTATTCCCAGGCGGTCTCCCTTCCAAGTACTAACCAGGCCCGACCGTGCTTAGCTTCCGAGATCAGACGAGATCGGGCGTGTTCACGGTGGTGTGGCCGTAAGCAATTGCTTCCGGCACCAGACAGGACTTTAAACAGGAGAAAGATTGATTTTTTTTACCCCAAATGAAAATAGCTTAAAGCACCTGGTATTCCCAGGCGGTCTCCCATCCAGGTACTAACCAGGCCCGACCGTGCTTAGCTTCCGAGATCAGACGAGATCTGGCGTGTTCGCAGTGGTGTGGCCGTAAGCAATTGCTCATGGCACCAGACAGGACTTTAAACAGGAGAAAGGATAATTTTTTTTACCCCAAATGAAAATAGATTACAGCACCTGGTATTCCCAGGCGGTCTCCCATCCAAGTACTAACCAGGCCCGACCGTGCTTAGCTTCCGAGATCAGACGAGATCGGGCGTGTTCACGGTGGTGTGGCCGTATGCAATTACTCCTGGCACCAGACAGGACTTTAAACAGGAGAAAGGATGATTTTTTTTACCCCAAATGAAAATAGCTTACAGCACCTGGTATTCCCAGGCGGTCTCCCATCCAGGTACTAACCAGGCCCGACCGTGCTTAGCTTCCGAGATCAGACGAAATCGGGCGTATTCGCAGTGGTGTGGCCGTAAGCAATTACTCCTGGTACCAGACAGGACTTTAAACAGGAGAAAGGATGATTTTTTTTACCCCAAATGAAAATAGCTTACAGCACCTGGTATTCCCAGGCGGTCTCCCATCCAGGTACTAACCAGGCCCGACCGTGCTTAGCTTCCGAGATCAGACGAGATCGGGCGTGTTCACGGTGGTGTGGCCGTAAGCAATTGCTCCTGGCACCAGACAGGACTTTAAACAGGAGAAAGGATGATTTTTTTTACCACAAATGAAAATAGCTTACAGCACCTGGTACTCCCAGGCGGTCTCCCATCCAGGTACTAACCAGGCCCGACCGTGCTTAGCTTCCGAGATCAGACGAGATCGGGCGTGTTCGCAGTGGTGTGGCCGTAAGCAATTGCTCCTTGCACCAGACAGGACTTTAAACAGGAGAAAGATTGATTTTTTTTACCCCAAATGAAATTAGCTTAAAGCACCTGGTATTCCCAGGCGGTCTCCCATCCAGGTACTAACCAGGCCCGACCGTGCTTAGCTTCCGAGATCAGACGAGATCTGGCGTGTTCGCAGTGGTGTGGCCGTAAGCAATTGCTCATGGCACCAGACAGGACTTTAAACAGGAGAAAGGATCATTTTTTTTACCCCAAATGAAAATAGATTACAGCACCTGGTATTCCCAGGCGGTCTCCCATCCAAGTACTAACCAGGCCTGACCGTGCTTAGCTTCCGAGATCAGACGAGATCGGGCGTGTTCACGGTGGTGTGGCCGTAAGCAATTACTCCTGGCACCAGACAGGACTTTAAACAGGAGAAAGGATGATTTTTTTTACCCCAAATGAAAATAGCTGACAGCACCTGGTATTCCCAGGCGGTCTCCCATCCAGGTACTAACCAGGCCCGACCTTGCTTAGCTTCCGAGATCAGACGAGATCGGGCGTGTTCGCAGTGGTGTGGCCGTAAGCAATTGCTCCTGGCACCAGACAGGACTTTAAACAGGAGAACGGATCATTTTTTTTACCCCAAATGAAAATAGATTACAGCACCTGGTATTCCCAGGCGGTCTCCCATCCAAGTACTAACCAGGCCCGACCGTGCTTAGCTTCCGAGATCAGACGAGATCGGGCGTGTTCACGGTGGTGTGGCCGTAAGCAATTGCTCCTGGCACCAGACAGGACTTTAAACAGGAGAAAGGATGATTTTTTTTACCCCAAATGAAAATAGATTACAGGACCTGGTATTCCCAGGCGGTCTCCCATCCAAGTACTAACCAGGCCTGACCGTGCTTAGCTTCCGAGATCAGACGAGATCGGGCGTGTTCTCAGTGGTGTGGCTGTAAGCAAATGCTCCTGGCACCAGACAAGACTTTAAACAGGAGAAAGGATCATTTTTTTTACCCCAAATGAAAATAGCTTAAAGCACCTGGTATTCCCAGGCGGTCTCCCATCCAGGTACTAACCAGGCCCGACCGTGCTTAGCTTCCGAGATCAGACGAGATCGGGCGTGTTCGCAGTGGTGTGGCCGTAAGCAATTGCTCCTGGCACCAGACAGGACTTTAAACAGGAGAACGGATCATTTTTTTTACCCCAAATGAAAATAGATTACAGCACCTGGTATTCCCAGGCGGTCTCCCATCCAAGTACTAACCAGGCCCGACCGTGCTTAGCTTCCGAGATCAGACGAGATCGGGCGTGTTCGCAGTGGTGTGGCCGTAAGCAATTGCTCCTTGCACCAGACAGGACTTTAAACAGGAGAAAGATTGATTTTTTTTACCCCAAATGAAATTAGCTTAAAGCACCTGGTATTCCCAGGCGGTCTCCCATCCAAGTACTAACCAGGCCTGACCGTGCTTAGCTTCCGAGATCAGACGAGATCGGGCGTGTTCACGGTGGTGTGGCCGTAAGCAATTACTCCTGGCACCAGACAGGACTTTAAACAGGAGAAAGGATGATTTTTTTTACCCCAAATGAAAATAGCTTACAGCACCTGGTATTCCCAGGCGGTCTCCCATCCAGGTACTAACCAGGCCCGACCGTGCTTAGCTTCCGAGATCAGACGAGATCGGGCGTGTTCTCAGTGGTGTGGCCGTAAGCAAATGATCCTGGCACCAGACAAGACTTTAAACAGGAGAAAGGATCATTTTTTTTACCCCAAATGAAAATAGATTACAGCACCTGGTATTCCCAGGCGGTCTCCCATCCAAGTACTAACCAGGCCCGACCGTGCATAGCTTCCGAGATCAGACGAGATCGGGCGTGTTCACGGTGGTGTGGCCGTAATCAATTACTCCTGGCACCAGACAGGACTTTAAACAGGAGAAAGGATGATTTTTTTTACCCCAAATGAAAATAGCTTACAGCACCTGGTATTCCCAGGCGGTCTCCCATCCAGGTACTAACCAGGCCCGACCGTGCTTAGCTTCCGAGATCAGACGAGATCGGGCGTGTTCGCAGTGGTGTGGCCGTAAGCAATTGCTCATGGCACCAGACAGGACTTTAAACAGGAGAAAGGATCATTTTTTTTACCCCAAATGAAAATAGATTACAGCACCTGGTATTCCCAGGCGGTCTCCCTTCCAAGTACTAACCAGGCCCGACCGTGCTTAGCTTCCGAGATCAGACGAGATCGGGCGTGTTCACGGTGGTGTGGCCGTAAGCAATTGCTTCCGGCACCAGACAGGACTTTAAACAGGAGAAAGATTGATTTTTTTTACCCCAAATGAAAATAGCTTAAAGCACCTGGTATTCCCAGGCGGTCTCCCATCCAGGTACTAACCAGGCCCGACCGTGCTTAGCTTCCGAGATCAGACGAGATCTGGCGTGTTCGCAGTGGTGTGGCCGTAAGCAATTGCTCATGGCACCAGACAGGACTTTAAACAGGAGAAAGGATAATTTTTTTTACCCCAAATGAAAATAGATTACAGCACCTGGTATTCCCAGGCGGTCTCCCATCCAAGTACTAACCAGGCCCGACCGTGCTTAGCTTCCGAGATCAGACGAGATCGGGCGTGTTCACGGTGGTGTGGCCGTATGCAATTACTCCTGGCACCAGACAGGACTTTAAACAGGAGAAAGGATGATTTTTTTTACCCCAAATGAAAATAGCTTACAGCACCTGGTATTCCCAGGCGGTCTCCCATCCAGGTACTAACCAGGCCCGACCGTGCTTAGCTTCCGAGATCAGACGAGATCGGGCGTGTTCGCAGTGGTGTGGCCGTAAGCAATTGCTCCTGGCACCAGACAGGACTTTAAACAGGAGAAAGGATCATTTTTTTTACCCCAAATGAAAATAGATTACAGCACCTGGTATTCCCAGGCGGTCAACCATCCAAGTACTAACCAGGCCCGACCGTGCTTAGCTTCCGAGATCAGACGAGATCGGGCGTGTTCATGGTGGTGTGGCCGTAAGCAATTACTCCTGGCACCAGACAGGACTTTAAACAGGAGAAAGGATGATTTTTTTTTACCCCAAATGAAAATAGGTTACAGCACCTGGTATTCCCAGGCGGTCTCCCATCCAGGTACTAACCAGGCCCGACCGTGCTTAGCTTCCGAGATCAGACAAGATCGGGCGTGTTCGCAGTGGTGTGGCCGTAAGCAAATGCTCCTGGCACCAGACAAGACTTTAAACAGGAGAAAGGATCATTTTTTTTACCCCAAATGAAAATAGATTACAGCACCTGGTATTCCCAGGCGGTCTCCCCTCCAAGTACTAACCAGGCCCGACCGTGCTTAGCTTCCGAGATCAGACGAGATCGGGCGTGTTCACGGTGGTGTGGCCGTAAGCAATTGCTTCCGGCACCAGACAGGACTTTAAACAGGAGAAAGATTGATTTTTTTTACCCCAAATGAAATTAGCTTAAAGCACCTGGTATTCCCAGGCGGTCTCCCATCCAGGTACTAACCAGGCCCGACCATGCTTAGCTTCCGAGATCAGACGAGATCTGGCGTGTTCGCAGTGGTGTGGCCGTAAGCAATTGCTCATGGCACCAGACAGGACTTTAAACAGGAGAAAGGATGATTTTTTTTACCCCAAATGAAAATGGATTACAGCACCTGGTATTCCCAGGCGGTCTCCCATCCAGGTACTAACCAGGCCCGACCGTGCTTAGCTTCCGAGATCAGACGAGATCGGGCGTGTTCGCAGTGGTGTGGCCGTAAGCAAATGCTCCTGGCACCAGACAAGACTTTAAACAGGAGAAAGGATCATTTTTTTTACCCCAAATGAAAATAGATTACAGCACCTGGTATTCCCAGGCGGTCTCCCCTCCAAGTACTAACCAGGCCCGACCGTGCTTAGCTTCCGAGATCAGACGAGATCGGGCGTGTTCACGGTGGTGTGGCCGTAAGCAATTGCTTCCGGCACCAGACAGGACTTTAAACAGGAGAAAGGATGATTTTTTTTACCCCAAATGAAAATAGCTTACAGCACCTGGTATTCCCAGGCGGTCTCCCATCCAGGTACTAACCAGGCCCGACCGTGCTTAGCTTCCGAGATCAGACGAAATCGGGCGTATTCGCAGTGGTGTGGCCGTAAGCAATTACTCCTGGTACCAGACAGGACTTTAAACAGGAGAAAGGATGATTTTTTTTACCCCAAATGAAAATAGCTTACAGCACCTGGTATTCCCAGGCGGTCTCCCATCCAGGTACTAACCAGGCCCGACCGTGCTTAGCTTCCGAGATCAGACGAGATCGGGCGTGTTCGCAGTGGTGTGGCCGTAAGCAATTGCTCCTGGCACCAGACAGGACTTTAAACAGGAGAACGGATCATTTTTTTTACCCCAAATGAAAATAGATTACAGCACCTGGTATTCCCAGGCGGTCTCCCATCCAAGTACTAACCAGGCCTGACCGTGCTTAGCTTCCGAGATCAGACGAGATCGGGCGTGTTCACGGTGGTGTGGCCGTAAGCAATTACTCCTGGCACCAGACAGGACTTTAAACAGGAGAAAGGATGATTTTTTTTACCCCAAATGAAAATAGCTTACAGCACCTGGTATTCCCAGGCGGTCTCCCATCCAGGTACTAACCAGGCCCGACCTTGCTTAGCTTCCGAGATCAGACGAGATCGGGCGTGTTCGCAGTGGTGTGGCCGTAAGCAATTGCTCCTGGCACCAGACAGGACTTTAAACAGGAGAACGGATCATTTTTTTTACCCCAAATGAAAATAGATTACAGCACCTGGTATTCCCAGGCGGTCTCCCATCCAAGTACTAACCAGGCCCGACCGTGCTTAGCTTCTGAGATCAGACGAGATCGGGCGTGTTCACGGTGGTGTGGCCGTAAGCAATTGCTCCTGGCACCAGACAGGACTTTAAACAGGAGAAAGGATGATTTTTTTTACCCCAAATGAAAATAGATTACAGGACCTGGTATTCCCAGGCGGTCTCCCATCCAAGTACTAACCAGGCCTGACCGTGCTTAGCTTCCGAGATCAGACGAGATCGGGCGTGTTCTCAGTGGTGTGGCTGTAAGCAAATGCTCCTGGCACCAGACAAGACTTTAAACAGGAGAAAGGATCATTTTTTTTACCCCAAATGAAAATAGCTTAAAGCACCTGGTATTCCCAGGCGGTCTCCCATCCAGGTACTAACCAGGCCCGACCGTGCTTAGCTTCCGAGCTCAGACGAGATCGGGCGTGTTCACGGTGGTGTGGCCGTAAGCAATTGCTTCCGGCACCAGACAGGACTTTAAACAGGAGAAAGGATCATTTTTTTTACCCCAAATGAAAATAGCTTACAGCACCTGGTATTCCCAGGCGGTCTCCCATCCAGGTACTAACCAGGCCCGACCGTGCTTAGCTTCCGAGATCAGACGAAATCGGGCGTATTCGCAGTGGTGTGGCCGTAAGCAATTACTCCTGGTACCAGACAGGACTTTAAACAGGAGAAAGGATGATTTTTTTTACCCCAAATGAAAATAGCTTACAGCACCTGGTATTCCCAGGCGGTCTCCCATCCAGGTACTAACCAGGCCCGACCGTGCTTAGCTTCCGAGATCAGACGAGATCGGGCGTGTTCACGGTGGTGTGGCCGTAAGCAATTGCTCCTGGCACCAGACAGGACTTTAAACAGGAGAAAGGATGATTTTTTTTACCACAAATGAAAATAGCTTACAGCACCTGGTACTCCCAGGCGGTCTCCCATCCAGGTACTAACCAGGCCCGACCGTGCTTAGCTTCCGAGATCAGACGAAATCGGGCGTATTCGCAGTGGTGTGGCCGTAAGCAATTACTCCTGGTACCAGACAGGACTTTAAACAGGAGAAAGGATGATTTTTTTTACCCCAAATGAAAATAGCTTACAGCACCTGGTATTCCCAGGCGGTCTCCCATCCAGGTACTAACCAGGCCCGACCGTGCTTAGCTTCCGAGATCAGACGAGATCGGGCGTGTTCACGGTGGTGTGGCCGTAAGCAATTGCTCCTGGCACCAGACAGGACTTTAAACAGGAGAAAGGATGATTTTTTTTACCACAAATGAAAATAGCTTACAGCACCTGGTACTCCCAGGCGGTCTCCCATCCAGGTACTAACCAGGCCCGACCGTGCTTAGCTTCCGAGATCAGACGAGATCGGGCGTGTTCGCAGTGGTGTGGCCGTAAGCAATTGCTCCTTGCACCAGACAGGACTTTAAACAGGAGAAAGATTGATTTTTTTTACCCCAAATGAAATTAGCTTAAAGCACCTGGTATTCCCAGGCGGTCTCCCATCCAGGTACTAACCAGGCCCGACCGTGCTCAGCTTCCGAGATCAGACGAGATCTGGCGTGTTCGCAGTGGTGTGGCCGTAAGCAATTGCTCATGGCACCAGACAGGACTTTAAACAGGAGAAAGGATCATTTTTTTTACCCCAAATGAAAATAGATTACAGCACCTGGTATTCCCAGGCGGTCTCCCATCCAAGTACTAACCAGGCCTGACCGTGCTTAGCTTCCGAGATCAGACGAGATCGGGCGTGTTCACGGTGGTGTGGCCGTAAGCAATTACTCCTGGCACCAGACAGGACTTTAAACAGGAGAAAGGATGATTTTTTTTACCCCAAATGAAAATAGCTGACAGCACCTGGTATTCCCAGGCGGTCTCCCATCCAGGTACTAACCAGGCCCGACCTTGCTTAGCTTCCGAGATCAGACGAGATCTGGCGTGTTCGCAGTGGTGTGGCCGTAAGCAATTGCTCCTGGCACCAGACAGGACTTTAAACAGGAGAACGGATCATTTTTTTTACCCCAAATGAAAATAGATTACAGCACCTGGTATTCCCAGGCGGTCTCCCATCCAAGTACTAACCAGGCCCGACCGTGCTTAGCTTCCGAGATCAGACGAGATCGGGCGTGTTCACGGTGGTGTGGCCGTAAGCAATTGCTCCTGGCACCAGACAGGACTTTAAACAGGAGAAAGGATGATTTTTTTTACCCCAAATGAAAATAGATTACAGGACCTGGTATTCCCAGGCGGTCTCCCATCCAAGTACTAACCAGGCCTGACCGTGCTTAGCTTCCGAGATCAGACGAGATCGGGCGTGTTCTCAGTGGTGTGGCTGTAAGCAAATGCTCCTGGCACCAGACAAGACTTTAAACAGGAGAAAGGATCATTTTTTTTACCCCAAATGAAAATAGCTTAAAGCACCTGGTATTCCCAGGCGGTCTCCCATCCAGGTACTAACCAGGCCCGACCGTGCTTAGCTTCCGAGATCAGACGAGATCGGGCGTGTTCGCAGTGGTGTGGCCGTAAGCAATTGCTCCTGGCACCAGACAGGACTTTAAACAGGAGAACGGATCATTTTTTTTACCCCAAATGAAAATAGATTACAGCACCTGGTATTCCCAGGCGGTCTCCCATCCAAGTACTAACCAGGCCCGACCGTGCTTAGCTTCCGAGATCAGACGAGATCGGGCGTGTTCGCAGTGGTGTGGCCGTAAGCAATTGCTCCTTGCACCAGACAGGACTTTAAACAGGAGAAAGATTGATTTTTTTTACCCCAAATGAAATTAGCTTAAAGCACCTGGTATTCCCAGGCGGTCTCCCATCCAAGTACTAACCAGGCCTGACCGTGCTTAGCTTCCGAGATCAGACGAGATCGGGCGTGTTCACGGTGGTGTGGCCGTAAGCAATTACTCCTGGCACCAGACAGGACTTTAAACAGGAGAAAGGATGATTTTTTTTACCCCAAATGAAAATAGCTTACAGCACCTGGTATTCCCAGGCGGTCTCCCATCCAGGTACTAACCAGGCCCGACCGTGCTTAGCTTCCGAGATCAGACGAGATCGGGCGTGTTCTCAGTGGTGTGGCCGTAAGCAAATGATCCTGGCACCAGACAAGACTTTAAACAGGAGAAAGGATCATTTTTTTTACCCCAAATGAAAATAGATTACAGCACCTGGTATTCCCAGGCGGTCTCCCATCCAAGTACTAACCAGGCCCGACCGTGCATAGCTTCCGAGATCAGACGAGATCGGGCGTGTTCACGGTGGTGTGGCCGTAATCAATTACTCCTGGCACCAGACAGGACTTTAAACAGGAGAAAGGATGATTTTTTTTACCCCAAATGAAAATAGCTTACAGCACCTGGTATTCCCAGGCGGTCTCCCATCCAGGTACTAACCAGGCCCGACCGTGCTTAGCTTCCGAGATCAGACGAGATCGGGCGTGTTCGCAGTGGTGTGGCCGTAAGCAATTGCTCATGGCACCAGACAGGACTTTAAACAGGAGAAAGGATCATTTTTTTTACCCCAAATGAAAATAGATTACAGCACCTGGTATTCCCAGGCGGTCTCCCTTCCAAGTACTAACCAGGCCCGACCGTGCTTAGCTTCCGAGATCAGACGAGATCGGGCGTGTTCACGGTGGTGTGGCCGTAAGCAATTGCTTCCGGCACCAGACAGGACTTTAAACAGGAGAAAGATTGATTTTTTTTACCCCAAATGAAAATAGCTTAAAGCACCTGGTATTCCCAGGCGGTCTCCCATCCAGGTACTAACCAGGCCCGACCGTGCTTAGCTTCCGAGATCAGACGAGATCTGGCGTGTTCGCAGTGGTGTGGCCGTAAGCAATTGCTCATGGCACCAGACAGGACTTTAAACAGGAGAAAGGATAATTTTTTTTACCCCAAATGAAAATAGATTACAGCACCTGGTATTCCCAGGCGGTCTCCCATCCAAGTACTAACCAGGCCCGACCGTGCTTAGCTTCCGAGATCAGACGAGATCGGGCGTGTTCACGGTGGTGTGGCCGTATGCAATTACTCCTGGCACCAGACAGGACTTTAAACAGGAGAAAGGATGATTTTTTTTACCCCAAATGAAAATAGCTTACAGCACCTGGTATTCCCAGGCGGTCTCCCATCCAGGTACTAACCAGGCCCGACCGTGCTTAGCTTCCGAGATCAGACGAGATCGGGCGTGTTCGCAGTGGTGTGGCCGTAAGCAATTGCTCCTGGCACCAGACAGGACTTTAAACAGGAGAAAGGATCATTTTTTTTACCCCAAATGAAAATAGATTACAGCACCTGGTATTCCCAGGCGGTCAACCATCCAAGTACTAACCAGGCCCGACCGTGCTTAGCTTCCGAGATCAGACGAGATCGGGCGTGTTCATGGTGGTGTGGCCGTAAGCAATTACTCCTGGCACCAGACAGGACTTTAAACAGGAGAAAGGATGATTTTTTTTTACCCCAAATGAAAATAGGTTACAGCACCTGGTATTCCCAGGCGGTCTCCCATCCAGGTACTAACCAGGCCCGACCGTGCTTAGCTTCCGAGATCAGACAAGATCGGGCGTGTTCGCAGTGGTGTGGCCGTAAGCAAATGCTCCTGGCACCAGACAAGACTTTAAACAGGAGAAAGGATCATTTTTTTTACCCCAAATGAAAATAGATTACAGCACCTGGTATTCCCAGGCGGTCTCCCCTCCAAGTACTAACCAGGCCCGACCGTGCTTAGCTTCCGAGATCAGACGAGATCGGGCGTGTTCACGGTGGTGTGGCCGTAAGCAATTGCTTCCGGCACCAGACAGGACTTTAAACAGGAGAAAGATTGATTTTTTTTACCCCAAATGAAATTAGCTTAAAGCACCTGGTATTCCCAGGCGGTCTCCCATCCAGGTACTAACCAGGCCCGACCATGCTTAGCTTCCGAGATCAGACGAGATCTGGCGTGTTCGCAGTGGTGTGGCCGTAAGCAATTGCTCATGGCACCAGACAGGACTTTAAACAGGAGAAAGGATCATTTTTTTTACCCCAAATGAAAATGGATTACAGCACCTGGTATTCCCAGGCTGTCTCCCATCCAAGTACTAACCAGGCCCGACCGTGCTTAGCTTCCGAGATCAGACGAGATCGGGTGTGTTCACGGTGGTGTGGCCGTAAGCAATTACTCCTGGCACCAGACAGGACTTTAAACAGGAGAAAGGATGATTTTTTTTACCCCAAATGAAAATAGCTTACAGCACCTGGTATTCCCAGGCGGTCTCCCATCCAGGTACTAACCAGGCCCGACCGTGCTTAGCTTCCGAGATCAGACGAGATCGGGCGTGTTCGCAGTGGTGTGGCCGTAAGCAAATGCTCCTGGCACCAGACAAGACTTTAAACAGGAGAAAGGATCATTTTTTTTACCCCAAATGAAAATAGATTACAGCACCTGGTATTCCCAGGCGGTCTCCCCTCCAAGTACTAACCAGGCCCGACCGTGCTTAGCTTCCGAGATCAGACGAGATCGGGCGTGTTCACGGTGGTGTGGCCGTAAGCAATTGCTTCCGGCACCAGACAGGACTTTAAACAGGAGAAAGGATGATTTTTTTTACCCCAAATGAAAATAGCTTACAGCACCTGGTATTCCCAGGCGGTCTCCCATCCAGGTACTAACCAGGCCCGACCGTGCTTAGCTTCCGAGATCAGACGAAATCGGGCGTATTCGCAGTGGTGTGGCCGTAAGCAATTACTCCTGGTACCAGACAGGACTTTAAACAGGAGAAAGGATGATTTTTTTTACCCCAAATGAAAATAGCTTACAGCACCTGGTATTCCCAGGCGGTCTCCCATCCAGGTACTAACCAGGCCCGACCGTGCTTAGCTTCCGAGATCAGACGAGATCGGGCGTGTTCGCAGTGGTGTGGCCGTAAGCAATTGCTCCTGGCACCAGACAGGACTTTAAACAGGAGAACGGATCATTTTTTTTACCCCAAATGAAAATAGATTACAGCACCTGGTATTCCCAGGCGGTCTCCCATCCAAGTACTAACCAGGCCTGACCGTGCTTAGCTTCCGAGATCAGACGAGATCGGGCGTGTTCACGGTGGTGTGGCCGTAAGCAATTACTCCTGGCACCAGACAGGACTTTAAACAGGAGAAAGGATGATTTTTTTTACCCCAAATGAAAATAGCTTACAGCACCTGGTATTCCCAGGCGGTCTCCCATCCAGGTACTAACCAGGCCCGACCTTGCTTAGCTTCCGAGATCAGACGAGATCGGGCGTGTTCGCAGTGGTGTGGCCGTAAGCAATTGCTCCTGGCACCAGACAGGACTTTAAACAGGAGAACGGATCATTTTTTTTACCCCAAATGAAAATAGATTACAGCACCTGGTATTCCCAGGCGGTCTCCCATCCAAGTACTAACCAGGCCCGACCGTGCTTAGCTTCTGAGATCAGACGAGATCGGGCGTGTTCACGGTGGTGTGGCCGTAAGCAATTGCTCCTGGCACCAGACAGGACTTTAAACAGGAGAAAGGATGATTTTTTTTACCCCAAATGAAAATAGATTACAGGACCTGGTATTCCCAGGCGGTCTCCCATCCAAGTACTAACCAGGCCTGACCGTGCTTAGCTTCCGAGATCAGACGAGATCGGGCGTGTTCTCAGTGGTGTGGCTGTAAGCAAATGCTCCTGGCACCAGACAAGACTTTAAACAGGAGAAAGGATCATTTTTTTTACCCCAAATGAAAATAGCTTAAAGCACCTGGTATTCCCAGGCGGTCTCCCATCCAGGTACTAACCAGGCCCGACCGTGCTTAGCTTCCGAGCTCAGACGAGATCGGGCGTGTTCACGGTGGTGTGGCCGTAAGCAATTGCTTCCGGCACCAGACAGGACTTTAAACAGGAGAAAGGATCATTTTTTTTACCCCAAATGAAAATAGCTTACAGCACCTGGTATTCCCAGGCGGTCTCCCATCCAGGTACTAACCAGGCCCGACCGTGCTTAGCTTCCGAGATCAGACGAAATCGGGCGTATTCGCAGTGGTGTGGCCGTAAGCAATTACTCCTGGTACCAGACAGGACTTTAAACAGGAGAAAGGATGATTTTTTTTACCCCAAATGAAAATAGCTTACAGCACCTGGTATTCCCAGGCGGTCTCCCATCCAGGTACTAACCAGGCCCGACCGTGCTTAGCTTCCGAGATCAGACGAGATCGGGCGTGTTCACGGTGGTGTGGCCGTAAGCAATTGCTCCTGGCACCAGACAGGACTTTAAACAGGAGAAAGGATGATTTTTTTTACCACAAATGAAAATAGCTTACAGCACCTGGTACTCCCAGGCGGTCTCCCATCCAGGTACTAACCAGGCCCGACCGTGCTTAGCTTCCGAGATCAGACGAGATCGGGCGTGTTCGCAGTGGTGTGGCCGTAAGCAATTGCTCCTTGCACCAGACAGGACTTTAAACAGGAGAAAGGATCATTTTTTTTACCCCAAATGAAAATAGATTACAGCACCTGGTATTCCCAGGCGGTCTCCCATCCAAGTACTAACCAGGCCTGACCGTGCTTAGCTTCCGAGATCAGACGAGATCGGGCGTGTTCACGGTGGTGTGGCCGTAAGCAATTACTCCTGGCACCAGACAGGACTTTAAACAGGAGAAAGGATGATTTTTTTTACCCCAAATGAAAATAGCTTACAGCACCTGGTATTCCCAGGCGGTCTCCCATCCAGGTACTAACCAGGCCCGACCTTGCTTAGCTTCCGAGATCAGACGAGATCGGACGTGTTCGCAGTGGTGTGGCCGTAAGCAATTGCTCCTGGCACCAGACAGGACTTTAAACAGGAGAACGGATCATTTTTTTTACCCCAAATGAAAATAGATTACAGCACCTGGTATTCCCAGGCGGTCTCCCATCCAAGTACTAACCAGGCCCGACCGTGCTTAGCTTCTGAGATCAGACGAGATCGGGCGTGTTCACGGTGGTGTGGCCGTAAGCAATTGCTCCTGGCACCAGACAGGACTTTAAACAGGAGAAAGGATGATTTTTTTTACCCCAAATGAAAATAGATTACAGGACCTGGTATTCCCAGGCGGTCTCCCATCCAAGTACTAACCAGGCCTGACCGTGCTTAGCTTCCGAGATCAGACGAGATCGGGCGTGTTCTCAGTGGTGTGGCTGTAAGCAAATGCTCCTGGCACCAGACAAGACTTTAAACAGGAGAAAGGATCATTTTTTTTACCCCAAATGAAAATAGCTTAAAGCACCTGGTATTCCCAGGCGGTCTCCCATCCAGGTACTAACCAGGCCCGACCGTGCTTAGCTTCCGAGATCAGACGAGATCGGGCGTGTTCGCAGTGGTGTGGCCGTAAGCAATTGCTCATGGCACCAGACAGGACTTTAAACAGGAGAAAGGATCATTTTTTTTTACCCCAAATGAAAATAGATTACAGCACCTGGTATTCCCAGGCGGTCTCCCTTCCAAGTACTAACCAGGCCCGACCGTGCTTAGCTTCCGAGATCAGACGAGATCGGGCGTGTTCACGGTGGTGTGGCCGTAAGCAATTGCTTCCGGCACCAGACAGGACTTTAAACAGGAGAAAGATTGATTTTTTTTACCCCAAATGAAAATAGCTTAAAGCACCTGGTATTCCCAGGCGGTCTCCCATCCAGGTACTAACCAGGCCCGACCGTGCTTAGCTTCCGAGATCAGACGAGATCTGGCGTGTTCGCAGTGGTGTGGCCGTAAGCAATTGCTCATGGCACCAGACAGGACTTTAAACAGGAGAAAGGATAATTTTTTTTACCCCAAATGAAAATAGATTACAGCACCTGGTATTCCCAGGCGGTCTCCCATCCAAGTACTAACCAGGCCCGACCGTGCTTAGCTTCCGAGATCAGACGAGATCGGGCGTGTTCACGGTGGTGTGGCCGTATGCAATTACTCCTGGCACCAGACAGGACTTTAAACAGGAGAAAGGATGATTTTTTTTACCCCAAATGAAAATAGCTTACAGCACCTGGTATTCCCAGGCGGTCTCCCATCCAGGTACTAACCAGGCCCGACCGTGCTTAGCTTCCGAGATCAGACGAGATCGGGCGTGTTCGCAGTGGTGTGGCCGTAAGCAATTGCTCCTGGCACCAGACAGGACTTTAAACAGGAGAAAGGATCATTTTTTTTACCCCAAATGAAAATAGATTACAGCACCTGGTATTCCCAGGCGGTCAACCATCCAAGTACTAACCAGGCCCGACCGTGCTTAGCTTCCGAGATCAGACGAGATCGGGCGTGTTCATGGTGGTGTGGCCGTAAGCAATTACTCCTGGCACCAGACAGGACTTTAAACAGGAGAAAGGATGATTTTTTTTTACCCCAAATGAAAATAGGTTACAGCACCTGGTATTCCCAGGCGGTCTCCCATCCAGGTACTAACCAGGCCCGACCGTGCTTAGCTTCCGAGATCAGACAAGATCGGGCGTGTTCGCAGTGGTGTGGCCGTAAGCAAATGCTCCTGGCACCAGACAAGACTTTAAACAGGAGAAAGGATCATTTTTTTTACCCCAAATGAAAATAGATTACAGCACCTGGTATTCCCAGGCGGTCTCCCCTCCAAGTACTAACCAGGCCCGACCGTGCTTAGCTTCCGAGATCAGACGAGATCGGGCGTGTTCACGGTGGTGTGGCCGTAAGCAATTGCTTCCGGCACCAGACAGGACTTTAAACAGGAGAAAGATTGATTTTTTTTACCCCAAATGAAATTAGCTTAAAGCACCTGGTATTCCCAGGCGGTCTCCCATCCAGGTACTAACCAGGCCCGACCATGCTTAGCTTCCGAGATCAGACGAGATCTGGCGTGTTCGCAGTGGTGTGGCCGTAAGCAATTGCTCATGGCACCAGACAGGACTTTAAACAGGAGAAAGGATCATTTTTTTTACCCCAAATGAAAATGGATTACAGCACCTGGTATTCCCAGGCTGTCTCCCATCCAAGTACTAACCAGGCCCGACCGTGCTTAGCTTCCGAGATCAGACGAGATCGGGTGTGTTCACGGTGGTGTGGCCGTAAGCAATTACTCCTGGCACCAGACAGGACTTTAAACAGGAGAAAGGATGATTTTTTTTACCCCAAATGAAAATAGCTTACAGCACCTGGTATTCCCAGGCGGTCTCCCATCCAGGTACTAACCAGGCCCGACCGTGCTTAGCTTCCGAGATCAGACGAGATCGGGCGTGTTCGCAGTGGTGTGGCCGTAAGCAATTGCTCCTGGCACCAGACAGGACTTTAAACAGGAGAAAGGATCATTTTTTTTACCCCAAATGAAAATAGATTACAGCACCTGGTATTCCCAGGCGGTCAACCATCCAAGTACTAACCAGGCCCGACCGTGCTTAGCTTCCGAGATCAGACGAGATCGGGCGTGTTCATGGTGGTGTGGCCGTAAGCAATTACTCCTGGCACCAGACAGGACTTTAAACAGGAGAAAGGATGATTTTTTTTTACCCCAAATGAAAATAGGTTACAGCACCTGGTATTCCCAGGCGGTCTCCCATCCAGGTACTAACCAGGCCCGACCGTGCTTAGCTTCCGAGATCAGACAAGATCGGGCGTGTTCGCAGTGGTGTGGCCGTAAGCAAATGCTCCTGGCACCAGACAAGACTTTAAACAGGAGAAAGGATCATTTTTTTTACCCCAAATGAAAATAGATTACAGCACCTGGTATTCCCAGGCGGTCTCCCCTCCAAGTACTAACCAGGCCCGACCGTGCTTAGCTTCCGAGATCAGACGAGATCGGGCGTGTTCACGGTGGTGTGGCCGTAAGCAATTGCTTCCGGCACCAGACAGGACTTTAAACAGGAGAAAGATTGATTTTTTTTACCCCAAATGAAATTAGCTTAAAGCACCTGGTATTCCCAGGCGGTCTCCCATCCAGGTACTAACCAGGCCCGACCATGCTTAGCTTCCGAGATCAGACGAGATCTGGCGTGTTCGCAGTGGTGTGGCCGTAAGCAATTGCTCATGGCACCAGACAGGACTTTAAACAGGAGAAAGGATCATTTTTTTTACCCCAAATGAAAATGGATTACAGCACCTGGTATTCCCAGGCTGTCTCCCATCCAAGTACTAACCAGGCCCGACCGTGCTTAGCTTCCGAGATCAGACGAGATCGGGTGTGTTCACGGTGGTGTGGCCGTAAGCAATTACTCCTGGCACCAGACAGGACTTTAAACAGGAGAAAGGATGATTTTTTTTACCCCAAATGAAAATAGCTTACAGCACCTGGTATTCCCAGGCGGTCTCCCATCCAGGTACTAACCAGGCCCGACCGTGCTTAGCTTCCGAGATCAGACGAGATCGGGCGTGTTCGCAGTGGTGTGGCCGTAAGCAAATGCTCCTGGCACCAGACAAGACTTTAAACAGGAGAAAGGATCATTTTTTTTACCCCAAATGAAAATAGATTACAGCACCTGGTATTCCCAGGCGGTCTCCCCTCCAAGTACTAACCAGGCCCGACCGTGCTTAGCTTCCGAGATCAGACGAGATCGGGCGTGTTCACGGTGGTGTGGCCGTAAGCAATTGCTTCCGGCACCAGACAGGACTTGAAACAGGAGAAAGGATGATTTTTTTTACCCCAAATGAAAATAGCTTACAGCACCTGGTATTCCCAGGCGGTCTCCCATCCAGGTACTAACCAGGCCCGACCGTGCTTAGCTTCCGAGATCAGACGAAATCGGGCGTATTCGCAGTGGTGTGGCCGTAAGCAATTACTCCTGGTACCAGACAGGACTTTAAACAGGAGAAAGGATGATTTTTTTTACCCCAAATGAAAATAGCTTACAGCACCTGGTATTCCCAGGCGGTCTCCCATCCAGGTACTAACCAGGCCCGACCGTGCTTAGCTTCCGAGATCAGACGAGATCGGGCGTGTTCGCAGTGGTGTGGCCGTAAGCAATTGCTCCTGGCACCAGACAGGACTTTAAACAGGAGAACGGATCATTTTTTTTACCCCAAATGAAAATAGATTACAGCACCTGGTATTCCCAGGCGGTCTCCCATCCAAGTACTAACCAGGCCTGACCGTGCTTAGCTTCCGAGATCAGACGAGATCGGGCGTGTTCACGGTGGTGTGGCCGTAAGCAATTACTCCTGGCACCAGACAGGACTTTAAACAGGAGAAAGGATGATTTTTTTTACCCCAAATGAAAATAGCTTACAGCACCTG
>NC_140271.1:25379382-25409382 GCF_964030765.1 Micromesistius poutassou
CTGGCACCAGACAAGACTTTAAACAGGAGAAAGGATAATTTTTTTTACCCCAAATGAAAATAGATTACAGCACCTGGTATTCCCAGGCTGTCTGCCATCCAGGTACTAACCAGGCCCGACCGTGCTTAGCTTCCGAGATCAGACGAGACCGGGCGTGTTCGCAGTGGTGTGGCCGTAAGCAATTGCTCCTGGCACCAGACAGGACTTTAAACAGGAGAACGGATCATTTTTTTTACCCCAAATGAAAATAGATTACAGCACCTGGTATTCCCAGGCGGTCTCCCATCCAAGTACTAACCATGCCTGACCGTGCTTAGCTTCCGAGATCAGACGAGATCGGGCGTGTTCACGGTGGTGTGGACGTAAGCAATTGCTCCTGGCACCAGACAGGACTTTAAACAGGAGAAAGGATGATTTTTTTTACCCCAAATGAAAATAGATTACAGGACCTGGTATTCCCAGGCGGTCTCCCATCCAAGTACTAACCAGGCCTGACCGTGCTTAGCTTCCGAGATCAGACGAGATCGGGCGTGTTCACGGTGGTGTGGCCGTAAGCAATTACTCCTGGCACCAGACAGGACTTTAAACAGGAGAAAGGATGATTTTTTTTACCCCAAATGAAAATAGCTTACAGCACCTGGTATTCCCAGGCGGTCTCCCATCCAGGTACTAACCAGGCCCGACCGTGCTTAGCTTCCGAGATCAGACGAGATCGGGCGTGTTCTCAGTGGTGTGGCCGTAAGCAAATGATCCTGGCACCAGACAAGACTTTAAACAGGAGAAAGGATCATTTTTTTTACCCCAAATGAAAATAGATTACAGCACCTGGTATTCCCAGGCGGTCTCCCATCCAAGTACTAACCAGGCCCGACCGTGCATAGCTTCCGAGATCAGACGAGATCGGGCGTGTTCACGGTGGTGTGGCCGTAATCAATTACTCCTGGCACCAGACAGGACTTTAAACAGGAGAAAGGATGATTTTTTTTACCCCAAATGAAAATAGCTTACAGCACCTGGTATTCCCAGGCGGTCTCCCATCCAGGTACTAACCAGGCCCGACCGTGCTTAGCTTCCGAGATCAGACGAGATCGGGCGTGTTCGCAGTGGTGTGGCCGTAAGCAATTGCTCATGGCACCAGACAGGACTTTAAACAGGAGAAAGGATCATTTTTTTTACCCCAAATGAAAATAGATTACAGCACCTGGTATTCCCAGGCGGTCAACCATCCAAGTACTAACCAGGCCCGACCGTGCTTAGCTTCCGAGATCAGACGAGATCGGGCGTGTTCACGGTGGTGTGGCCGTAAGCAATTACTCCTGGCACCAGACAGGACTTTAAACAGGAGAAAGGATTTTTTTTTTTACCCCAAATGAAAATAGCTTACAGCACCTGGTATTCCCAGGCTGTCTCCCATCCAAGTACTAACCAGGCCCGACCGTGCTTAGCTTCCGAGATCAGACGAGATCGGGTGTGTTCACGGTGGTGTGGCCGTAAGCAATTACTCCTGGCACCAGACAGGACTTTAAACAGGAGAAAGGATGATTTTTTTTACCCCAAATGAAAATAGCTTACAGCACCTGGTATTCCCAGGCGGTCTCCCATCCAGGTACTAACCAGGCCCGACCGTGCTTAGCTTCCGAGATCAGACGAGATCGGGCGTGTTCGCAGTGGTGTGGCCGTAAGGAAATGCTCCTGGCACCAGACAAGACTTTAAACAGGAGAAAGGATCATTTTTTTTACCCCAAATGAAAATAGATTACAGCACCTGGTATTCCCAGGCGGTCTCCCCTCCAAGTACTAACCAGGCCCGACCGTGCTTAGCTTCCGAGATCAGACGAGATCGGGCGTGTTCACGGTGGTGTGGCCGTAAGCAATTGCTCCTGGCACCAGACAGGACTTTAAACAGGAGAAAGGATGATTTTTTTTACCCCAAATGAAAATAGCTTACAGCACCTGGTATTCCCAGGCGGTCTCCCATCCAGGTACTAACCAGGCCCGACCGTGCTTAGCTTCCGAGATCAGACGAAATCGGGCGTATTCGCAGTGGTGTGGCCGTAAGCAATTACTCCTGGTACCAGACAGGACTTTAAACAGGAGAAAGGATGATTTTTTTTACCCCAAATGAAAATAGCTTACAGCACCTGGTATTCCCAGGCGGTCTCCCATCCAGGTACTAACCAGGCCCGACCGTGCTTAGCTTCCGAGATCAGACGAGATCGGGCGTGTTCGCAGTGGTGTGGCCGTAAGCAATTGCTCCTGGCACCAGACAGGACTTTAAACAGGAGAACGGATCATTTTTTTTACCCCAAATGAAAATAGATTACAGCACCTGGTATTCCCAGGCGGTCTCCCATCCAAGTACTAACCAGGCCCGATCGTGCTTAGCTTCCGAGATCAGACGAGATCGGGCGTGTTCACGGTGGTGTGGCCGTAAGCAATTGCTCCTGGCACCAGACAGGACTTTAAACAGGAGAAAGGATGATTTTTTTTACCCCAAATGAAAATAGATTACAGCACCTGGTATTCCCAGGCGGTCTCCCATCCAAGTACTAACCAGGCCCGACCGTGCTTAGCTTCCGAGATCAGACGAGATCGGGCGTGTTCACGGTGGTGTGGCCGTAAGCAATTGCTCCTGGCACCAGACAGGACTTTAAACAGGAGAAAGGATGATTTTTTTTACCCCAAATGAAAATAGCTTACAGCACCTGGTACTCCCAGGCGGTCTCCCATCCAGGTACTAACCAGGCCCGACCGTGCTTAGCTTCCGAGATCAGACGAGATCGGGCGTGTTCGCAGTGGTGTGGCCGTAAGCAATTGCTCCTTGCACCAGACAGGACTTTAAACAGGAGAAAGATTGATTTTTTTTACCCCAAATGAAATTAGCTTAAAGCACCTGGTATTCCCAAGCGGTCTCCCATCCAGGTACTAACCAGGCCCGACCGTGCTTAGCTTCCGAGCTCAGACGAGATCTGGCGTGTTCGCAGTGGTGTGGCCGTAAGCAATTTCTCATGGCACCAGACAGGACTTTAAACAGGAGAAAGGATCATTTTTTTTACCCCAAATGAAAATAGATTACAGCACCTGGTATTCCCAGGCGGTCTCCCATCCAAGTACTAACCAGGCCTGACCGTGCTTAGCTTCCGAGATCAGACGAGATCGGGCGTGTTCGCAGTGGTGTGGCCGTAAGCAAATGCTCCTGGCACCAGACAAGACTTTAAACAGGAGAAAGGATCATTTTTTTTACCCCAAATGAAAATAGATTACAGCACCTGGTATTCCCAGGCGGTCTCCCCTCCAAGTACTAACCAGGCCCGACCGTGCTTAGCTTCCGAGATCAGACGAGATCGGGCGTGTTCACGGTGGTGTGGCCGTAAGCAATTGCTTCCGGCACCAGACAGGACTTTAAACAGGAGAAAGGATGATTTTTTTTACCCCAAATGAAAATAGCTTACAGCACCTGGTATTCCCAGGCGGTCTCCCATCCAGGTACTAACCAGGCCCGACCGTGCTTAGCTTCCGAGATCAGACGAAATCGGGCGTATTCGCAGTGGTGTGGCCGTAAGTAATTACTCCTGGTACCAGACAGGACTTTAAACAGGAGAAAGGATGATTTTTTTTACCCCAAATGAAAATAGCTTACAGCACCTGGTATTCCCAGGCGGTCTCCCATCCAGGTACTAACCAGGCCCGACCGTGCTTAGCTTCCGAGATCAGACGAGATCGGGCGTGTTCGCAGTGGTGTGGCCGTAAGCAATTGCTCCTGGCACCAGACAGGACTTTAAACAGGAGAACGGATCATTTTTTTTACCCCAAATGAAAATAGATTACAGCACCTGGTATTCCCAGGCGGTCTCCCATCCAAGTACTAACCAGGCCCGACCGTGCTTAGCTTCCGAGATCAGCCGAGATCGGGCGTGTTCACGGTGGTGTGGCCGTAAGCAATTACTCCTGGCACCAGACAGGACTTTAAACAGGAGAAAGGATGATTTTTTTTACCCCAAATGAAAATAGCTTACAGCACCTGGTATTCCCAGGCGGTCTCCCATCCAGGTACTAACCAGGCCCAACAGTGCTTAGCTTCCGAGATCAGACGAGATCGGGCGTGTTCGCAGTGGTGTGGCCGTAAGCAAATGCTCCTGGCACCAGACAAGACTTTAAACAGGAGAAAGGATCATTTTTTTTACCCCAAATGAAAATAGATTACAGCACCTGGTATTCCCAGGCGGTCTCCCTTCCAAGTACTAACCAGGCCCGACCGTGCTTAGCTTCCGAGATCAGACGAGATCGGGCGTGTTCACGGTGGTGTGGCCGTAAGCAATTGCTTCCGGCACCAGACAGGACTTTAAACAGGAGAAAGATTGATTTTTTTTACCCCAAATTAAATTAGCTTAAAGCACCTGGTATTCCCAGGCGGTCTCCCATCCAGGTACTAACCAGGCCCGACCGTGCTTAGCTTCCGAGATCAGACGAGATCGGGCGTGTTCGCAGTGGTGTGGCCGTAAGCAATTGCTCATGGCACCAGACAGGACTTTAAACAGGAGAAAGGATCATTTTTTTACCCCAAATGAAAATAGATTACAGCACCTGGTATTCCCAGGCGGTCTCCCATCCAGGTACTAACCAGGCCCAACCGTGCTTAGCTTCCGAGATCAGACGAGATCGGGCGTGTTCGCAGTGGTGTGGCCGTAAGCAAATGCTCCTGGCACCAGACAAGACTTTAAACAGGAGAAAGGATAATTTTTTTTACCCCAAATGAAAATAGATTACAGCACCTGGTATTCCCAGGCTGTCTGCCATCCAGGTACTAACCAGGCCCGACCGTGCTTAGCTTCCGAGATCAGACGAGACCGGGCGTGTTCGCAGTGGTGTGGCCGTAAGCAATTGCTCCTGGCACCAGACAGGACTTTAAACAGGAGAACGGATCATTTTTTTTACCCCAAATGAAAATAGATTACAGCACCTGGTATTCCCAGGCGGTCTCCCATCCAAGTACTAACCATGCCTGACCGTGCTTAGCTTCCGAGATCAGACGAGATCGGGCGTGTTCACGGTGGTGTGGACGTAAGCAATTGCTCCTGGCACCAGACAGGACTTTAAACAGGAGAAAGGATGATTTTTTTTACCCCAAATGAAAATAGATTACAGGACCTGGTATTCCCAGGCGGTCTCCCATCCAAGTACTAACCAGGCCTGACCGTGCTTAGCTTCCGAGATCAGACGAGATCGGGCGTGTTCACGGTGGTGTGGCCGTAAGCAATTACTCCTGGCACCAGACAGGACTTTAAACAGGAGAAAGGATGATTTTTTTTACCCCAAATGAAAATAGCTTACAGCACCTGGTATTCCCAGGCGGTCTCCCATCCAGGTACTAACCAGGCCCGACCGTGCTTAGCTTCCGAGATCAGACGAGATCGGGCGTGTTCTCAGTGGTGTGGCCGTAAGCAAATGATCCTGGCACCAGACAAGACTTTAAACAGGAGAAAGGATCATTTTTTTTACCCCAAATGAAAATAGATTACAGCACCTGGTATTCCCAGGCGGTCTCCCATCCAAGTACTAACCAGGCCCGACCGTGCATAGCTTCCGAGATCAGACGAGATCGGGCGTGTTCACGGTGGTGTGGCCGTAATCAATTACTCCTGGCACCAGACAGGACTTTAAACAGGAGAAAGGATGATTTTTTTTACCCCAAATGAAAATAGCTTACAGCACCTGGTATTCCCAGGCGGTCTCCCATCCAGGTACTAACCAGGCCCGACCGTGCTTAGCTTCCGAGATCAGACGAGATCGGGCGTGTTCGCAGTGGTGTGGCCGTAAGCAATTGCTCATGGCACCAGACAGGACTTTAAACAGGAGAAAGGATCATTTTTTTTACCCCAAATGAAAATAGATTACAGCACCTGGTATTCCCAGGCGGTCAACCATCCAAGTACTAACCAGGCCCGACCGTGCTTAGCTTCCGAGATCAGACGAGATCGGGCGTGTTCACGGTGGTGTGGCCGTAAGCAATTACTCCTGGCACCAGACAGGACTTTAAACAGGAGAAAGGATGTTTTTTTTTACCCCAAATGAAAATAGCTTACAGCACCTGGTATTCCCAGGCTGTCTCCCATCCAAGTACTAACCAGGCCCGACCGTGCTTAGCTTCCGAGATCAGACGAGATCGGGTGTGTTCACGGTGGTGTGGCCGTAAGCAATTACTCCTGGCACCAGACAGGACTTTAAACAGGAGAAAGGATGATTTTTTTTACCCCAAATGAAAATAGCTTACAGCACCTGGTATTCCCAGGCGGTCTCCCATCCAGGTACTAACCAGGCCCGACCGTGCTTAGCTTCCGAGATCAGACGAGATCGGGCGTGTTCGCAGTGGTGTGGCCGTAAGGAAATGCTCCTGGCACCAGACAAGACTTTAAACAGGAGAAAGGATCATTTTTTTTACCCCAAATGAAAATAGATTACAGCACCTGGTATTCCCAGGCGGTCTCCCCTCCAAGTACTAACCAGGCCCGACCGTGCTTAGCTTCCGAGATCAGACGAGATCGGGCGTGTTCACGGTGGTGTGGCCGTAAGCAATTGCTCCTGGCACCAGACAGGACTTTAAACAGGAGAAAGGATGATTTTTTTTACCCCAAATGAAAATAGCTTACAGCACCTGGTATTCCCAGGCGGTCTCCCATCCAGGTACTAACCAGGCCCGACCGTGCTTAGCTTCCGAGATCAGACGAAATCGGGCGTATTCGCAGTGGTGTGGCCGTAAGCAATTACTCCTGGTACCAGACAGGACTTTAAACAGGAGAAAGGATGATTTTTTTTACCCCAAATGAAAATAGCTTACAGCACCTGGTATTCCCAGGCGGTCTCCCATCCAGGTACTAACCAGGCCCGACCGTGCTTAGCTTCCGAGATCAGACGAGATCGGGCGTGTTCGCAGTGGTGTGGCCGTAAGCAATTGCTCCTGGCACCAGACAGGACTTTAAACAGGAGAACGGATCATTTTTTTTACCCCAAATGAAAATAGATTACAGCACCTGGTATTCCCAGGCGGTCTCCCATCCAAGTACTAACCAGGCCCGACCGTGCTTAGCTTCCGAGATCAGACGAGATCGGGCGTGTTCACGGTGGTGTGGCCGTAAGCAATTGCTCCTGGCACCAGACAGGACTTTAAACAGGAGAAAGGATGATTTTTTTTACCCCAAATGAAAATAGATTACAGCACCTGGTATTCCCAGGCGGTCTCCCATCCAAGTACTAACCAGGCCCGACCGTGCTTAGCTTCCGAGATCAGACGAGATCGGGCGTGTTCACGGTGGTGTGGCCGTAAGCAATTGCTCCTGGCACCAGACAGGACTTTAAACAGGAGAAAGGATGATTTTTTTTACCCCAAATGAAAATAGCTTACAGCACCTGGTACTCCCAGGCGGTCTCCCATCCAGGTACTAACCAGGCCCGACCGTGCTTAGCTTCCGAGATCAGACGAGATCGGGCGTGTTCGCAGTGGTGTGGCCGTAAGCAATTGCTCCTTGCACCAGACAGGACTTTAAACAGGAGAAAGATTGATTTTTTTTACCCCAAATGAAATTAGCTTAAAGCACCTGGTATTCCCAAGCGGTCTCCCATCCAGGTACTAACCAGGCCCGACCGTGCTTAGCTTCCGAGCTCAGACGAGATCTGGCGTGTTCGCAGTGGTGTGGCCGTAAGCAATTTCTCATGGCACCAGACAGGACTTTAAACAGGAGAAAGGATCATTTTTTTTACCCCAAATGAAAATAGATTACAGCACCTGGTATTCCCAGGCGGTCTCCCATCCAAGTACTAACCAGGCCTGACCGTGCTTAGCTTCCGAGATCAGACGAGATCGGGCGTGTTCGCAGTGGTGTGGCCGTAAGCAAATGCTCCTGGCACCAGACAAGACTTTAAACAGGAGAAAGGATCATTTTTTTTACCCCAAATGAAAATAGATTACAGCACCTGGTATTCCCAGGCGGTCTCCCCTCCAAGTAC
Organism: Micromesistius poutassou; assembly: GCF_964030765.1. Classification (NCBI taxonomy): domain Eukaryota; kingdom Metazoa; phylum Chordata; class Actinopteri; order Gadiformes; family Gadidae; genus Micromesistius; species Micromesistius poutassou. Next base: position 25,387,384 of record NC_140271.1, read on the forward strand.
TAACCAGGCCCGACCGTGCTTAGCTTCCGAGATCAGACGAGATCGGGCGTGTTCACGGTGGTGTGGCCGTAAGCAATTGCTTCCGGCACCAGACAGGACTTTAAACAGGAGAAAGGATGATTTTTTTTACCCCAAATGAAAATAGCTTACAGCACCTGGTATTCCCAGGCGGTCTCCCATCCAGGTACTAACCAGGCCCGACCGTGCTTAGCTTCCGAGATCAGACGAAATCGGGCGTATTCGCAGTGGTGTGGCCGTAAGCAATTACTCCTGGTACCAGACAGGACTTTAAACAGGAGAAAGGATGATTTTTTTTACCCCAAATGAAAATAGCTTACAGCACCTGGTATTCCCAGGCGGTCTCCCATCCAGGTACTAACCAGGCCCGACCGTGCTTAGCTTCCGAGATCAGACGAGATCGGGTGTGTTCACGGTGGTGTGGCCGTAAGCAATTACTCCTGGCACCAGACAGGACTTTAAACAGGAGAAAGGATGATTTTTTTTACCCCAAATGAAAATAGCTTACAGCACCTGGTATTCCCAGGCGGTCTCCCATCCAGGTACTAACCAGGCCCGACCGTGCTTAGCTTCCGAGATCAGACGAGATCGGGCGTGTTCGCAGTGGTGTGGCCGTAAGGAAATGCTCCTGGCACCAGACAAGACTTTAAACAGGAGAAAGGATCATTTTTTTTACCCCAAATGAAAATAGATTACAGCACCTGGTATTCCCAGGCGGTCTCCCCTCCAAGTACTAACCAGGCCCGACCGTGCTTAGCTTCCGAGATCAGACGAGATCGGGCGTGTTCACGGTGGTGTGGCCGTAAGCAATTGCTTCCGGCACCAGACAGGACTTTAAACAGGAGAAAGGATGATTTTTTTTACCCCAAATGAAAATAGCTTACAGCACCTGGTATTCCCAGGCGGTCTCCCATCCAGGTACTAACCAGGCCCGACCGTGCTTAGCTTCCGAGATCAGACGAAATCGGGCGTATTCGCAGTGGTGTGGCCGTAAGCAATTACTCCTGGTACCAGACAGGACTTTAAACAGGAGAAAGGATGATTTTTTTTACCCCAAATGAAAATAGCTTACAGCACCTGGTATTCCCAGGCGGTCTCCCATCCAGGTACTAACCAGGCCCGACCGTGCTTAGCTTCCGAGATCAGACGAGATCGGGCGTGTTCGCAGTGGTGTGGCCGTAAGCAATTGCTCCTGGCACCAGACAGGACTTTAAACAGGAGAAAGGATCATTTTTTTTACCCCAAATGAAAATAGATTACAGCACCTGGTATTCCCAGGCGGTCAACCATCCAAGTACTAACCAGGCCCGACCGTGCTTAGCTTCCGAGATCAGACGAGATCGGGCGTGTTCACGGTGGTGTGGCCGTAAGCAATTATTCCTGGCACCAGACAGGACTTTAAACAGGAGAAAGGATGATTTTTTTTACCCCAAATGAAAATAGCTTACAGCACCTGGTATTCCCAGGCGGTCTCCCATCCAGGTACTAACCAGGCCCGACCGTGCTTAGCTTCCGAGATCAGACGAAATCGGGCGTATTCGCAGTGGTGTGGCCGTAAGTAATTACTCCTGGTACCAGACAGGACTTTAAACAGGAGAAAGGATGATTTTTTTTACCCCAAATGAAAATAGCTTACAGCACCTGGTATTCCCAGGCGGTCTCCCATCCAGGTACTAACCAGGCCCGACCGTGCTTAGCTTCCGAGATCAGACGAGATCGGGCGTGTTCGCAGTGGTGTGGCCGTAAGCAATTGCTCCTGGCACCAGACAGGACTTTAAACAGGAGAAAGGATGTTTTTTTTTACCCCAAATGAAAATAGCTTACAGCACCTGGTATTCCCAGGCTGTCTCCCATCCAAGTACTAACCAGGCCCGACCGTGCTTAGCTTCCGAGATCAGACGAGATCGGGTGTGTTCACGGTGGTGTGGCCGTATGCAATTACTCCTGGCACCAGACAGGACTTTAAACAGGAGAAAGGATGATTTTTTTTACCCCAAATGAAAATAGCTTACAGCACCTGGTATTCCCAGGCGGTCTCCCATCCAGGTACTAACCAGGCCCGACCGTGCTTAGCTTCCGAGATCAGACGAGATCGGGCGTGTTCGCAGTGGTGTGGCCGTAAGGAAATGCTCCTGGCACCAGACAAGACTTTAAACAGGAGAAAGGATCATTTTTTTTACCCCAAATGAAAATAGATTACAGCACCTGGTATTCCCAGGCGGTCTCCCCTCCAAGTACTAACCAGGCCCGACCGTGCTTAGCTTCCGAGATCACACGAGATCGGGCGTGTTCACGGTGGTGTGGCCGTAAGCAATTGCTTCCGGCACCAGACAGGACTTTAAACAGGAGAAAGGATGATTTTTTTTACCCCAAATGAAAATAGCTTACAGCACCTGGTATTCCCAGGCGGTCTCCCATCCAGGTACTAACCAGGCCCGACCGTGCTTAGCTTCCGAGATCAGACGAAATCGGGCGTATTCGCAGTGGTGTGGCCGTAAGCAATTACTCCTGGTACCAGACAGGACTTTAAACAGGAGAAAGGATGATTTTTTTTACCCCAAATGAAAATAGCTTACAGCACCTGGTATTCCCAGGCGGTCTCCCATCCAGGTACTAACCAGGCCCGACCGTGCTTAGCTTCCGAGATCAGACGAGATCGGGCGTGTTCGCAGTGTTGTGGCCGTAAGCAATTGCTCCTGGCACCAGACAGGACTTTAAACAGGAGAACGGATCATTTTTTTTACCCCAAATGAAAATAGATTACAGCACCTGGTATTCCCAGGCGGTCTCCCATCCAAGTACTAACCAGGCCCGACCGTGCTTAGCTTCCGAGATCAGACGAGATCGGGCGTGTTCACGGTGGTGTGGCCGTAAGCAATTGCTCCTGGCACCAGACAGGACTTTAAACAGGAGAAAGGATGATTTTTTTTACCCCAAATGAAAATAGATTACAGCACCTGGTATTCCCAGGCGGTCTCCCATCCAAGTACTAACCAGGCCCGACCGTGCTTAGCTTCCGAGATCAGACGAGATCGGGCGTGTTCACGGTGGTGTGGCCGTAAGCAATTGCTCCTGGCACCAGACAGGACTTTAAACAGGAGAAAGGATGATTTTTTTTACCCCAAATGAAAATAGCTTACAGCACCTGGTACTCCCAGGCGGTCTCCCATCCAGGTACTAACCAGGCCCGACCGTGCTTAGCTTCCGAGATCAGACGAGATCGGGCGTGTTCGCAGTGGTGTGGCCGTAAGCAATTGCTCCTTGCACCAGACAGGACTTTAAACAGGAGAAAGATTGATTTTTTTTACCCCAAATGAAATTAGCTTAAAGCACCTGGTATTCCCAAGCGGTCTCCCATCCAGGTACTAACCAGGCCCGACCGTGCTTAGCTTCCGAGCTCAGACGAGATCTGGCGTGTTCGCAGTGGTGTGGCCGTAAGCAATTTCTCATGGCACCAGACAGGACTTTAAACAGGAGAAAGGATCATTTTTTTTACCCCAAATGAAAATAGATTACAGCACCTGGTATTCCCAGGCGGTCTCCCATCCAAGTACTAACCAGGCCTGACCGTGCTTAGCTTCCGAGATCAGACGAGATCGGGCGTGTTCGCAGTGGTGTGGCCGTAAGCAAATGCTCCTGGCACCAGACAAGACTTTAAACAGGAGAAAGGATCATTTTTTTTACCCCAAATGAAAATAGATTACAGCACCTGGTATTCCCAGGCGGTCTCCCCTCCAAGTACTAACCAGGCCCGACCGTGCTTAGCTTCCGAGATCAGACGAGATCGGGCGTGTTCACGGTGGTGTGGCCGTAAGCAATTGCTTCCGGCACCAGACAGGACTTTAAACAGGAGAAAGGATGATTTTTTTTACCCCAAATGAAAATAGCTTACAGCACCTGGTATTCCCAGGCGGTCTCCCATCCAGGTACTAACCAGGCCCGACCGTGCTTAGCTTCCGAGATCAGACGAAATCGGGCGTATTCGCAGTGGTGTGGCCGTAAGCAATTACTCCTGGTACCAGACAGGACTTTAAACAGGAGAAAGGATGATTTTTTTTACCCCAAATGAAAATAGCTTACAGCACCTGGTATTCCCAGGCGGTCTCCCATCCAGGTACTAACCAGGCCCGACCGTGCTTAGCTTCCGAGATCAGACGAGATCGGGCGTGTTCACGGTGGTGTGGCCGTAAGCAATTGCTCCTGGCACCAGACAGGACTTTAAACAGGAGAAAGGATGATTTTTTTTACCCCAAATGAAAATAGCTTACAGCACCTGGTACTCCCAGGCGGTCTCCCATCCAGGTACTAACCAGGCCCGACCGTGCTTAGCTTCCGAGATCAGACGAGATCGGGCGTGTTCGCAGTGGTGTGGTCGTAAGCAATTGCTCCTTGCACCAGACAGGACTTTAAACAGGAGAAAGATTGATTTTTTTTACCCCAAATGAAATTAGCTTAAAGCACCTGGTATTCCCAAGCGGTCTCCCATCCAGGTACTAACCAGGCCCGACCGTGCTTAGCTTCCGAGCTCAGACGAGATCTGGCGTGTTCGCAGTGGTGTGGCCGTAAGCAATTTCTCATGGCACCAGACAGGACTTTAAACAGGAGAAAGGATCATTTTTTTTACCCCAAATGAAAATAGATTACAGCACCTGGTATTCCCAGGCGGTCTCCCATCCAAGTACTAACCAGGCCTGACCGTGCTTAGCTTCCGAGATCAGACGAGATCGGGCGTGTTCGCAGTGGTGTGGCCGTAAGCAAATGCTCCTGGCACCAGACAAGACTTTAAACAGGAGAAAGGATCATTTTTTTTACCCCAAATGAAATTAGATTACAGCACCTGGTATTCCCAGGCGGTCTCCCCTCCAAGTACTAACCAGGCCCGACCGTGCTTAGCTTCCGAGATCAGACGAGATCGGGCGTGTTCACGGTGGTGTGGCCGTAAGCAATTGCTTCCGGCACCAGACAGGACTTTAAACAGGAGAAAGGATGATTTTTTTTACCCCAAATGAAAATAGCTTACAGCACCTGGTATTCCCAGGCGGTCTCCCATCCAGGTACTAACCAGGCCCGACCGTGCTTAGCTTCCGAGATCAGACGAAATCGGGCGTATTCGCAGTGGTGTGGCCGTAAGCAATTACTCCTGGTACCAGACAGGACTTTAAACAGGAGAAAGGATGATTTTTTTTACCCCAAATGAAAATAGCTTACAGCACCTGGTATTCCCAGGCGGTCTCCCATCCAGGTACTAACCAGGCCCGACCGTGCTTAGCTTCCGAGATCAGACGAGATCGGGTGTGTTCACGGTGGTGTGGCCGTAAGCAATTACTCCTGGCACCAGACAGGACTTTAAACAGGAGAAAGGATGATTTTTTTTACCCCAAATGAAAATAGCTTACAGCACCTGGTATTCCCAGGCGGTCTCCCATCCAGGTACTAACCAGGCCCGACCGTGCTTAGCTTCCGAGATCAGACGAGATCGGGCGTGTTCGCAGTGGTGTGGCCGTAAGGAAATGCTCCTGGCACCAGACAAGACTTTAAACAGGAGAAAGGATCATTTTTTTTACCCCAAATGAAAATAGATTACAGCACCTGGTATTCCCAGGCGGTCTCCCCTCCAAGTACTAACCAGGCCCGACCGTGCTTAGCTTCCGAGATCAGACGAGATCGGGCGTGTTCACGGTGGTGTGGCCGTAAGCAATTGCTTCCGGCACCAGACAGGACTTTAAACAGGAGAAAGGATGATTTTTTTTACCCCAAATGAAAATAGCTTACAGCACCTGGTATTCCCAGGCGGTCTCCCATCCAGGTACTAACCAGGCCCGACCGTGCTTAGCTTCCGAGATCAGACGAAATCGGGCGTATTCGCAGTGGTGTGGCCGTAAGCAATTACTCCTGGTACCAGACAGGACTTTAAACAGGAGAAAGGATGATTTTTTTTACCCCAAATGAAAATAGCTTACAGCACCTGGTATTCCCAGGCGGTCTCCCATCCAGGTACTAACCAGGCCCGACCGTGCTTAGCTTCCGAGATCAGACGAGATCGGGCGTGTTCGCAGTGGTGTGGCCGTAAGCAATTGCTCCTGGCACCAGACAGGACTTTAAACAGGAGAACGGATCATTTTTTTTACCCCAAATGAAAATAGATTACAGCACCTGGTATTCCCAGGCGGTCTCCCATCCAAGTACTAACCAGGCCCGACCGTGCTTAGCTTCCGAGATCAGACGAGATCGGGCGTGTTCACGGTGGTGTGGCCGTAAGCAATTGCTCCTGGCACCAGACAGGACTTTAAACAGGAGAAAGGATGATTTTTTTTACCCCAAATGAAAATAGATTACAGCACCTGGTATTCCCAGGCGGTCTCCCATCCAAGTACTAACCAGGCCCGACCGTGCTTAGCTTCCGAGATCAGACGAGATCGGGCGTGTTCACGGTGGTGTGGCCGTAAGCAATTGCTCCTGGCACCAGACAGGACTTTAAACAGGAGAAAGGATGATTTTTTTTACCCCAAATGAAAATAGCTTACAGCACCTGGTACTCCCAGGCGGTCTCCCATCCAGGTACTAACCAGGCCCGACCGTGCTTAGCTTCCGAGATCAGACGAGATCGGGCGTGTTCGCAGTGGTGTGGCCGTAAGCAATTGCTCCTTGCACCAGACAGGACTTTAAACAGGAGAAAGATTGATTTTTTTTACCCCAAATTAAATTAGCTTAAAGCACCTGGTATTCCCAAGCGGTCTCCCATCCAGGTACTAACCAGGCCCGACCGTGCTTAGCTTCCGAGCTCAGACGAGATCTGGCGTGTTCGCAGTGGTGTGGCCGTAAGCAATTGCTCATGGCACCAGACAGGACTTTAAACAGGAGAAAGGATCATTTTTTTTACCCCAAATGAAAATAGATTACAGCACCTGGTATTCCCAGGCGGTCTCCCATCCAAGTACTAACCAGGCCTGACCGTGCTTAGCTTCCGAGATCAGACGAGATCGGGCGTGTTCGCAGTGGTGTGGCCGTAAGCAAATGCTCCTGGCACCAGACAAGACTTTAAACAGGAGAAAGGATCATTTTTTTTACCCCAAATGAAAATAGATTACAGCACCTGGTATTCCCAGGCGGTCTCCCCTCCAAGTACTAACCAGGCCCGACCGTGCTTAGCTTCCGAGATCAGACGAGATCGGGCGTGTTCACGGTGGTGTGGCCGTAAGCAATTGCTTCCGGCACCAGACAGGACTTTAAACAGGAGAAAGGATGATTTTTTTTACCCCAAATGAAAATAGCTTACAGCACCTGGTATTCCCAGGCGGTCTCCCATCCAGGTACTAACCAGGCCCGACCGTGCTTAGCTTCCGAGATCAGACGAAATCGGGCGTATTCGCAGTGGTGTGGCCGTAAGCAATTACTCCTGGTACCAGACAGGACTTTAAACAGGAGAAAGGATGATTTTTTTTACCCCAAATGAAAATAGCTTACAGCACCTGGTATTCCCAGGCGGTCTCCCATCCAGGTACTAACCAGGCCCGACCGTGCTTAGCTTCCGAGATCAGACGAGATCGGGCGTGTTCACGGTGGTGTGGCCGTAAGCAATTGGTCCTGGCACCAGACAGGACTTTAAACAGGAGAAAGGATGATTTTTTTTACCACAAATGAAAATAGCTTACAGCACCTGGTACTCCCAGGCGGTCTCCCATCCAGGTACTAACCAGGCCCGACCGTGCTTAGCTTCCGAGATCAGACGAGATCGGGCGTGTTCGCAGTGGTGTGGCCGTAAGCAATTGCTCCTTGCACCAGACAGGACTTTAAACAGGAGAAAGATTGATTTTTTTTACCCCAAATGAAATTAGCTTAAAGCACCTGGTATTCCCAAGCGGTCTCCCATCCAGGTACTAACCAGGCCCGACCGTGCTTAGCTTCCGAGCTCAGACGAGATCTGGCGTGTTCGCAGTGGTGTGGCCGTAAGCAATTTCTCATGGCACCAGACAGGACTTTAAACAGGAGAAAGGATCATTTTTTTTACCCCAAATGAAAATAGATTACAGCACCTGGTATTCCCAGGCGGTCTCCCATCCAAGTACTAACCAGGCCTGACCGTGCTTAGCTTCCGAGATCAGACGAGATCGGGCGTGTTCGCAGTGGTGTGGCCGTAAGCAAATGCTCCTGGCACCAGACAAGACTTTAAACAGGAGAAAGGATCATTTTTTTTACCCCAAATGAAAATAGATTACAGCACCTGGTATTCCCAGGCGGTCTCCCCTCCAAGTACTAACCAGGCCCGACCGTGCTTAGCTTCCGAGATCAGACGAGATCGGGCGTGTTCACGGTGGTGTGGCCGTAAGCAATTGCTTCCGGCACCAGACAGGACTTTAAACAGGAGAAAGGATGATTTTTTTTACCCCAAATGAAAATAGCTTACAGCACCTGGTATTCCCAGGCGGTCTCCCATCCAGGTACTAACCAGGCCCGACCGTGCTTAGCTTCCGAGATCAGACGAAATCGGGCGTATTCGCAGTGGTGTGGCCGTAAGCAATTACTCCTGGTACCAGACAGGACTTTAAACAGGAGAAAGGATGATTTTTTTTACCCCAAATGAAAATAGCTTACAGCACCTGGTATTCCCAGGCGGTCTCCCATCCAGGTACTAACCAGGCCCGACCGTGCTTAGCTTCCGAGATCAGACGAGATCGGGTGTGTTCACGGTGGTGTGGCCGTAAGCAATTACTCCTGGCACCAGACAGGACTTTAAACAGGAGAAAGGATGATTTTTTTTACCCCAAATGAAAATAGCTTACAGCACCTGGTATTCCCAGGCGGTCTCCCATCCAGGTACTAACCAGGCCCGACCGTGCTTAGCTTCCGAGATCAGACGAGATCGGGCGTGTTCGCAGTGGTGTGGCCGTAAGGAAATGCTCCTGGCACCAGACAAGACTTTAAACAGGAGAAAGGATCATTTTTTTTACCCCAAATGAAAATAGATTACAGCACCTGGTATTCCCAGGCGGTCTCCCCTCCAAGTACTAACCAGGCCCGACCGTGCTTAGCTTCCGAGATCAGACGAGATCGGGCGTGTTCACGGTGGTGTGGCCGTAAGCAATTGCTTCCGGCACCAGACAGGACTTTAAACAGGAGAAAGGATGATTTTTTTTACCCCAAATGAAAATAGCTTACAGCACCTGGTATTCCCAGGCGGTCTCCCATCCAGGTACTAACCAGGCCCGACCGTGCTTAGCTTCCGAGATCAGACGAAATCGGGCGTATTCGCAGTGGTGTGGCCGTAAGCAATTACTCCTGGTACCAGACAGGACTTTAAACAGGAGAAAGGATGATTTTTTTTACCCCAAATGAAAATAGCTTACAGCACCTGGTATTCCCAGGCGGTCTCCCATCCAGGTACTAACCAGGCCCGACCGTGCTTAGCTTCCGAGATCAGACGAGATCGGGCGTGTTCGCAGTGGTGTGGCCGTAAGCAATTGCTCCTGGCACCAGACAGGACTTTAAACAGGAGAAAGGATCATTTTTTTTACCCCAAATGAAAATAGATTACAGCACCTGGTATTCCCAGGCGGTCAACCATCCAAGTACTAACCAGGCCCGACCGTGCTTAGCTTCCGAGATCAGACGAGATCGGGCGTGTTCACGGTGGTGTGGCCGTAAGCAATTATTCCTGGCACCAGACAGGACTTTAAACAGGAGAAAGGATGATTTTTTTTACCCCAAATGAAAATAGCTTACAGCACCTGGTATTCCCAGGCGGTCTCCCATCCAGGTACTAACCAGGCCCGACCGTGCTTAGCTTCCGAGATCAGACGAAATCGGGCGTATTCGCAGTGGTGTGGCCGTAAGTAATTACTCCTGGCACCAGACAGGACTTTAAACAGGAGAACGGATCATTTTTTTTACCCCAAATGAAAATAGATTACAGCACCTGGTATTCCCAGGCGGTCTCCCATCCAAGTACTAACCAGGCCCGACCGTGCTTAGCTTCCGAGATCAGACGAGATCGGGCGTGTTCACGGTGGTGTGGCCGTAAGCAATTACTCCTGGCACCAGACAGGACTTTAAACAGGAGAAAGGATGATTTTTTTTACCCCAAATGAAAATAGCTTACAGCACCTGGTATTCCCAGGCGGTCTCCCATCCAGGTACTAACCAGGCCCAACAGTGCTTAGCTTCCGAGATCAGACGAGATCGGGCGTGTTCGCAGTGGTGTGGCCGTAAGCAAATGCTCCTGGCACCAGACAAGACTTTAAACAGGAGAAAGGATCATTTTTTTTACCCCAAATGAAAATAGATTACAGCACCTGGTATTCCCAGGCGGTCTCCCTTCCAAGTACTAACCAGGCCCGACCGTGCTTAGCTTCCGAGATCAGACGAGATCGGGCGTGTTCACGGTGGTGTGGCCGTAAGCAATTGCTTCCGGCACCAGACAGGACTTTAAACAGGAGAAAGATTGATTTTTTTTACCCCAAATTAAATTAGCTTAAAGCACCTGGTATTCCCAGGCGGTCTCCCATCCAGGTACTAACCAGGCCCGACCGTGCTTAGCTTCCGAGATCAGACGAGATCGGGCGTGTTCGCAGTGGTGTGGCCGTAAGCAATTGCTCATGGCACCAGACAGGACTTTAAACAGGAGAAAGGATCATTTTTTTACCCCAAATGAAAATAGATTACAGCACCTGGTATTCCCAGGCGGTCTCCCATCCAGGTACTAACCAGGCCCAACCGTGCTTAGCTTCCGAGATCAGACGAGATCGGGCGTGTTCGCAGTGGTGTGGCCGTAAGCAAATGCTCCTGGCACCAGACAAGACTTTAAACAGGAGAAAGGATAATTTTTTTTACCCCAAATGAAAATAGATTACAGCACCTGGTATTCCCAGGCTGTCTGCCATCCAGGTACTAACCAGGCCCGACCGTGCTTAGCTTCCGAGATCAGACGAGACCGGGCGTGTTCGCAGTGGTGTGGCCGTAAGCAATTGCTCCTGGCACCAGACAGGACTTTAAACAGGAGAACGGATCATTTTTTTTACCCCAAATGAAAATAGATTACAGCACCTGGTATTCCCAGGCGGTCTCCCATCCAAGTACTAACCATGCCTGACCGTGCTTAGCTTCCGAGATCAGACGAGATCGGGCGTGTTCACGGTGGTGTGGACGTAAGCAATTGCTCCTGGCACCAGACAGGACTTTAAACAGGAGAAAGGATGATTTTTTTTACCCCAAATGAAAATAGATTACAGGACCTGGTATTCCCAGGCGGTCTCCCATCCAAGTACTAACCAGGCCTGACCGTGCTTAGCTTCCGAGATCAGACGAGATCGGGCGTGTTCACGGTGGTGTGGCCGTAAGCAATTACTCCTGGCACCAGACAGGACTTTAAACAGGAGAAAGGATGATTTTTTTTACCCCAAATGAAAATAGCTTACAGCACCTGGTATTCCCAGGCGGTCTCCCATCCAGGTACTAACCAGGCCCGACCGTGCTTAGCTTCCGAGATCAGACGAGATCGGGCGTGTTCTCAGTGGTGTGGCCGTAAGCAAATGATCCTGGCACCAGACAAGACTTTAAACAGGAGAAAGGATCATTTTTTTTACCCCAAATGAAAATAGATTACAGCACCTGGTATTCCCAGGCGGTCTCCCATCCAAGTACTAACCAGGCCCGACCGTGCATAGCTTCCGAGATCAGACGAGATCGGGCGTGTTCACGGTGGTGTGGCCGTAATCAATTACTCCTGGCACCAGACAGGACTTTAAACAGGAGAAAGGATGATTTTTTTTACCCCAAATGAAAATAGCTTACAGCACCTGGTATTCCCAGGCGGTCTCCCATCCAGGTACTAACCAGGCCCGACCGTGCTTAGCTTCCGAGATCAGACGAGATCGGGCGTGTTCGCAGTGGTGTGGCCGTAAGCAATTGCTCATGGCACCAGACAGGACTTTAAACAGGAGAAAGGATCATTTTTTTTACCCCAAATGAAAATAGATTACAGCACCTGGTATTCCCAGGCGGTCAACCATCCAAGTACTAACCAGGCCCGACCGTGCTTAGCTTCCGAGATCAGACGAGATCGGGCGTGTTCACGGTGGTGTGGCCGTAATCAATTACTCCTGGCACCAGACAGGACTTTAAACAGGAGAAAGGATGTTTTTTTTTACCCCAAATGAAAATAGCTTACAGCACCTGGTATTCCCAGGCTGTCTCCCATCCAAGTACTAACCAGGCCCGACCGTGCTTAGCTTCCGAGATCAGACGAGATCGGGTGTGTTCACGGTGGTGTGGCCGTATGCAATTACTCCTGGCACCAGACAGGACTTTAAACAGGAGAAAGGATGATTTTTTTTACCCCAAATGAAAATAGCTTACAGCACCTGGTATTCCCAGGCGGTCTCCCATCCAGGTACTAACCAGGCCCGACCGTGCTTAGCTTCCGAGATCAGACGAGATCGGGCGTGTTCGCAGTGGTGTGGCCGTAAGGAAATGCTCCTGGCACCAGACAAGACTTTAAACAGGAGAAAGGATCATTTTTTTTACCCCAAATGAAAATAGTTTACAGCACCTGGTATTCCCAGGCGGTCTCCCCTCCAAGTACTAACCAGGCCCGACCGTGCTTAGCTTCCGAGATCAGACGAGATCGGGCGTGTTCACGGTGGTGTGGCCGTAAGCAATTGCTTCCGGCACCAGACAGGACTTTAAACAGGAGAAAGGATGATTTTTTTTACCCCAAATGAAAATAGCTTACAGCACCTGGTATTCCCAGGCGGTCTCCCATCCAGGTACTAACCAGGCCCGACCGTGCTTAGCTTCCGAGATCAGACGAAATCGGGCGTATTCGCAGTGGTGTGGCCGTAAGCAATTACTCCTGGTACCAGACAGGACTTTAAACAGGAGAAAGGATGATTTTTTTTACCCCAAATGAAAATAGCTTACAGCACCTGGTATTCCCAGGCGGTCTCCCATCCAGGTACTAACCAGGCCCGACCGTGCTTAGCTTCCGAGATCAGACGAGATCGGGCGTGTTCGCAGTGGTGTGGCCGTAAGCAATTGCTCCTGGCACCAGACAGGACTTTAAACAGGAGAACGGATCATTTTTTTTACCCCAAATGAAAATAGATTACAGCACCTGGTATTCCCAGGCGGTCTCCCATCCAAGTACTAACCAGGCCCGACCGTGCTTAGCTTCCGAGATCAGACGAGATCGGGCGTGTTCACGGTGGTGTGGCCGTAAGCAATTGCTCCTGGCACCAGACAGGACTTTAAACAGGAGAAAGGATGATTTTTTTTACCCCAAATGAAAATAGATTACAGCACCTGGTATTCCCAGGCGGTCTCCCATCCAAGTACTAACCAGGCCCGACCGTGCTTAGCTTCCGAGATCAGACGAGATCGGGCGTGTTCACGGTGGTGTGGCCGTAAGCAATTGCTCCTGGCACCAGACAGGACTTTAAACAGGAGAAAGGATGATTTTTTTTACCCCAAATGAAAATAGCTTACAGCACCTGGTACTCCCAGGCGGTCTCCCATCCAGGTACTAACCAGGCCCGACCGTGCTTAGCTTCCGAGATCAGACGAGATCGGGCGTGTTCGCAGTGGTGTGGCCGTAAGCAATTGCTCCTTGCACCAGACAGGACTTTAAACAGGAGAAAGATTGATTTTTTTTACCCCAAATGAAATTAGCTTAAAGCACCTGGTATTCCCAAGCGGTCTCCCATCCAGGTACTAACCAGGCCCGACCGTGCTTAGCTTCCGAGCTCAGACGAGATCTGGCGTGTTCGCAGTGGTGTGGCCGTAAGCAATTTCTCATGGAACCAGACAGGACTTTAAACAGGAGAAAGGATCATTTTTTTTACCCCAAATGAAAATAGATTACAGCACCTGGTATTCCCAGGCGGTCTCCCATCCAAGTACTAACCAGGCCTGACCGTGCTTAGCTTCCGAGATCAGACGAGATCGGGCGTGTTCGCAGTGGTGTGGCCGTAAGCAAATGCTCCTGGCACCAGACAAGACTTTAAACAGGAGAAAGGATCATTTTTTTTACCCCAAATGAAAATAGATTACAGCACCTGGTATTCCCAGGCGGTCTCCCCTCCAAGTACTAACCAGGCCCGACCGTGCTTAGCTTCCGAGATCAGACGAGATCGGGCGTGTTCACGGTGGTGTGGCCGTAAGCAATTGCTTCCGGCACCAGACAGGACTTTAAACAGGAGAAAGGATGATTTTTTTTACCCCAAATGAAAATAGCTTACAGCACCTGGTATTCCCAGGCGGTCTCCCATCCAGGTACTAACCAGGCCCGACCGTGCTTAGCTTCCGAGATCAGACGAAATCGGGCGTATTCGCAGTGGTGTGGCCGTAAGCAATTACTCCTGGTACCAGACAGGACTTTAAACAGGAGAAAGGATGATTTTTTTTACCCCAAATGAAAATAGCTTACAGCACCTGGTATTCCCAGGCGGTCTCCCATCCAGGTACTAACCAGGCCCGACCGTGCTTAGCTTCCGAGATCAGACGAGATCGGGCGTGTTCACGGTGGTGTGGCCGTAAGCAATTGCTCCTGGCACCAGACAGGACTTTAAACAGGAGAAAGGATGATTTTTTTTACCCCAAATGAAAATAGCTTACAGCACCTGGTACTCCCAGGCGGTCTCCCATCCAGGTACTAACCAGGCCCGACCGTGCTTAGCTTCCGAGATCAGACGAGATCGGGCGTGTTCGCAGTGGTGTGGCCGTAAGCAATTGCTCCTTGCACCAGACAGGACTTTAAACAGGAGAAAGATTGATTTTTTTTACCCCAAATGAAATTAGCTTAAAGCACCTGGTATTCCCAAGCGGTCTCCCATCCAGGTACTAACCAGGCCCGACCGTGCTTAGCTTCCGAGCTCAGACGAGATCTGGCGTGTTCGCAGTGGTGTGGCCGTAAGCAATTTCTCATGGCACCAGACAGGACTTTAAACAGGAGAAAGGATCATTTTTTTTACCCCAAATGAAAATAGATTACAGCACCTGGTATTCCCAGGCGGTCTCCCATCCAAGTACTAACCAGGCCTGACCGTGCTTAGCTTCCGAGATCAGACGAGATCGGGCGTGTTCGCAGTGGTGTGGCCGTAAGCAAATGCTCCTGGCACCAGACAAGACTTTAAACAGGAGAAAGGATCATTTTTTTTACCCCAAATGAAATTAGATTACAGCACCTGGTATTCCCAGGCGGTCTCCCCTCCAAGTACTAACCAGGCCCGACCGTGCTTAGCTTCCGAGATCAGACGAGATCGGGCGTGTTCACGGTGGTGTGGCCGTAAGCAATTGCTTCCGGCACCAGACAGGACTTTAAACAGGAGAAAGGATGATTTTTTTTACCCCAAATGAAAATAGCTTACAGCACCTGGTATTCCCAGGCGGTCTCCCATCCAGGTACTAACCAGGCCCGACCGTGCTTAGCTTCCGAGATCAGACGAAATCGGGCGTATTCGCAGTGGTGTGGCCGTAAGCAATTACTCCTGGTACCAGACAGGACTTTAAACAGGAGAAAGGATGATTTTTTTTACCCCAAATGAAAATAGCTTACAGCACCTGGTATTCCCAGGCGGTCTCCCATCCAGGTACTAACCAGGCCCGACCGTGCTTAGCTTCCGAGATCAGACGAGATCGGGTGTGTTCACGGTGGTGTGGCCGTAAGCAATTACTCCTGGCACCAGACAGGACTTTAAACAGGAGAAAGGATGATTTTTTTTACCCCAAATGAAAATAGCTTACAGCACCTGGTATTCCCAGGCGGTCTCCCATCCAGGTACTAACCAGGCCCGACCGTGCTTAGCTTCCGAGATCAGACGAGATCGGGCGTGTTCGCAGTGGTGTGGCCGTAAGGAAATGCTCCTGGCACCAGACAAGACTTTAAACAGGAGAAAGGATCATTTTTTTTACCCCAAATGAAAATAGATTACAGCACCTGGTATTCCCAGGCGGTCTCCCCTCCAAGTACTAACCAGGCCCGACCGTGCTTAGCTTCCGAGATCAGACGAGATCGGGCGTGTTCGCAGTGGTGTGGCCGTAAGCAATTTCTCATGGCACCAGACAGGACTTTAAACAGGAGAAAGGATCATTTTTTTTACCCCAAATGAAAATAGATTACAGCACCTGGTATTCCCAGGCGGTCTCCCATCCAAGTACTAACCAGGCCTGACCGTGCTTAGCTTCCGAGATCAGACGAGATCGGGCGTGTTCGCAGTGGTGTGGCCGTAAGCAAATGCTCCTGGCACCAGACAAGACTTTAAACAGGAGAAAGGATCATTTTTTTTACCCCAAATGAAATTAGATTACAGCACCTGGTATTCCCAGGCGGTCTCCCCTCCAAGTACTAACCAGGCCCGACCGTGCTTAGCTTCCGAGATCAGACGAGATCGGGCGTGTTCACGGTGGTGTGGCCGTAAGCAATTGCTTCCGGCACCAGACAGGACTTTAAACAGGAGACAGGATGATTTTTTTTACCCCAAATGAAAATAGCTTACAGCACCTGGTATTCCCAGGCGGTCTCCCATCCAGGTACTAACCAGGCCCGACCGTGCTTAGCTTCCGAGATCAGACGAAATCGGGCGTATTCGCAGTGGTGTGGCCGTAAGCAATTACTCCTGGTACCAGACAGGACTTTAAACAGGAGAAAGGATGATTTTTTTTACCCCAAATGAAAATAGCTTACAGCACCTGGTATTCCCAGGCGGTCTCCCATCCAGGTACTAACCAGGCCCGACCGTGCTTAGCTTCCGAGATCAGACGAGATCGGGTGTGTTCACGGTGGTGTGGCCGTAAGCAATTACTCCTGGCACCAGACAGGACTTTAAACAGGAGAAAGGATGATTTTTTTTACCCCAAATGAAAATAGCTTACAGCACCTGGTATTCCCAGGCGGTCTCCCATCCAGGTACTAACCAGGCCCGACCGTGCTTAGCTTCCGAGATCAGACGAGATCGGGCGTGTTCGCAGTGGTGTGGCCGTAAGCAATTACTCCTGGTACCAGACAGGACTTTAAACAGGAGAAAGGATGATTTTTTTTACCCCAAATGAAAATAGCTTACAGCACCTGGTATTCCCAGGCGGTCTCCCATCCAGGTACTAACCAGGCCCGACCGTGCTTAGCTTCCGAGATCAGACGAGATCGGGCGTGTTCGCAGTGGTGTGGCCGTAAGCAATTGCTCCTGGCACCAGACAGGACTTTAAACAGGAGAACGGATCATTTTTTTTACCCCAAATGAAAATAGATTACAGCACCTGGTATTCCCAGGCGGTCTCCCATCCAAGTACTAACCAGGCCCGACCGTGCTTAGCTTCCGAGATCAGACGAGATCGGGCGTGTTCACGGTGGTGTGGCCGTAAGCAATTGCTCCTGGCACCAGACAGGACTTTAAACAGGAGAAAGGATGATTTTTTTTACCCCAAATGAAAATAGATTACAGCACCTGGTATTCCCAGGCGGTCTCCCATCCAAGTACTAACCAGGCCCGACCGTGCTTAGCTTCCGAGATCAGACGAGATCGGGCGTGTTCACGGTGGTGTGGCCGTAAGCAATTGCTCCTGGCACCAGACAGGACTTTAAACAGGAGAAAGGATGATTTTTTTTACCCCAAATGAAAATAGCTTACAGCACCTGGTACTCCCAGGCGGTCTCCCATCCAGGTACTAACCAGGCCCGACCGTGCTTAGCTTCCGAGATCAGACGAGATCGGGCGTGTTCGCAGTGGTGTGGCCGTAAGCAATTGCTCCTTGCACCAGACAGGACTTTAAACAGGAGAAAGATTGATTTTTTTTACCCCAAATGAAATTAGCTTAAAGCACCTGGTATTCCCAAGCGGTCTCCCATCCAGGTACTAACCAGGCCCGACCGTGCTTAGCTTCCGAGCTCAGACGAGATCTGGCGTGTTCGCAGTGGTGTGGCCGTAAGCAATTGCTCATGGCACCAGACAGGACTTTAAACAGGAGAAAGGATCATTTTTTTTACCCCAAATGAAAATAGATTACAGCACCTGGTATTCCCAGGCGGTCTCCCATCCAAGTACTAACCAGGCCTGACCGTGCTTAGCTTCCGAGATCAGACGAGATCGGGCGTGTTCGCAGTGGTGTGGCCGTAAGCAAATGCTCCTGGCACCAGACAAGACTTTAAACAGGAGAAAGGATCATTTTTTTTACCCCAAATGAAAATAGATTACAGCACCTGGTATTCCCAGGCGGTCTCCCCTCCAAGTACTAACCAGGCCCGACCGTGCTTAGCTTCCGAGATCAGACGAGATCGGGCGTGTTCACGGTGGTGTGGCCGTAAGCAATTGCTTCCGGCACCAGACAGGACTTTAAACAGGAGAAAGGATGATTTTTTTTACCCCAAATGAAAATAGCTTACAGCACCTGGTATTCCCAGGCGGTCTCCCATCCAGGTACTAACCAGGCCCGACCGTGCTTAGCTTCCGAGATCAGACGAAATCGGGCGTATTCGCAGTGGTGTGGCCGTAAGCAATTACTCCTGGTACCAGACAGGACTTTAAACAGGAGAAAGGATGATTTTTTTTACCCCAAATGAAAATAGCTTACAGCACCTGGTATTCCCAGGCGGTCTCCCATCCAGGTACTAACCAGGCCCGACCGTGCTTAGCTTCCGAGATCAGACGAGATCGGGCGTGTTCACGGTGGTGTGGCCGTAAGCAATTGGTCCTGGCACCAGACAGGACTTTAAACAGGAGAAAGGATGATTTTTTTTACCACAAATGAAAATAGCTTACAGCACCTGGTACTCCCAGGCGGTCTCCCATCCAGGTAATAACCAGGCCCGACCGTGCTTAGCTTCCGAGATCAGACGAGATCGGGCGTGTTCGCAGTGGTGTGGCCGTAAGCAATTGCTCCTTGCACCAGACAGGACTTTAAACAGGAGAAAGATTGATTTTTTTTACCCCAAATGAAATTAGCTTAAAGCACCTGGTATTCCCAGGCGGTCTCCCATCCAGGTACTAACCAGGCCCGACCGTGCTTAGCTTCCGAGATCAGACGAGATCTGGCGTGTTCGCAGTGGTGTGGCCGTAAGCAATTGCTCATGGCACCAGACAGGACTTTAAACAGGAGAAAGGATCATTTTTTTTACCCCAAATGAAAATAGATTACAGCACCTGGTATTCCCAGGCGGTCTCCCATCCAGGTACTAACCAGGCCCGACCTTGCTTAGCTTCCGAGATCAGACGAGATCGGGTGTGTTCGCAGTGGTGTGGCCGTAAGCAATTGCTCCTGGCACCAGACAGGACTTTAAACAGGAGAACGGATCATTTTTTTTACCCCAAATGAAAATAGATTACAGCACCTGGTATTCCCAGGCGGTCTCCCATCCAAGTACTAACCAGGCCCGACCGTGCTTAGCTTCCGAGATCAGACGAGATCGGGCGTGTTCACGGTGGTGTGGCCGTAAGCAATTGCTCCTGGCACCAGACAGGACTTTAAACAGGAGAAAGGATGATTTTTTTTACCCCAAATGAAAATAGATTACAGGACCTGGTATTCCCAGGCGGTCTCCCATCCAAGTACTAACCAGGCCCGACCGTGCTTAGCTTCCTAGATCAGACGAGATCGGGCGTGTTCACGGTGGTGTGGCCGTAAGCAATTACACCTGGCACCAGACAGGACTTTAAACAGGAGAAAGGATGATTTTTTTTACCCCAAATGAAAATAGCTTACAGCACCTGGTATTCCCAGGCGGTCTCCCATCCAGGTACTAACCAGGCCCGACCGTGCTTAGCTTCCGAGATCAGACGAGATCGGGCGTGTTCGCAGTGGTGTGGCCGTAAGCAATTGCTCCTGGCACCAGACAAGACTTCAAACAGGAGAAAGGATCATTTTTTTTTACCCCAAATGAAAATAGATTACAGCACCTGGTATTCCCAGGCGGTCTCCCATCCAAGTACTAACCAGGCCCGACCTTGCTTAGCTCCCGAGATCAGACGAGATCGGGCGTGTTCACGGTGGTGTGGCCGTAATCAATTACTCCTGGCACCAGACAGGACTTTAAACAGGAGAAAGGATGATTTTTTTTACCCCAAATGAAAATAGCTTACAGCACCTGGTATTCCCAGGCGGTCTCCCATCCAGGTACTAACCAGGCCCGACCGTGCTTAGCTTCCGAGATCAGACGAGATCGGGCGTGTTCGCAGTGGTGTGGCCGTAAGCAATTGCTCCTGGCACCAGACAGGACTTTAAACAGGAGAAAGGATCATTTTTTTTACCCCAAATGAAAATAGATTACAGCACCTGGTATTCCCAGGCGGTCAACCATCCAAGTACTAACCAGGCCCGACCGTGCTTAGCTTCCGAGATCAGACGAGATCGGGCGTGTTCACGGTGGTGTGGCCGTAAGCAATTATTCCTGGCACCAGACAGGACTTTAAACAGGAGAAAGGATGATTTTTTTTACCCCAAATGAAAATAGCTTACAGCACCTGGTATTCCCAGGCGGTCTCCCATCCAGGTACTAACCAGGCCCGACCGTGCTTAGCTTCCGAGATCAGACGAAATCGGGCGTATTCGCAGTGGTGTGGCCGTAAGTAATTACTCCTGGTACCAGACAGGACTTTAAACAGGAGAAAGGATGATTTTTTTTACCCCAAATGAAAATAGCTTACAGCACCTGGTATTCCCAGGCGGTCTCCCATCCAGGTACTAACCAGGCCCGACCGTGCTTAGCTTCCGAGATCAGACGAGATCGGGCGTGTTCGCAGTGGTGTGGCCGTAAGCAATTGCTCCTGGCACCAGACAGGACTTTAAACAGGAGAACGGATCATTTTTTTTACCCCAAATGAAAATAGATTACAGCACCTGGTATTCCCAGGCGGTCTCCCATCCAAGTACTAACCAGGCCCGACCGTGCTTAGCTTCCGAGATCAGACGAGATCGGGCGTGTTCACGGTGGTGTGGCCGTAAGCAATTACTCCTGGCACCAGACAGGACTTTAAACAGGAGAAAGGATGATTTTTTTTACCCCAAATGAAAATAGCTTACAGCACCTGGTATTCCCAGGCGGTCTCCCATCCAGGTACTAACCAGGCCCAACAGTGCTTAGCTTCCGAGATCAGACGAGATCGGGCGTGTTCGCAGTGGTGTGGCCGTAAGCAAATGCTCCTGGCACCAGACAAGACTTTAAACAGGAGAAAGGATCATTTTTTTTACCCCAAATGAAAATAGATTACAGCACCTGGTATTCCCAGGCGGTCTCCCTTCCAAGTACTAACCAGGCCCGACCGTGCTTAGCTTCCGAGATCAGACGAGATCGGGCGTGTTCACGGTGGTGTGGCCGTAAGCAATTGCTTCCGGCACCAGACAGGACTTTAAACAGGAGAAAGATTGATTTTTTTTACCCCAAATTAAATTAGCTTAAAGCACCTGGTATTCCCAGGCGGTCTCCCATCCAGGTACTAACCAGGCCTGACCGTGCTTAGCTTCCGAGATCAGACGAGATCGGGCGTGTTCGCAGTGGTGTGGCCGTAAGCAATTGCTCATGGCACCAGACAGGACTTTAAACAGGAGAAAGGATCATTTTTTTACCCCAAATGAAAATAGATTACAGCACCTGGTATTCCCAGGCGGTCTCCCATCCAGGTACTAACCAGGCCCAACCGTGCTTAGCTTCCGAGATCAGACGAGATCGGGCGTGTTCGCAGTGGTGTGGCCGTAAGCAAATGCTCCTGGCACCAGACAAGACTTTAAACAGGAGAAAGGATAATTTTTTTTACCCCAAATGAAAATAGATTACAGCACCTGGTATTCCCAGGCTGTCTGCCATCCAGGTACTAACCAGGCCCGACCGTGCTTAGCTTCCGAGATCAGACGAGACCGGGCGTGTTCGCAGTGGTGTGGCCGTAAGCAATTGCTCCTGGCACCAGACAGGACTTTAAACAGGAGAACGGATCATTTTTTTTACCCCAAATGAAAATAGATTACAGCGCCTGGTATTCCCAGGCGGTCTCCCATCCAAGTACTAAC